>NC_061509.1:56374604-56625733 GCF_022539505.1 Lolium rigidum
TTTTAGGGTTGTTTAAGGTTTAGGGATCATCGATCGAGTGCGCACACACATTATTAGATCGAGGCACCCGCGCCTTTACGCATAAAGTGCATGCGTATATATGTGTGTTTTTTGGGCCACCAACGATATATAGATGATCGAGAGAGAGATTGAAATCCCCAAGAATATGTTCAAATATACAATAAAATATATGCACGAATGCATTGTAGGCCATGCATGCACACTAATTATATATATATATTATGAGGCAACTTAATCAAATGTGTTTTCATTCGAGAGAACTTGTCAAAATTCAAGTTAATTAATTTATCACGATAATTATATAATTAATTAATGAATCTCAGGGATATGTTATACAACATGATCGATATAGGCCATGTATATTTTAATTGGTGTTAATCTACGGTTTGCTAGCTAGCTTCTATATATAGAGCATGTTTTTATTAGATTGGATTATAGCTAGCTAGTATAGTTTAGGGTTATGTGTTTTAATTAAGTAGGGTTGATTAGCTAGGGTTAGTTACATATATATGGTTTAGGGTTAATGCATGGCACATTTAATTTAATTAGAGGACCGCGAGAGGCACCCCTGGCCTCGCTCGATGCACAATTAAGTGTCGTTGGCCTATACATAGGGTTTAATTAGGGTTTAGGGTTAGCTAGGGTTTAGGGTTAGGGTTAGGGTCTAGGCCGGGTTTAGGGTTTAGTGTTTAGGGTGTTTAGGTTTAGGGATTAGGGATTATATATTTAAGGTTTTAGGGTTGTTTAAGGTTTAGGGATCATCGATCGAGTGCGCACACACATTATTAGAGGCACCCGCGCCTTTACGCATAAATTGCATGCATATATATGTGTGTTTTTTGGCCACCAACGATATATAGATGATCGAGAGAGAGATTGAAATCCCCAAGAATATGTTCAAATATACATTAAAATATATGCACGAATGCATGGTAGGACATGCATGCACACTAATTATATATATATATTATGAGGCAACTTAATCAAATGTGTTTTCATTCGAGAGAACTTTTCAAAATTAGAGTTAATTAATTTATCACGATAATTATATAATTAATTAATGAATCTCAGGGATATGTTATACAACATGATCGATATAGGCCATGTATATATTATTTGATGTTAATCTAAGGTTTGCTAGCTAGCTGCTATATATAGAGCATGTTTTTATTAGATCGGGTTATAGCTAGTATACTTTAGGGTTATGTGTTTTCATTAAGTAGGGTTGATTAGCTATGGTTAGTTACATATATATGGTTTAGGGTTAATGCATGGCACATTTAATTTAATTAGAGGACCGCGAGGCACCCCCGGCCTCGCTTGATGCACAATTAAGTGTCGTTGGCCTATATATAGGGTTTAATTAGGGTTTAGGGTTAGGGTTAGGGTTTAGGGTATAGGGTTTAGTGTTTAGGGTGTTTAGGGTTTAGGGATTAGGGATTAGGGTTTCATGGTTGTATAAGGTTTAGGGATCATCGATCGAGTGCGCACACACATTATTAGAGGCACCCGCGCCTTTGCGCATAAAGTGCATGCGTATAGTTTAGGGTTATTTGTTTTAATTAAGTAGGGTTTGATCAGCTAGGGTTAGTTACATATATATGGTTTAGGGTTAATGCATGGCACATTACATATAGTTTAAATCTCAAGAATGTTTATACATGATAGGCCATATGTGCAAAGGAATTTTTTTCCCCGTGAACTTGTCAAAATTCAAGTTTATCAGTGCCAATGGAAACTAGTCCTAAAAATTACATAGAGGACCAAAAGTATTAGACAATAACTAATAGAACCTGCAACTTTACAAAAAGGACCCCAAAACATATAGAAGAAAATCAATCGAGTCCTTCTCGACCGCACATCAGATCTCTGCTCCGCATCCTTTCCAAGCAACTCCGTCGCCGGGACGCACCACTTGGGACGGTGTCGCCGGTAGTCGCCAGGACGAAGGAGAAGAAGGGCCTCAGCAACGGCATATTGGCTCTGAGAAGGGCCGCTGAAAGGCCAAGATATGCACGGGCAAGACGGATGACGCCGTCGTATGCCCCGAGCTTGTGAACTTTAGCAGCTTGACTTCCCCATTGGCCAGATCTGAAGCACCGACCAAAGCAAGCCTCACCGTTAGCGCCATCACATTGATGGCACCGGATCGGGGTTTGGATGGCAAGATCCGCCGATTCACCATAGGCCGGATCCGAAGCCGATGACGAGATCCCCGACTCCATTGCGCCATTCTCGCTCATGGGAAACACCGGATCTAAGCTTACAACAACACTAACTCCCTCGGATCCAAATTAGCCGACTCAACTTTGCTTATCTAAATATGGATGTATCCACACATGTTTTTACTCTAGGTACATACACGTCTAAGGAAAGTTGAATCAATTAATTTAGTTCGGAGGGTGTACAATATACGTAGAGAAGTCGGCCTCGTCTCCGGCCGGCGAGGCCGCCGGAGAGAAGGGGGAGAGGAGCCGGGGAGTGGGAGAGACTCGAGAGAGAAAGAGAAGAGGAAGAAATGAGAGCTCCCCGGGGAAGAACATTATTTTTGTCGTTCGCTCGTAGCTTGAAACCGAAAATTTCGGCCGCGCGCCAAATCATCCCGCCGCATCCATTCGAAAATCCCGTGACCAGCTTTACCCTTTTAACCCCGGTCCGGAAGCTACAACCCACCGACCATGGAGGGCTCATTCGGTAACAATGAAATATTTTGCCTAGATCCCGAACCCTCCCCACAGGCCCACACCCACCCACCAACCATTCGCCCCATTAGCTCAAAAATACTCTCACACGCCAAAGCTCTGACTCTCTACAGTACTAGATCTGCTTCGCCGCCGGCATACTCCTCCACAGCGTAGCCTTGATCGTGTTGGCTGTCCACCCACCTGATCCGCTCCCACGCCGCCCTCGTCACCGACGGATCTGCTTCACCGCCAACCTCGCCACCGACGGATCTGCTTCACCGCCGACCTCGCCACCGACGGATCTGCTTCACCGCCGACCTCGCCACCGACTACCTCGGCGCAGCGGCGGTATCAACTTCACCGAATCCCTTGCCAGCCAACCAGATCTGCTTCACTAACGCCCGCTTCTACTGAAACAGGGTCGATTCATCGTCTCCCGCGTGCGCCGCCGCTGGAATGCAAGTTGCCGCCCCGTCCACCCCGCCGCATCTTGGTTAGTACGCTGGCCCGTTAGATCGCGGTGTTTCTTTAGCCATGTTTTGTGTAGTTATTTGCAGATCTCATATGCCGTTAACTTTCTTGATGTGTTGCTTCGCATGAAGTTTGTTTAAATATTGTACAGTACAAAAGCATTATCCGGTCGCTACCATCCTGTTCATTCTACTGACATCTGAGTTCTTGGTTGGTAATTTTGGCAGTTTACTTCCGTTATTATCTATAACCTATATGCATTGTTCCTTATGTAAGAGATTAACACTTGGAACCCTGCCATAGCAATGCCATTCATGCTTTACTATGTTTCTGCCTATTTGATATGCTTGTCTTGGAGAAACTGCGAAGGTGATCTGAATCTGACATTTCGTCATTCTTAATGCCAGTTTACTTTATGTGGAAAACCTTGGCATTACCCTACTCTAAATCTGAATGTCTGAAATTCGTATCTCATGCAAAAGCAACATCTAGTTGGTTTTAATCTGATATCTGGTAAATATTGGCTTATTCATTTGGCAGCTCAAGTTTTTTGTTATTTGAAACCAGCTGACTTGGTCTTAAATGTGATATCTAAACACAGATTAAGGACAATGGAGCAGGAGGATTAGCATTTCACTTGATGGCTGAACCTAAAATGACGAGCATGTTGACCACGACTAGTGCACGCAAGAGAAGGACCTGCAGCGAGCCAAGTATGTGCTTAGTACATGCATCTTATCTTATCTTGTGCTTATTTCTGCTACATGTCTGTTATCCGATCTCTACATTGCGTAATACATGTTTGAATAGTTAATTGTTGTAACTATGTTTGCAATGTTACCGAATGCGGTTTTAATGAAGCGAGTCATCATTAGAAGATAGTCGCCAAAAAAGGATCCGTAGCGACCCCGTGCAACATTATGATGTAAGTTTGTGCTTAGTACAAGTTCCATACATTGTCTTATTTATGCAACTTGTTATTATCTTATATCTACATTGCATAATAAATGTTTGCATAGTTCATCATTTAACTCTTTTTGCATTATTATCAGAATGCAGTTGTGATGAAGCAATCTTCATTAGAAGTGAGGCCCACAAAACTTCTGATATTTCTTCTGATGCATCTTCTCATAGCCGTCAACCTAGACCATTGCTTTCATCAAACAGTAAATATCTCAAGGCTGTACTTTATAAAAGACATGGTATTGCTGCTTTAAGATCTGTAGCTGATATGTTGACAAAGAGTACACAAGATTCAATCAAGGCGATTGCCAAATGTCAACGTGTTATTGATGATGCTAATAGAAGTCCTCAATGATTCTATATAATTTTTTTATTTGAGCACATGAATTGCCTTGTAATTTTCCTACTTGTTTTATTTGTGTATGTAATTGTGTGTATCATTGATATCAGATTTTAGGCTCATGAAATTTAATGCAAGTTGACTAGTCAAACAAGTAGGGCACTACAACAGATTGGGCCGGCCCACTTACAGTAGTGTGGGACCCACTTTCATTTTGGACCGGCCCACTTCTTTAGTAGGCCGGCCCGTTACACGATAGTGGGATCCACATGCTTATTGGGCCGGCCCACTATCTTGTTGGGCCAGCCCATTTGCTATATGGTGGTCCCACATGGTAAATGGGCCGGCCCTTTAACAGGAAGGTGGGACCCACATGTGTTTTTGGCCCGGCCCACTATCTTGTTGGGCCGACCCACTTGCTATATGGTGGACCCCACATACTAAATGGGCCGGACTTTTAACTGGAAAGTGGGACCCACTTGTGTTTTTGGCCCGGCCCACTATCTTGTTGGGCCGGCCCACTTGCTATATGGTGGACCCCACATACTAAATGGGCCGGCCTTTTAACAGGAAGGTGGGACCCACCTGTGCTTTTGGCCCGGCCCACTATCTTGTTGGGCCGGCCCACTTGCTATATGGTGGACCCCACACACCAAATGGGCCGGCCCTTTAACGAGAAAGTGGGACCCACTCGTGTTTTTGGCCCGGCCCACTATCTTGTTGGGCCGGCCCACTTGCTATATGGTGGACCCCACATACTAAATGGGCCGACCCTTTAACAGGAAAGTGGGACCCACCTGTGTTTTTGGCCGGCCCACTTGCTATACGGTGGACCCCACACACTAAATGGGCCGGCCCTTTAACAGGAAAGTGGGACCCACTCGTGTTTCGGCCCGGCCCACTTGCTTCTTGGGCCGGCCCGATAGGCCGTAAGGTGGACCCCACATGTTAAATGGGCCGGCCCATTTAAGTTTTGACCGATCAACCTTAGAGGTTAGGCCCGGCCCACATAACTAATGGACCAGCCCAGCTATATAGTTGACCGGTCAAACTATGTCAGCTGGCCCGGCCCGCTTAAGACGTGGCAGGCCTCGTGTGAGCCTACCATCTACCACGGGGTTTCAGCCGGTTAACGCCGTTAACTGCCGGCTAACGGCGTCCGCCACGTGTCGGCTTGCATGACGTCGGCAGTCAACGGGCTCCCGGAAACACTTGCGCAACGGTCCGATTTTCCGTGGCGGAAGGGCGCCCAAGCGCGACGGACCGAAAAAACGTCGTTGGACTTTGCCTGACGCAGTTTCCACAACAGAACCCATATCGTCGGGTTAGGCCCATAGGCGACGAAAAATACCCCTTAGCGGACGATTTTGAGACGTTGTCTATCAGAACTTTTCTTGTAGTGGAGGTCATCTGAAAAACGCGACATGTAGGAGGATATATGGTCGTCCAAAAATGACACGGCCGGCCGCGGTCGTGGCTGGGTGAACCAAAGAGAGCGGAGGTTGTGGATCGGCCCCGGCGTCATCAGGGCTGTAGAGGTACGCAAGGATGCACGGGGATACAATGCCTCCTTGTCGGGTGACGCGGTGGATGAAAGACGGATAGAGTATGTCGCGACGGAGCAGCCTGAAGGCGGCGGCGCAGCGGACGAGAGTACGCGCATCTGAGCGTGCGACTCAAGCGGTAGATCCGCCGGTAGCGTCCACTGGATTGCTGCCGGTGACTCCGGATCTTCCGGCATGCATTCGCTGCTTCCTTGTTGGTGTTTACACGCTGCCATCGTCTTTGTCTCTTTGACTAGGGGCTAGTTGATTGGCGAACGCTACGCGTCGGCCGATGGATCTGGGGCCAAAAATCGGTTGTCCTCCGCGCCGTCCGATGGTGATGCGACGGGCAGAATCAGTCGTATTAGGAAGTTTACATTATAGCCCCCGGTTTTGTGGAGAATCAAGCCGCAGTACTATATTTCTCAGATAATAGTTTAAATGCAGTTTTACATTTGCCACCCTCCTTTTTCTGGAAACCAACCCACAGTACCTCCCTAATGTGAAGAGGATTACAACAAAAATCATCTCTCCGCATACAAAAAATATATACTATTACAACAAAAAGTCGCAACATTTTTAAAAAGTAATGTCACAAATAAAGTGGTTAAACCAACAAATTGTTTTGTTGGACATCAATTTACAACAAAAGTAGCCATTATTATTAACAAAAACCGGAGACTATTACAACAAAAATCCATATGTTTACAAAAAAAAACATTAATTTGTTACATATTAATTACAACAAAAGTCACCAACTTTTTTCACAAAAAGTCACAAAGGATTACAATAAAAAATCAATATGTTTGCAAAAATGATGCAAAGTGGTCAAGCGATATTTAATTTGCCACAGATTGAATTACAACAAAAATCACCTAGTATTTTATCCAAAAGTCACAAATGGTTACAACAAAAAAATCACTTTATTAGCATCAACATAAAAATAAAAAAAAATGTTGTCTCTTTACAACAATTGTTAACAACAAATGCTACAAAAATTACGGATTGTTTACAATAAATAGTTCATCATCTCACTCATGTGTTTGCAGCGAAACCATTGTTGGGCCGAAAAAACAGGCCCATTAAGCCGAAGCGGGAGCGAGGCCGGACGACCGATCGGTGGCGAGCGATCGGTCCCCGGATCGTAAGCGTTTTCCTAGTTAATTGGTCTGCGGGGATGCTTTGGTTCGGCTGTTGTATATAAGTTGCAGATCGATTGAATTGTACCCGGACGCTGAACTCCAACAGGACTCGGTTTCTGTTGCTCGCTAATTAAGGGTGTGTTCGGTTTGAGAACCGGAAGGAATGGAATGGAATGGTTCCATTCCGACGGAATGGGATGGTTCCGACCCCGTGTTCGGTTCAGACAAAGTCGAGGAACGGAATGGTTCCGTTTTCTGTTCGGTTCAGGAATCCCACGGCGGAACGGAATGGCCTAAATATGATTTTATTTGTCCAAATCAAAATTAACATGAGCTAAACATGATTTTTTTTGCAAACCAAAGTCAACTCAGGCCAAAATTAACAGGAACGGAGGAGGAGCACGGCGTGCCCTTCCTGGCCGCCGCTCGTGCCTGGCCTCCCGCGGGCTGGCTGCCGTGTGCTGGGGTGCCGCCGCGCGCTGGCCCTCGCCGGTCGTGCTAGGCGCCGCCGCGTGCTGGCCATCGCGGGCTGGGCGCCGCCGCGAGCTTGGCGCCGCCGCGAGCTTGCCGCCACGGGCTGGGCACCGCCGGGGGCTGGGCTCCCGCCGCGCACTGGCCGTCGTCTCGTGTTGGCCGGCCGCCGCGCCTAGCCGAGGCCGCCGCGCGCTGGCCCTCGCCGGTCGTGCTGGGCGCTGCCGCGTGCTGGCCATCGCGGGCTGGGCGCTGCCGCGAGCTTGCCGCCGCGGGCTGGGCTCCCGCCGCGCACTGGCCGTCGTCTCGTGCTGGCCGGCCGCCGCGCCTAGCTGCATGAGATGGACGGCGGCGAGCACGGAGGAGGAGGAGATGGACGGCGGCGGCGTCGGTGTTGACCTTGGAGAAGAACCACAGGAGAGAGAGGGGAGAGAGGCTATGTGAGGGAGCGTGAGAGAGAGATTAGTTTCGGCATTAGCGAGTCGTTCCTCGCGATTCCACCGATTCGGCCGGACGAGGCCGTTCCGCATATTTAAGGAATATTCTCTTTCGGGGAACCACTTCGTTCCGTTTCTTTGCCGAACCTAACAGAACGGGCTCCAGGTGCGGAACGGTTCCGTCCCATTCCTCTAGATTCTGGAACCGAACACACCCTAAGAAATAGAGTAGGTGTTTTACATTTTAGTCCTCCTCTCTAGTAATTATTCGCTCCTTTGTACTGGCTGATGAAAGGTTTTCAGTTGATCAAATCAAGCCCACATGGTCGTCGGTAGCATGGCGTGGTAATAACAACCTTGTGTGTGTTATTTTGTGATCCAAATTCATATACTAAAGGGAGGCTAACTTCTGACGAGCGGAGCGAGGCCCGTCGCCGGAGGCTTGGTACGGATCGTTGCCACCGCCTATTTATATTCCCTGTAAGCCGCCGCTAGGGTTATCATCGCATCATTGTACACCCACGGCGTTTGTAAACACCACCGAAATAGTGAAGTTTTGCTGGCTGGCGCCCGTGGTTTTTCCCTTGTGTGTTGCAAGGGTTTTCCACGTTAAAATCTCGTGTCCCCTGCAGTGTTTTACTTTTCGTTCTTCGTTTATTGTGCATCTCGATTATAACAGTGTGCTGACCATCATCTGTACAAGTGCGTCCGAGCTTGACCTTGCTGCCTGAATTTTGCCATCCGAGTTCGACCCAACCGCCGATCTCGTGCCGTCTGACTGACCTGCGCTGCCGGAATCCTGCTGTTCGACTGGTCTGTGAGACATTAGGCGTTCTTGTTTCGTATTTTTACTGCAGCTGCTCTCTTATTTGGCTGCTGTTAATAACTTTTCTTGTGCACCAACAACCACGTTTGGTTGTCCACCATCTCTTTTCTGCACGCGAGAAGGAACATGTCAGGGTACCAACGAAAAGACTGCTCAGCTCGAACGAGAGCTGCAAGAAGAAATCGTCAAGGCCAATCCCCATTTATATACAATGCAAATCTTGTCGCAAATTTCATCTATTTAAGATCGTGTGAGGAGAAGTGTGGATGGTCACGCACGCTAATAAGCCCAAGAAGCCTCTCATGTCTCATCAGGGGATTTCTACGACCAATGGAAAGAACGAGTTCCATTTGGAAATAAGCTAGTACTTTAGGTGTTGGATTAAAGGAAGTTTGTTGCTTCTTTGATTCGTATTTGCATCCAAATTTTGGAGGAATAAAATCCTTATAAACTTTTTCTATAGTGTTTGTCTTATTTGTAGGATTAAAACCATAGGAATTGTTCTAAAAGAAATCCTTTGCACTAGTTTGTATAGAAAATCTAACATCCGCTCAAACCTCTTTTACATAGTCCTTTATTTTTCTATAATGGAATAATAAAAAATTGATATTGCAATCATGCGTTTTTTCCTATCATGTAAAATCAAAAATCAAGGAGGACCTTGCAATTTTTAGACAAAAATTAGCTTCTAGTTTTTTTAGGCAGAAAATATAGCATTTTTTAGAACAATGGCTGAAGCTTTATTCTTCCCTTGTAGAGTAGTTTACAGCAACACCCATCCCATTTGGAGGATTTACAAACCACACATGTCTACCAATATCTACTTTCATAGTAGCTCATGCTAGACGATGTGCTTCTCCATTCGTTTCGCGCCGCTCGTGGATGAAAGAGACATACACAAAAGCTTCATTCGGAGATAGAACTTCCTTCCGAGATAGAACTTCCTTCCTCACCGTGCAATGAGAGCCACCACTCTATGCACTCTGGAGTTCCTGATTACAGCGAGGCAATCTGAAGAAACTGTAAACTTGGTAGACTTGAGACCAGCCGGCAGAGACATGGACTCCGCACACGCCATTGTCTCCAAAGCAACCGGGCTGGTGATGTCGTCCACCCTGACCGGTGAGCACCCCAAAAATCTTCCTCAATAATATCTACAAACAACACTAAAAGCTCCAGAATTTTAAGCCTTTGTAACCACCACATCGACATTACATTTTAGAACTCAAGCAGGTGGTGGACTCCACTGCGTTACGATCAGATTTGTTGCTCCCGTGTTGGATGATTAGCAGGGCAGTGGCACCCCAGTCCAGTAGAGTTTAAAACCCCAGGTTTGACACTTTGGTGTCTCATAAAGGTAGAATTTTCTTTCAGTGGGAGGCGATGTTTCCATCTATAGCGAGCCTCATGTGGTGACTTCGTCAATCTCAAGACATGTCGGATCATCAGTTTCATGAACTCGGTCTCTCATAGGTGCTCACATGGGTAGGGTATGTGTGCGTTTATAGGGGTTAGTGTATCTGCGTATTTGTGAGCGTATGCGTCTGTATCGTGCTTGGAAAAAAAACCTTGAGTCTAATATAGGCAGGTGTTTCTCTCCTTGCATGGTTGCAACAATAGTGTTTGTCTCTCGAGGATAATTATGGGTTTTGATGTTGAATCAAGGTTAAATGGGATTTGAGGGTGGTGTCTACCACATTGTGTGTGTGTGTGGGGTGGGGGGGGGGGGGTCTACCATCCCTCTAGCCTGGTCGGTTCCTGGGTTTCCCAGCGACGTGATGCCTTGTACCGCATGATTTTCTATAGCATGTGAAAAAAGTATCATAAACACATTTGTCCGAACTTCTAGAAATTTCTTGGTCTGCCACTAGGAAGTCATGAATCTAACCAAGACTAAGGACACATGCTAAGAACTCTTAGTCACGCTTTACTTGTTTATGTGTTCTAATATGCTACACCTTTAGCTTTATCCGTCTTTTGTGTTGTAATATGCTAGACCTTTAAGCTTTACTTATCTCAATATTTTGTGTTGTAATATGGCAACTTTGGGTTATGATGCTTTTTAAACTAGTATAGTCCTCCTATTCCATCTCTGTTATTTACTACTTGTGATTTGTATAATGTGCAAACTCTAACATGTGTCCCCAAATGGTCCAAATATATTCTCAAATTCACCTGCCCAGAATATTCCTTAAAATTTATAAAATTGAACATATCTTTGACTTATCGGTGAAAGTTTTATTCCGTTTTAATGAGTGGTTTGAGAGAACAGTCGATGTGAATGCTCACTTTCAAATTTTGACCGGAAACTGGATGCTTCAAAAAAAAATCCAGTAATTCAAGTACATATATGTAAGAAATCTGGGAACTTTTCATTCCATTTTAATGAGTGGTCTGAGAGAACAGTCGATTTGAATGTTCGGCGAAAATCATACTTTTCAGAAAAATAAAAAATCATTACTAGTAATTAAAGTACTTGTATGTAATCAATCTGAAAAAATTTCAATTCATTTGACGGTTCTTCCATTACAGAGTTTATTAAACGTGGAAACTAATTGTAGTTACTCCTTACACAAGATTGATTATGTCAATAGATAAACCATCGGCCACTTGGGGCCTTGGGCAACAACAAGTTTCAGGTAGCAGACTTTGGCAAGTTTCAATGGCTGGAAGAGGCAAGGGGCGGCGACGCGCGGTGGGCAGCAGCTAGTGGTGGCGCCGACATGTAGGGTCTGTTTGGATTATGGCCATGACCTGCCCAACCAATTTTTTGGCATTGACTGTGGACACGGGCAATCGTTTGGATGGAAGCCAAGATTTCACATCCGTTCCAATTATTTGGCCGTACCTTCAATTTTTTCTACCCGCAACTTGGCGAGATGGGGCGGCGAAATCGTCCACCGAATAATTGGTTCGCCCATGTTTTGGCAGGGTGCGCGTGGGCACAATCCTAGTAGACCCGAAGAGACGTGCCTCCGCCGACATGCGGCAAGCTAGGGTTTCTTGTGCGAAGGCTAGGTTTCGGTTGGGTATGTATCAAGGGCAGTTCATTCAATTCACTCCTCGAGCTTTTCCACGAATTCTCGAAATAAAAGAAAATAAGTCAAAACTGTAAATAATATAGTCACCAAATTAAAACCGTGCCAAAAAAGGAAGGTCAAACAAATAGAGGGCAAATCCTAGAGATACCAATTAAATAGGGGTAAAAATAAATACAAATCACCATAACTGGCAGCGCCGTCTCCTCCAAAAAATCTGCCCCGTCCCAAATCCACTCATTCCAAAATGGCGGGTCAGATCGATCCTTGTTTCCCAAAACCGCAAGCCTCCTGCGTAATCTGTATTCCCATGGCTGCTTGATTTCTTACCTACCGAGCTCCCTATATGAGCCTCTGTGTTGAGCCTCGGCAACATCCGGTGGATTTCCTCAAACGAAGAAGAACGTCGGCTGCTGGATGAATTACGCTACTTGTCTGCTCATGTGCGCTTCCTGCTGCTTGCCTGCTTCTATTTCAGTTTACTTTGCATTGAGTTTCAACTTTCAAGTCAGTCAGACTAGTCATTGTGTGTATGCTAAACTACAGCCCGCTTGTTGGATTCTATTATGTTCATGTCCAGTTTTGTGTTAATTATCTTGGCTAGTTTTTGTTGTTTACTATCACTAGTTAGTATGTACGTGCATGCACGTCTCGATTTGTTGATATAAATTGTAATGCAACATATATATCATAATAAGCTTAATGATTTTTCATCACTGATGCGTGATAGATTAGGTGGAGCGGGATGCAGCCTTTGTATTCTAGAGCTTGCGGCAGCGTGGAGATTTTTTTCGAAAATAACTGCTAATTTAATGGAAGGTTTTCAAATTAGTCGGACGATTCGTTCGTCAGCATGGAGATTTGTTTCCAAAATAACTGCCAATTTAATGGAAGGTTTTCAAATTAGTCGGACGATTCGTTCGGCAGCATGGAGAAACAAAATAACCGCTAATTTAATGGAAGGTTTCCAAATTAGTCGGACAATTCGTTCGCAAGGACGCGCAATGTTATTGGAGCATGCTAGTCCACAGGATCTCAGTAGATAGATGGCTGAGATTAAATGTTCCTGCCAACTTCTTGCTTTTATAAATAGTTTAGATTATAAATAGTTTAGATTAGATTACTGACGGTAAATGCTGGCCAAATTTTCTGCCTCTGTCGAAGTTTTTCTTTGTGTGGAAGCTTCCTCTGTCCAGCTAATGCGCAAGTATCCCAGCCGGCCAGCCCAGCCCAGCCCACCGACCTAGCTAGCAGGCCAGCCCAGTACTTCGGTCCGATTGCTCCAAAACCGATGACCAAACAGAACGATCGGGGCACCGATCTCTTTTATTGCTTCATTTAAGTGTAGATATGGACACATTAATGGCGTTTAATAAAAAAATATCACCATATATCTTTTAGTACTACTTCATATAAAAGTTTATTTTCTATATGCTTGGTTTTTCGTATGATATTTAACACAAAGGAAACTCTTCAATGTACATGAGTAATGACAAGATTGGCACGGTGAGTCATGCAACAATTTGAGCAGTCATTTGGAAAGAGTTCCCACGATAACACCACCATTAATGAGTATAGGCTGTCCATCGCTTGCTTTATTTGTCACATATGCCTATCCTCCGCTCATACTTTTGGAGGTATTTAAGTTTGAACTTTATGCCTTAACTTAATTGATAAGCATATATACCCCCATACCTTCTTCCTTATGGGTATCCTGTGATTCAGAACTAGCATACTCTTCTATCCTTCTGTCCTCCTAACCCACCTCCATGGAACCCGGTCAATTCCATGCCTATAACTTTTCCTATCTGATACTTCGAGAGTTGTTCTTTCGCTTGGTTGTTTGTTTTGAAATTGAGTCTTCCCTTTCCAGGGAGATAATAGCCTTTTGGTTGTGGCTCCAAGGAAATAGCCAGGCTGCTCTCCTTTTGAGCATTGCGTCTTTTGATGATAACCATTTTCATGTGATTGCTTCTACTGCAAAACCTTTTGTTGAGGTTCTCCATTTTGAGTTTGATGGCTCAGATCCTAGATCTGTACCAATAAATCACTTTCGGAGGGAAGCTATTGAAGGGATTTCTTACTACCTCAACAAAGTTTGTTATGAGGCCTTGCAAGTTCTTCAAGAAAGAGCAAAGATGAACTTTTTCCATAATCAGACGGCAGATCTGTACGAAAGAGCCTATGGACAATTCATGAATGATAGGGTTCCTATATGCTCGGTAAGACTAGGGTGGACATTTTGTTATCCAAGATCTGATCTGTAACTAGTTTAAAGTTTGTTCCCGTTCTGATTTTCCTTGTCATCTATGCAGATGACAGATCTACACAAAGAGGCATATGGCAATTCCATGAATGACCAGGTTCCTTTGAGCTCGGTAAGAGTAAAGTAAATCTGTAGATCTGCTAATAGTATGTCAAGTATTTTTCTCGTTTCTGTGATTTACCAAGTCATCTATGCAGAAGCACCTTCTGACCAAGATCAAGGCTTTGTATGCTAACACTCAAAATCATCATGGTGGAGAAGGCACAAGTTCTAGAAATCTGCATCTTCAAACAAGTCATATGCTCCTTCAAGATATAAAGGGAGTATACGAGTGTCAGCCAACCTCCCGTTTGGTGACATTGTTTGATAACTTGAGCTTCAGAGAGAGGCATGATAATCCAGTAAGAATGTCATCTATGTATTCTTGTTACAAATCACTAATCATTATTTGCATCGTTTTATTTTTATATATGAGACTTGATAGCCTTCATGCAATATTATTGCAGTACCTAGCATAATGGAAGTGTATATTTCTATGCAGATCATGCAGCAGCTATCTGATGTTCCACGTGATGAGAGAACTTTGTTTGTAACATTTTCCAATGGCTACCCACTGACCAAAGATGAACTGCACGATTTTTTCATGAGGTATGCCTGTCATTTGAGGTTATAGTATATACGTAAATTAACCGCCATACGTGCATTTCAGAATCCCGGTGATTTGATGTGATGCATAATAATAGAAAAACATAAAAGGGTAAATACAGATTTAATTTTTTGTTATTAGACATTAATAGCATTGAGTTGTTAGGCTAAACTACATCCTCCTTCAGGTCCACAAAGACATGTCATTTCAGTCCTAGGTGTAGTCAACTTTTGATACTTCGACTGAATAGTTGAAGGTCATATATTTATATTTGTCCCTATAGTTAGTTGATAAATATTGTATGTTTTTACGTACTTACATTTTACAAATATGCTATAATACTTGGTTGTCAAAGTTGCATTCGAAGACCTTGTCGATGTCCAAAGCGACATTCATATTTGAGAATCGCTGCAAGTAAATTAAGCAAGTCACATGCATACACAGGCTGTTAATAATAACCATTACGTAAACTTCTCCATCGGGAAATATAATTTGTATGCTCGTGTGCAGTATTAAATAATCGATCTAGATGAAAGGTTACTAGAACAATCAACATCTTGAAGTCCGCCCACTGAACCTTATTAGTATGAACTGGAACAAGTTACAGACACCCATGACACTAGAAAAGTAAGTTTGTTACCAATGTAGTTTGATTTTTTAAGCGATATGAAGATGAATGTTCTGATTTTTTTTTAAAGACCTGTGTAGCTCCTGAGGTTGTAAATTTGATTTGATAGTTAGTAGTAGATATGGATGACATAAGAGATAGTAAACTTTATCTACAGTTGACTGAATCATTGCAGTAATTTTACCTATGTGGCTGCTTATTTTATCAGTTTATTTTGTAAAACAATTGCGAGTGAGTTTTGTTATACTAATTTCTTTTATCACAGGCACTATGGAGATGTTGAAGAGATAACTGTAGAAGAGCCAATTGGAAACAAACAACCCTTATATGCACACGTTATATTTTACTCACAGGTGACGCTCTTCCGTGTCCTTGATGGGAACTTGAGAGTCAAGTTCATGACGAGGGGAAAACATCTGTGGGCTCGTCAGTATGTGCCTAAGAAAAAGAATACTAAATCATGATGAGCTAAATCCGACTCGTTAGTATTGATATCCTATCCAATCATCTCTGAAGCATTGGAAAAGTAATGTACTTCTATAATTACTCTTGTGCAGTCTGCACCTTACTACTCTTTTGTAATCTAGATTTATGGCCATTGTTCTGAACTTCAAATGTATGGCATTGTAATCACTCAAATGTGTACGTGTTAAGGGTTGCAAATCAATACTTTGGGTATGACAGTATTTACATTTGAATTTATTCTTGGAAACCTATTCTAGTGTATGGTAGTTACTGTGTGAGGCTTAAATGGTAAGCTTATTTAGCTAAATCTAGACTCTGTACGGATGAATGAAGCACTGAATAAATGGTTCACATAACGGGCAAGAGTGAGTACACATCTTTTTTTTTTAATATAAGGGTTACCCCGATTTCATTTAAAGAAACCAAGTCTACAATATTTTCCACCTCACACCACAACCACCAAGAGTTCTCCCTTGGAAAGAGCTGAAAGGAAGAACTCTTGGTGGTTGTGTACTCAGTCACTCAGTCACAGTGAGTGCACATCTGTTTTGTCGTCTATGTTTTCTTTTTAGATTGAACTGGTTCAGCATGCTCCAGCAAGATATAGGTCTCGTCCATGTTGATCCATGTGCGGTGACACCATTAAAACCGGTGATTAGTATGCTCGTACACTGCCGGGCAATGATTCCTAGGTACCCGAACAGGTTAAATAGAAAAAAAGTGGTGTCGCCACTATCAATTTTAGGAAGGGGATCAACAAATAGGGGATAGTGGGAAATACTGAGGTAGGTTAATTCGATGGCATTTTCCTGGGTCATAGGAAAAAGCCTACAATGGACATGACTGCTTACTTCGATCTAGAAGAAAATTTCAGTCGAACCAAAAATATGATGGGTAGTTCGGAATTTTGAGGCCGACAAAAATATCAGAAATATTGATAATTTCCTATATATTTTTATGAGATTTAAGCGGGGCATGAAGTGTAGTAATTAACATACCAACATGCAAGTGGTCCACTAGACATTGAGAATGTCCCGTGTAATCAAATATATAGCATGGTAGCGACCTATGTTATGCAAGGTTCCATTATTTATTTGTGGCTGGGAGAGTACCGTAGTCCAAAATCCATCTTGAGCAGACTGGTTCAGATGAGTAGATTCCGTTTTAATTCAAGCCTACATGCTTCAATCAGGCTAAATGGATATAGGAAGCGCCCAAGTTCCACCAGGTGATACTTTTTGCGTGCAACTCCTCGTATTTCCAAATCCCAAGAAGTAAACTATTGACAAATGCCATGGCACGTAGTTACTTCATACTACTAATCAAGTGGATCTCAACACAACCTACCTCCCTTCGATTGAATTGGGCCTCCGAGTGGCGAGCAGACTGATGTCAGAGTGTGAGGTGCATGATGTCATCGGCGCGAAGAATGCGCAGCTAGCCATGGCGGCTTGGAGCGGGTGGTAGCCTACAATGCCTTGGAGGTGCCTCACTGGAGAAGGCAAGTGGGGGCTGTAATGTAGGTCACCGGGTCACCGGGGTAGCAGCCAAGGTTGAGATGATGTGATGTGGGGTTGGTCGTATGTAGAGCTAATAATAGTAGTACTATCAATGATTGATATGGACATATTTTACTTCATGAATGTGTGTTACCGACCGGGATAATTCTACTATGTTAACTCGGTAAACATTGCATTTTTTATGTGTTAATGTGGTAATACTGTGTTTGAATGTGTCCATCCTAGATGCATGGAGCATATGCTCTTTATTTTTTTATGGCTTTATATGTTGCCTGATAATTTTGCAGGGAATCAAATAAATAGACATCTTATCATCAAAAGAAATATATATGTCCATAGTTTGTTTTGGAAGATGGTTGAGAAGTTCACATATATCGAAGAGAATGAATTCTCAAAGGATTAGGATAAGGAATAATCGTCGGGCAAAATGGGTCATATGGTTGTAATCATGTTCATTGTGCATGCCTCAAATCGCATGTTCATATGCCTGAGTAGTTAAATATGCATGAAAGCGCACATGACCCAATCAAAAATGCCACTTATGGTCATTTCATGGACACTTATTAATAATACACGAACTAACACTCTCGACGGTCTAATAATACAAATCTTAATTGTTAGTTATATATCCCCAAGTTTCATACAATCTTGGTAGGAGGGTCCAACATTTCAATATTCACGTAAAATTTTGACACCCATCATGAAATCTCCAATACCGACTAAACAAAGCTAATAGAATAGACATAAAATCATGAACGAGATGGTCCTGACGCTTGTGCCAAGCGTGACTAGACTGACTGTAACTTGGTGGTGGAGATGCATTTGATGGCATCAATAGGTTTGTTATTAATTGCAATATGTTGATTTTGTACACTTGGAATGAGCGGTCACAATTATGTCTTTGGTTGTATACATGTCATGGAATCTTGTTGACAAATATCGTATCTCAAACATGAGTATACCATGAGATGTTGATGAAGGCATGCCAGTCGATACTTTTTGCGTGTAATTACTCGTATTTCCAAATCCCAAGAAGTAATCTATTGACAAATGCCACGGCACATAGTTACTTCATACTACTAATCAAGTGGATCTAAACACAACCTACATCCCTTCGATTGATTTGGACCTCTGAGTGGCGAGCAGACTGACGTCAGAGCGTGAGGTGCATGATGTCATCAGCGTGAAGAATGCGCAGCTAGCCATGGTGGCTTGGAGCGGGGTGGTATCCTACAATGCCTGGGAGGTGCCTCACTGGAGAAGGCAAGTGGGGGCTGTAATGTAGGTCACTGGGTCACCGGGGTAGCAGCCAAGGTTGAGATGATGTGATGTGGGGTTGTTCATATGTAGAGCTAATAATAGTAGTACTATCAATGATTGAGATGTACACATTTTTCTTCATGAATGTGTGTTACCGACCGGGATAATTCTACTATGTTAACTCGGTAAACATTGCATTTTTACATGTGTTAATGTGGTAACACTTTGTTTGAATGTGTCCATCCTAGATGCATGGAGCATATGCTCATTATTTTTTATGGCTTTATATGTTGGCTGATAATTTTGCAGGGAAGCAAATAAATAGACATCTTATCATCAAAAGAAATATATATGTCCATAGTTTGTTTTGGAAGATGGTTGAGAAGTTCACATATATCCAAGAGAATGAATTCTCAAAGGATTAGGATAAGGAACAATCGTCGGGCAATATGGGTCACATGGTTATAATCATGTTCATTATGCATGCCTCAAATCTCATGTTGATATGCCTGACTAGTTAAATATGCAAATATGCATGAAAGCGCACATGACCCAATCAAAAATGCCACTTATGGTCATTTCATGGACACTTATTACTAATACACCAACTAACACTCTCGATGGTCTAACAATACAAATCTTAATTGTTAGTTATATATCCTCAAGTTCCATACAATCTTGGAAGGAGGGTCCAAAATTTCAATGTTCACCTAAAATTTTCACACCCGCCGCGAAATCTCCAATACCGACTAAACAAAGCTAACAGAATAGACACAAAATCATGAATGAGATGGTTCTGACGCTTGTGCCAAGAGTGACTAGACTGATTGTAACTTGGTGATGGAGATGCATTTGATGGCATCAATAGGTTTGTCATTAATTGCAATATGTTGATTTTGTACACTTGGAATGAGCAGTCACAATTATGTCTTTGGTTGTAGACATATCATGGAATCTTGTTGACAAATATCGTATCTCAAACATGAGTAGACCCATGAGATGTTGATGACGGCATGCCAACAAATATACTCCAAGGACATCAAACAAAACGTATGTTATGTGGAATCGCATAAAAAAGAAATACATGAACAACAATGAGCATAAAACACATACGTGAATGGTAGAAGTCAAATATAGTGTTTTTCAGTAATTAGTTCAAATAATGGAGCAACACACATGCAATTGTTATGTTCACTCTTATTTGGCTATATGGGCTTCTTGGGGATTAGAGGTAAACATTGCATTAGCATATTTTGGTACAAATAACAGTTGGAGTTAACCCCATAGTCATACGTTCCTTGTGTGCGTGCGTGCGTGCTTGTGTGTGTGTCGTGTTTAGTCCTTGTAGTCGTAGAATATCAGTTCATGTTGATTTGAGTCGAAATCGGCTTGCATTTGACATTGTCTTAGTTGGGTGATTCCTACACCGAGTTGTAGTTGGGTCATTATAAAATCACATGTTCTGGTTCTTCTAAAAATCACATGAAGTTGAAGCAATATACAAAAAACTTGCACTATGCTTGACTATATATGGATGAGAGCTACTAAGGATATAGTCAATCAAACCTACTAGCTTTATAGATGCATGTTGAGGAAAGTTGGCAAATAGATATCAATCCAACTTGTTTTCCACTAAGGATTGCATCGATGAGATTGGTTCGTCATGGACGCTGGTAAGTACTTGAAGGTCGAGTCTTCCAGTATCGACATTACCTAGCAACATGTTATGGACATAAAATCATGCTCATTCAGTTTCATGTCACTTTTAAATCCCACGCAACCAGTGAGCTAGTGAACACAAGAGATGTATGGCTCAGCCAAACAAGTGCATGTTGAGAGATCAATAGGTACATCCTAGAACCCCTAGCCTAAATAAAGACCTTCTAAACCCGAACCGAGCCCAACCAGAAAAACCGGCTACCCTAGCCGTAAGTGAACCTCTACACCCGGCCACCCGCACGTTCTCCACTAACCCAACCCGACACCCTAGCATCGTCCCCAACCCCGACACGCCGCTCCGGCGATCTCCCTCCGTGCGCCGGCAAGAGACTCCTCCCCTCTCCGCCTCGCAGATCTCCGCCCCGCCTCCCCGTAGACCTTACGTAAGTGCCGTCCCGCAAACCTCCCACCAGATCCCCATGTGCGCCCTGAAGAGCTTCCCCGTGCGCCAGACCGGAGGCCTCGCCTGGGCGCTGTGGCAGCTCTGCCGGAGGTGTTCCTCTCTCTTACTTTCGCCTGACCGCACTTCCCACCACAGCGCCTTTGGATGGCCTCGATTCCGGCCGGTGCTGGGTCAGAGGAGCCACCAGAGATGGAGAAGAAGATCCCCCCGCTTGAACTTGCTTGATCGGATGTGGGAGTCCACCAACGCAGTCGCAAAATTGCGATCTCAAGCGCCACGCGTGGCAGTCCGTCGGCCCGACGGACGGTAGTTCACCGGCAGCACACGGCATCAGTGCCTCCCGTCCAGCATAAACGAGGTCTCGTTCAGGTAGTGCGCAGGAGATTCGATTTTTACTCCTGCTATCTCACTAGGGCGTTGGTAGTTCTTGATGTGGTTAGGTTCAATCTTGTTTTTGTTGTCTCTGTAATTTTACATACTAATTAGTCGATGGTGTGCGTTCTAGAGCATGCTACCGTACTCTCTCTAATTGATTCTCTCCCATAATTGATTTTTTTTCTGTTGTTGTAGGTCTGCCTACATGACAACTGCTGATTATTTAGTGGTGAATGTCCTTAGAGTACATACCTTAACTCGTCTAAATGATCTCCTTGCAGTCAGCGTTGGCTCAGTGTACTGCTGCTCCGCGCTCGCCCACAAATCAATAGTATCTACAAATTGGGAGGGCTTTGCTGACACGAGGAGAGCGATGGAGAGGAGGCCATGAGAGATGGCCACTCTGAACCTTCCTTCGGCCATGGACCAACGCTGTCGCGCCATGCACACAACAGCAGTGCCCGCCTCTCTATTGTCGCTTCTACGTCGGCACAGCGCCCTGGTAACCAGCAACACCGCCCCTTCCTTTACTCCTCTTACCAGATGAACTCTGTAGTTTACTGTCTTTAAAGCATGAAATTCAGATGATGAACTTGTGAAGTTCAGTTGATGAATATGCGTAATCCACTTTGTTAACAAAAAAATTCATTTTCTTATGAATTATCTAGGAGTGTAATTTGCCGTGGAAGCTCACAAATTCTTGCTAGGAGGTTCAGTGTGTTGTTGTGGAGCATGCGTTTGTTCTTCCCCTGCACTATGTACTGCAGGGACACCAAGTAGTGGAGGCCAAACATACAGTAACGAGTACGATACATCCTCTAAACTGTACATCTGGCTTGAAGTCCACTGTTTTGCTAGCGAGTAGTTTAGAATTCACAAAAGTTCAAACTATTTTGGACTCTGCTGCCCCTCTCCACCTCTCAATGAGTAGAGAAGTCATGTGGTGGGCTGAGCCCTTACAAAGCATCAGGATCTTGCTCAGTGTCCACAAGCAGTAGCACAACGAGATGGGAGATATTTAGGCTGTAGGTCCTCCCACGGTTGAAGTGCAGCTCTAAGTCGTGCTCTTCTTTTTGTTTGGATGAAGTAGCAGCTGGAGCACAAGTGCACACCCAAAAAGAAAGATGCAGTTACTGGAAGAGAGAAGTGTATGCGATGGTGGTGAGAGGGTAATATAAAAATGTGTGATATAGAAAAGACCACCTCATTTCCTGATGCCCATTGGTCAGTATCTAGATTTCTTCTGTGAATAACAGTGATCGTACTCATTGTTAAAAAATAGACAGCAACATGAGGTGTCTGGGGGAAATAAACTGGGCAGTTCGGGAAGGTTTTTATTCCTCTATTTATTTTTTGTCGACTCTGAAAATGTTCAGAGGGTTGGAAATGCTATTTGTCGACTCTGGTTAGCTTTGTGTATGGGTGTTCGCTCTATTCTCATCTGGAGTTCACTCTTTTCTTTTTTGATGGAGTTCACACTTTCCTTATTCTGAAGTTCAGTTTGGTCCATGTCTTTAGGTCGATGAGGGAGTTCATGTTCTGTAAAAAACGAGAGAGAAAAATGCCACCTGTATGATTGTTTTATTTAGGCAGTTGGTGCCATTGCTTCTTACCACTTGATGTAAGTTCAGCAACTGAGCATGATACATCTGTCTAATTGATTCTACGTCTCTCTAACTAATTTATACACTGGCCATTAATTTATCTTTTGCTCAATTAAATATGGATCGATTAGATAGCCATAAAAATAGAAGTTCACCTTCCACATATGATCTTTACTTATTTTTGTTGGAAGTTCCCTTGGTCCCCTGAATTTGGGTTAAAAGCGAATAATTGCGAAGTTCACTTATATTTTACGGCAAAGTTCGGCTCGTCGAGTGCGAAGTTTAGGTTTTCTTTTGAATGCACTGGGGCGTTCACTTTGAATGAGCTGGTAGTTTACCTCGTCTTCCTGATCAGTCAAGAAGTTTGATTCGTCTATACTTGAAGTTTGCTTCTTTTTTTCGCGGTAGTCTGCCTCATCAATTAGTTTACTGCAAGCTCACATCGTACTTGTGTGGAAGTCCACCTTTTGAATCTATGAAAAGTTCAGTTTTGTAGAACAAACTGTGGTTACTCTATCGCTTCTCTGTCCATGTGTATAATTTTTCACTCCTTTTCTTATCTTGCTGTACTACCAGTACTTACGTTTTTATTTCTTTCTTCTATCTTGTGAGAAGCATTTGATCAAATAATCATGTAGCCAGGTTGGATGTAGAATAGAAGGGAGCAAGAGCTGGTGGTGTTCCCCTTTATTTTGAATTACGGTTTTCTCTTGATCTAGATTCAGCCTGTTAGCATGTGCAAGTTAGTGTGATTATGGTTTATTATCGGCAAAGTTCATTCCAAGTTAATTTCATCCTAAAAAAATGAAGTACACTCTGCAAACCATGACGTTTCAGTGTTTTCAAATTAAACTAGTGAAAAATAGACCGATCAAGATCTTGGCCAATGAAACATTGAGAGAAGTTCACTACATGTAAAAAAGAGAACTTTGTTTCCGAATTAATTTATGTTATGTTCTACCATCCATACCATGCCTTTTTGTACTTTCCTCATAAAAGCGAGGAAAAGGTTAAGAAAAATAGAAGTGCACTTCTTAAACTACAGAGGTTCACCGATGTAAGAAGTTCATTCTAGCTCCCTGGAAGTTTACTTCTATGCAGAACAAGCAGTCTACATATTGAGGAACAGGAAGTTAGCATGCTTATTTGAGGCAATGCACTTAATACATACATATTAAAAATTAAAAGAACCACAGATGTCCCTGGACATCAACAGCTAGTCATGTTATATATTTTTAGCGCGTATATGATTGCAGTTCAGTTTATTTTTGGACATAGTTCAGATCTTCGCGCTTGAACCTCTGTATGAGCGAACTGCATTGCTCTACTCTATTTTGATTCTTATTTCTTGCTGATAATTGAAATATACGTACGTTGTTCTTGCACTATGCCTGATAGAAAATATAGAAGTTTAGTTTGGTACAGTGATGTAGGCCATTGTGTTAGTATACTTCTTTGTGAAAAATAAGTTCACTAGATGTACATAGAGAAGATCATTTCTAAGTTAATTTATGTTATAGTCCACCATCCATAAAATTGTGTTTCGTACTTTCCTGAGAAAAAGTTACTCTTATCGGATGTTCAGTCTTATCTGTTGTGGAGTTCACTTGAACCTACGGAGGAGTAATATTTATTTTGGCCGGAGAGGTTTCATTAGTTCACATAGGAAGTTTTCATATTTATGGTGAATTTTTTTACAAAAAGTTGGCTTTGTAATAGCTAAGGAAGTTCACTCTTTGTTCTAAACCGGCTTAGTAAATGAAAAATAAAAGTTTATCTACCACTGAAAATAACCATTATAAAATTGCATGTCCGGAGGTCCACTTAGTTACAACCTGGAAGCTCACCATTCATGCTTCACTTCACTTCATGTTCTGCACCTCAAATATGCTCATCGTGGTGGTCGTTTGCAGTTCCTCCTGGTGTTGTTGGCAGTAGATGACGGAAAAGAGTGTAGCATGGCTTGTGTTAATTGTTTCTTTTATGTTCCTAAAGTTTTCTAATCAAAGGAAAAATACAAAAAGTTAGTGTATCTGTTGGGGTCTAATGCAGATAAAGTCATATGCTACACTTAGGTGTTTGTGGTTATGCCTAGTTATTATGACAAGTTTAGTTGGTGTCCATTCCATTGTGAATTACATGTGGGTGGCCGTGCAACTAATGCAGCGCTGTAGATTCAAACTGCGCCAGCTCCCCAACAGTCTACTACGTGGGGTCAGGAAGTTTGCTGCGCCTCAACTGACAGTCCAGTGCGTGGTGCCGGACAGCGAAAGTGGGGAGTTCACATTGACGGCACTGGGAGTCCAGCTCGCCAACCCTCATCGCCCTACTGGCACGGTATTTCCTCTAATTATGAATTCAGCGGCAGTTTGCACATCATTGAATAAAAAAGTTTGCTATCATATTTGTGTGATATTGAACTCGTCCATGTATGTTTCTGAACTGTCGTTAGATGAGAAATAATGATGGTCAAAGCAGTTTGATTCATTTGTGCGCTGAGTTTTCACTTAATCTAGAGGAGGAATCCACCTTTTGTTGTATATGACAATGTCCACCTGCAGTACTTGTTCATTTTAGGTAGTTCACTCGTTCGAGAGAGGTTCACTTTTTCAAAATCTTGAAGTTCTAATCATCTGAGGAGGATGTTCACCTTTTTTGCAAGTAAAATTTTGCGAGAAGTTAACCTTTTCTGTTAAGAGTTAAATTAGCAGTTCACTATTCCTTGTCACAAAGTTCACTTTTAAAATGTTGGGAACATAAGTTCAATAAATGAACTACAAAATGGTTCACTTTAACCACAATTTGTGCATGAAGTATTTTTAAATCAAGAAGTTCACTTCATATGTACCTGAAGTTTGCCTGTTTTTATCCAGGGTTTTGTCTTGTTAATTTTGTTGGCAAGTTCACATCTTCCTTGCATAAAAGTCCGCCTTTTGTCTCTATGGAAGTTCAAATTACATTATCAGGGAGTTCAGTTTGTGTGCAAAGTTCATTTTTTATGAGTCTAGTTTGTTCAAGAAGTATAGTGTGCATATAGTATAGAATTATAATGGGTCAGGAAGAGTTCATTTTTCTGTTTAGGAAGTTCAGTTATTGCAATAGGAAAGTTCAATTATTATTTTGTACTAATCTATAGGCTGCAACCATGGCGTTGTTCTTTATCAGCTGGGAAGGCACATAAGAGAAGCCTTCAAGATGACACCATGGAATAAGCAGTGGCGGTGGCTGCCTGTAGTCATGGGAAGTTTAGTAACAGGTTGTTTGATGTTTGTTTTTTTCTTAGATTGTGGTCTGTTGCTATGCCAGCGTCTCCTTCTGGTAACCACCTTACTAGGTTGGGAAGTCCACTATGAGCATCCAGGGGAGTTTACCTTGTGTAGTTTGGTTCTATTGCAGATTAGTTGTTCAGCAGTAGTAGAGTGGTGGCTCTCGTCTAGATCTTGGTATTGTCGAGCAAGCAAGCGGTGTGTGAGGCCCTTCCAACGGTAGGTACCGCTGCTGTAGCTGTTAACCTAATTTACATTGTTGATGCCACCCTAAGTATTAATGCTTTTGTTTCTCTTCATCAGAATAAATGGATGCTTGTGTGTGATATTTGAATGGATAAGCAAAAGAGCAACAATATATGGGAAGAAATTTATATGTTATACGGTGGATCAAAGAACTAAAAAAACAATGTGTGGTGTTTCTATACCTCTCCTGGCAGCTCGTTTCAATAAGCATAATGAGAGGTATATTTCTCGTTTCTCTTTCTCCTTCCACAAGGAAGATTATAATTTTCTGAACTCTTGCGCCACTCTGCTGTGTTAGTTGATTGTTCTGTCTTTCTAGGAAGTTGGTTCCCCTGTTTGTTTTATGCACATGAGAACAAAAAATAGTTATTCATAATTCCACTTTGAGAGTACAATGGTTGTGAGTAAATTGTTCTTACTAGATAATTCTTTGGAATGACTATGGGTTTCCCTGCACTTTATCCCATTCATATGGATGTAGTAGTAAGAAACAAATGTATATGCAGTATGGCTGATTCATGCATGACTAGCTCTAGTTATCCAATCTTAGAAAAACCAGTAGTTACTTATATATATATATAAATATTGTTCATGGAATGCAAATGTATGTGTTGATGCGTGGCTGATAAAACAAATAGAACTCACTTTATTCTCGGAGCAAAGTTAACTTTTATATTGTGTGGAGTTCACTGTTCGGCAGCAACAGTTAAGGTTTGTTGACAAGAAGAAATAAGCTGTTTGCTGACAAGAAATAGTTTGTGTTAATTTCTAGAAAGACAACTTATGTGAACTTTTGAAGATTTAATCATTGTATTTCTCAAATATAATTGGTGAACTTCTCGAAACATGATCGAAGATATGGACTACTGATCGACTATGTTCTTTCATTATAATCCAATATTTCGAGTTATTATTCACCTAATTAGTTAACTTTGGTGCTAGGTATTTGGGAAGTACACTCTTATTGTCTGAGCATTACATGTATATACAACAGGGACTCCCCTGAGTGCTGCCACCCCGATGGGGCAATGCTGGAGAGGACGAGGTCATAAATGTGGTGCCAGCCCCGTCTACTTCAGGGTGGACACGTCTTGGTGGTCGCTCCCTATCCATGGCGTCGTCATGCCCAACAGCCTCACGTCGTGGGGGCATCTGTTGAAGGAGCATTGCTGGGACGGGAATATGACGTGGGATGCATGAAGTTCACTTATACTACTTTGTGGAGTTCACTTCTCCTATTCGTGATGTTCATGTATCCTGATGCTTCACTTTAGATTTTCCCTGCTAGATGGTTTTTCATTTGAGTCTGCTAGATGAATTATTCCCGAAGTTCACTTCCAATGTTTGTGCTGCGGGGTGGATGATTTCTGTATATAAACTATGTGTTAAGTTAACTGTTATGTATCTGGTGGAGCAGTACACTTATTTGTGAAAAGGTGGTGCAGCCTACCGTATAAAAAGTTTACTTCTTTGACATGAAGTTTGTGCATCGAGTAAATGTGTAGCAACCAGATGCTACTTCTATTGAACCTGTAAAACTGGTTTTAAACTGCTAACTTGGATGTGTACGTTTGTGATTTCAATTTTACAAATTTCGTTTTCGCACAGATTAATAAAGTTCTGTAAAATGTGTTGTAGCACACGGGCAGTGCATTCACTTGTATTTTGTCAATATTATATTTCAACGCGGAGGATGTTCATCACGCACATGCCAGAAATTTGTTTTTGTTAAAATTCACTTTTTTACGGAGCAAAACTTTGAACCATGTAGGAAGTTCAATTTAAACATGCCCAAAACTTTTATACCGCGATGGGAAGTTCACTAATAGATATCAGGAAGTTCACTTTCATATTCGAGCAGCTCACACACTTGTGGGCGGAAATCATACACATAGAAACCATTCGTACGACTACCGATCGCGTAAATCGACCAACTCCACGTACAATTAGCACTAATATAACTCTATTAATACCCTAACATACCGCAATGCCACATCTAATCAATCTAGATGAGCCAATTTCGAAATGTTCTCGTGTCGGCGTTATTTTCACTTTTATGTATTTCTAAAATTAAACTAAAATCATTTAGTATTTGGAAAAAGATTCAACATGAAAAATATGCACCTAATCAATATCTTTTCAACGCAATATCATTTGGTACATTCCGACAAGTGGTTCGGAAATAATTCACAAAAAACAGTTCGAAAAACCGAGAAGCTCGAAAAGAGCAATCACGTATTTTCAAATCTGCTCTTAAACAGTAAAGAATTTAGAAAAGTGTTCTTCATGAGAAAGATGCGCCTATTCATCAGCTTTTCAACGGCATATCATACGCATCAATCTAATAAACGGTTTGAAAACTAGAACCCCAAAACTGCACGAAAAGAGATAAATCCGCGAAAATGTTGTTTTGTATATTTAAAATTAGTTTTAAACAGTACAGAATTTGGAAAAATAATGAACACGAAAAAGTTGCGAAATTTCCAACGAATCCAACGGTATATTGTATGCATCAATCCGATAAGCAGTATGAAAATCAACATGAAAATAGTGTCCGCACGGACATGCAATTATGGTATTCCGTCGAGAAGTTCACTTGGAAAACATCCAGAAGTTCACAAGTGGTTCCAGAGAAGTTCAGACGCGACGGAAGTTCGCTATATTTTCTGAAGTTCACTTCAAACTAGACTCAAGTTTCGGAAGTTCGTCCTGTACAATATTGAAGTCCGTCAGGAAATTCGGATTCAAGGAAGAAGAAGTTCAGATCCATGTACTGGGAAGTTCAGAAAGGGTTCGAGAATAGCAGACCTATATATATATATATATATATATATATATATATATATATATATATATATATATATATATATATATATATATACACACACACACACACACACACACACACACACATACATTGAGAACATAACAAAGTCACTCGGACGAGCTTTAACATCTAATGCAACTTAATTTCCTACCC
Source organism: Lolium rigidum (assembly GCF_022539505.1). NCBI lineage: Eukaryota > Viridiplantae > Streptophyta > Magnoliopsida > Poales > Poaceae > Lolium > Lolium rigidum. The sequence goes on from NC_061509.1 coordinate 56,403,920, forward strand.
ATCATTTGTAACTTGTACGTAAGTGAATTTTCTTTGTTACATATATACATGTAGAGCTTATAATAGTAGCACTAATTGAGATGGGTTGCATCTTGGTATACTTCTGTGTGGCCTTTAACTTCATCAACGTGTTCCTTGGTGTTACCGATCATTATAGCCTCATGATAGCCTATTTAGTTTTCGCAGTTGGTGTTATACTTCCCTTTTAATAGTTTTAATTTGGTTGTTTGACATGTGTATATTTGATGCATGGAACGAGATGTTAAACTATTAAATGTTTGTATATTCTAGCATGTTAATTATGAAAAAAATCAAATAAATAGGTATATTATTAGGTACAATTTTTTCCATAGGATGGTTGGAAAGTTAGCACTATATGTAGGAGGAAGATTTTTCAAAGTATTAGCGTAATGGATGATCATCGGGAAAATGTCTCTTATGGCCATACTGATGTGTATTGTGCATGCCTCGGACTCATGTTGATATGTAAATTAGTTTGGTGTATGCTTGTTGCTAAGACACTAAATAGCGGTCTCTCGACTTGCTACCCCCTCTATATGGGATTATAAGTCTCGAGGGCCAATTTGTTGGCGCTAAGGTAAAATTTGATTGGCACAATAAGTGCATTGTTCTCAATCAATATTCATGGGATGAGATGAACGCAAGTAACACCTTTCTATTCTCGACCAATAACCCCCTCCCCCTCCCCGCCTCCCACAAAAGAACACATGTACTAGTTAGTGGGAAAGAATTAGGCATGAAGAACATTACACCATGTGATGAGTGTGAGATTAGCTATGATAACTAGTCTCTTTGGACTTATACAAGTATGACACTTTGCACGCTGCAGTGAAAATCACTTTAAGAACTCTAAAGGTTATTATATGCTTGAGATGAAGTATCTAAAATATTCTAGACTAAATTGGTGAAAATAGTTGAGATGCCAAATTTAATGTTTGTGTACTCCCTCCGTCTCAAAATGTAAGGCGTCTAAGGACCGGTCAAAAGTCAAACTTTACTAACTTTGATCAAATATTTAGAAAAATATATTTACATCTACAATATCGAATGGACATATTAAGAAAATATATTTTATGATGAATCTTTTCATGTTGATTCAGTACTGTAAATGTTTATATTTTGTGTATAAACTTGGTCAAACATAAAAAAAAACATTGACTTTTGACATATCCTTAGACGCCTTACATTTTGGGACGGAGGGAGTATTTGTCAAATTAAATGTCGTTAAGGTTCAATAGTCTAGATGACTGATGTTGATTGCAACGGAAACTGGTCGGTATACCTTGCCAAAAATAAGGTGACATGCACATTTTGCCACATGAACTTCTGGAAAAGTCTTACATATAGCAGAGCACAAAATCTGGAATAACAATGGCATCGAATTGTCACACAACTCACTTGGTTAGCTGAAACATGAACATCCAAACAAATTGTAGTGTTCGATTCAAATGATTTAATTTTGTAACTACAAAGCATAATGGTGTGATATCATCAACTGAATGTCTAAGAAGGATATACTGCTCAATTGGATGGATAAAAGAAAGAATAATGTGGATAGAGAAGCCAAGCAAGTTCATGGAAACAAAGTTGAAGCTCGACTAAATGACATTCTAGAAAACCATCAAAGTGGTTCTTCTCAAACAACTAATTAAGTATTCAAGCTACAGAATGATATCATCCTTGATGAAGACATGCTTGTGGATTACACTCAAGATGTTTTTTTGGAGATATCAGGTAATCTCCATCAACAATTTATGTCATGTTGCTATTCAAAATACTATTAGATGTTATATATTGTATAACAATAAGTAGAATAACGTCTTTCATACTATGTATATTGTATGATGTGAAACAGAAATAATATTGTTTTGTATTTATATTTGACATTTGTAATATAGATACCATGTTGATGAATACATGAATAAACAATAAGTTATTCTAAAATATTCTCTTTAAGTTCACATGAAACAATCTTATGGAAAACGAATTATGTTTAGTGGATTGACTACCACTAATAAAAATTTAAGTGAAACAAAATAATTTCAAGCACTTACTAACAGAAAGGATGATGTTATGACCATCGCTAGCCATAACACAAAAAAATTTGGTTACTGAGGAACCATATTCATACTCCCTATAGGTACTACTCCCTCCATTCACTAGTATAATATGTTTTAGATTTTAGTAGATTCGTCTATTTTCGTATGTATCTAGTATATTTTTAGTGTGTATATTCAGTCATTATAGTATTATCTAGTTCACTTCGAAGTGCCTAAAACATCCTATATTTATGAACAGAGGAAGTACTATTGAAATTCAGAATGCACTCTTGTATCATGATTCTATTGGTACCCTCACAAGTTTCCAAGATATGCGATCAAATGTTTTCCGACTAACATAATAGAGGTGGACAATAAATAATACTTGTTTTTAACAAAAAAAACAACAAACATGAGAAATAAACCCTAAAAATAATTTCTCTTTGTTTTGATCCAGATTATGCTATGCATACATAAAAATTGTACCTTATGTTGCGTACAACATAATTTTCCAAGTTTTGTTTCGATAAATTAAGGAATTGGCATGATTGCCTTGATATATTGGGACATGTATGATAAGAAAAATTCGTGATAATTATGTTGGTCAGAACTAAAAAAATTCAAATTTCTCAAGTCTTCAGATTTTATGTACACCACGTCTTCTGTGAGAAAATAAAAAATTTAGGGCTCTCTCACCTTAAAATTTGAAAGGATCCATTTAAATTTATCCAACACTGCATGGATTACCCAACCATAATTTTTTCCATAATATAAGTACTTAGTAGTATCAATAGACACATATAATAGATGGTCTTATGCGGGTCTTTACACTACATAAAACCCATTATTTTGCTAAAAATAACTTCTCAAATCAAGAGCAAATTATCCTACTGGTTAAACCCAGTTGAATGCCGCTTTCACGAGCATTTACGATTATATTAAGTACCTCATGTACATATCCAGAATAGATAATTTATTTTTCCAAGAGCCAAATTACTTACATGACCTCTTATATATAATTTTATATACAAACATCTTGTTGAAAACATGCAGTCTTACATGCCGCATATCTAATCTGGATCAGGACAACTGCATATTATATTGCTTCCCCAACCACTTCCCCTTGAAACATGTACGTGAAAATTAAATAAATATTTCTCATCTACCATCAATCGTTATATGGCCACTTCAACTTACATCAATGGCCATCACATATGTTTATCCGTCAATCATAAACATCCCAATCTCCTATCAGGTGAATTGTTTATAACACGTAGGTTGCTTATATTTTAAATAATTGCATTCAGAAGAAGCTTGGTGACCGGATGTATACGTGAGCACGCATCCATTGGTTGACACGTGTCACATCTAGCAATCCACCAATCCACTGTTACCATCATTGTTGGGTCAGCAAACCACATCAGCACTAACAATACTTCCAAATCACGTAGGACCCACCGTTTTGAAATACTGGGCCAGATGCACTTTCAAATCACGTAGGACCCACGCCAATTATGCTTAGCGATGGATAAGACAACGTCAAGGCAACAGATCCAATTCCTATTTGCATTTTAGGAATTAGGGGATAGTAGTACCACAAATAATGCTGATAAATAATTTAGAAACGTCGTTATTTGACAAAGAGTATATATTAATATCAGAGATACCAATTACACCCAGCCTCTGCAACAACGCACTGCCCTAACGACATTACGGATGCACACAGCCAAAAAGAAAGAAGAATTACCAAAAAAGAAAAGCGCCGCTACAGTGATCTAATCATTTAAACAACATCACTAACACCACCATGACAGCACCAGAAGTTCAGCTTCTCCAAAAGCGACGCCTCCAAGAAGGTAACAGTGCACCAGCGCTGTCGTCGCCCGATCATAGATCTTAGGTTTTCACCCTGAAGAAAATCCTCACTCTCAAAACAATACCTTCAACAAGGACATTGCAAGGCACAACCAATTAAGACCAGACCTTGGATTTTCACCCTGAAAGGTAAGATTTTGAACTTCTCCTGTGCAGTCGCCCCCACTCGCATGCCGCTGCTCCAAAGACACCGATCACGAAGCCAATTCCTCCTCGCCACCCAGACTCGAGTCACCATTGCAAGACCACTGATCTCGACTTCCATGTCATTCTCCGCCAGCACCACAGAACGAAAACGTGCTCCATGATAATAACTGCCAGTAGAGCTTCGAAACGCTCCCTCTGTAACCAAACGGCCAGAGTAAAAACATGGGTTCGCTCGAATGAATTCCACCCGATCCGGCAACCTCCAGGCTTGAATCGCCCAATGGAGCGCCGGCGGAGCATTCCGGAACATGACACATCCGCCAGATCGATGAGGACAGGCACCAGCAGATTTGCATCTTGGCGCGAGAAGAAATCCAAGGACCACGCCATTATTCGCAAGATCAGCCGGTCCCCACACCGCTGGTTGATACGTCTCCGACGTATCGATAATTTCTTATGTTCCATGCCACATTATTGATGATATCTACATGTTTTATGCACACTTTATGTCATATTCGTGCATTTTCTGGAACTAACCTATTAACAAGATGCCGAAGAGCCGATTGCTGTTTTCTGCTGTTTTTGGTTTCAGAAATCCTAGTAACGAAATATTCTCGGAATTGGACGAAATCAACGCCCAGGGTCCTATTTTGTCACGAAGCTTCCGGAAGACCGAAGAGGAGTCGAAGTGGGGCCACGAGGCGCCGCCACCATAGGTCGGCGCGGGGCCGCGCCGACCTATGGTGTGGGGCCCTCGTGTGGCCCCCCACGTTGCCCTTCCGCCTACTTAAAGCCTCCGTCGCGAAACCCCCAGTACCGAGAGCCACGATATGGAAAACCTTCCAGAGACGCCGCCGCCGCCAATCCCATCTCGGGGGATTCTGGAGATCTCCTCCGGCACCCTGCCGGAGAGGGGATTCATCTCCCGGAGGTCTCTTCACCGCCATGGTCGCCTCCGGAGTGATGAGTGAGTAGTTCACCCCTGGACTATGGGTCCATAGCAGTAGCTAGATGGTTGTCTTCTCCTCATTGTGCTTCATTGTTGGATCTTGTGAGCTGCCTAACATGATCAAGATCATCTATCCGTAATGCTATATGTTGTGTTTGTCGGGATCCGATGGATAGAGAATACCATGTTATGTTAATTATCAAGTTATTACCTATGTGTTGTTTATGATCTTGCATGCTCTCCGTTATTAGTAGAGGCTCGGCCAAGTTGATGCTAGTAACTCCAAGAGGGAGTATTTATGCTCGATAGTGGGTTCATGTCTCCGTGAATGCGGGGAGTGACAGAAACCCCTAAGGTTATGGATGTGCTTGTTGCCACTAGGGATAAAACATTGATGCTATGTCCGAGGATGTAGTTATTGATTACATTACGCGCAATACTTAATGCAATTGTCCGTTGTTAGCAACTTAATACTGGAGGGGTTCGGATGATAACCTCGAAGGTGGACTTTTTAGGCATAGATGCGGTTGGATGGCGGTCTATGTACTTTGTCGTAATGCCCAATTAAATCTCACTATATTTATCATGACATGTATGTGCATTGTTATGCCCTCTCTATTTGTCAATTGCCCGACTGTAATTTGTTCACCCAACATGCTTTTATCTTATGGGAGAGACACCTCTAGTGAACTGTGGACCCCGGTCCATTCTTTTATACTTGAAATACAAATCTGCTGCAATACTTGTTCTTTACTTGTTTTCTTGCAAACAATCATCTTCCACACAATACGGTTAACCCTTTGTTACAGCAAGCCGGTGAGATTGATAACCTCACTTGTTTCGTTGGGGCAAAGTACTTTGGTTGTGTTGTGCGGGTTCCACGTTGGCGCCGGAATCTCCGGTGTTGCGCCGCACTACATCCCGCCGCCATCAACCTTCAACGTGCTTCTTGACTCCTACTCGGTTCGATTAAACCTTGGTTTCTTACTGAGGAAACTTGCCGCTGTGCGCATCACACCTTCCTCTTGGGGTTCCCAACGGACGTGTCAATTACACGCATCAAGCAAATTTCTGGCGCCGTTGCCGGGGAGATCAAGACACGCTGCAAGGGGAGTCTCCACTTCCCAATCTCTTTACTTTGTTTTTGTCTTGCTTTATTTTATTTACTACTTTGTTTGCTGCACTTATATCAAAACACAAAAAAATTAGTTGCTAGCTTTACTTTATTTACTGTCCTGCACTCTATATCAAAAACACAAAAAAAATAGTTACTTGCATTTACTTTACTTGATTCATCATGTTTCCTTTTAATTTTACCACAAAAGACATACCGGTAGGACGCGGGTCTATAATTGGGAGAAACAATATAGAAGAGTTTTTCAGTCATGTTAGTACCGTTGAAGATTTTGAGGATAGACACTTGGTAGAACTTGCTCCTACTTATGAAATTGCTGCTGCTGCTTTAGTTCGCATGTTGGAAACTAAATTTGTTAATCTCAATCCTATAATCCAACATATGTTTCTTACACTCGGTGCTATGGAAGAGGGGAAAAGAAAGATTTTGTTTTAGAAACCCTTCTTAGAGAATTTGGTGGTCTAGCAAGAGAGGCTAGAAAGGTCTTTGCTAAATTTAATATGCTTGGTTCTCATACTAATTTTGTTGATCTCCTTGAAAAAATGGACATGGATAGAATAAGGTACACTAATAATATTAATGATGGTGGGGAGATCAAAGCACCAATACCATGTAAACTCCTAGCTATGAATGATGCACTAGAAAATAACTATGCTTGGCTTGTTCCTGAAAATTTGTTCGATGAGAGTAGCAAGCCCAAGACTAATGAAAAGGGAGACGCTGAAACTTATGTATCCAATATACTATGCATGGTTGATAAAACTCTAAACCCCGCTGTAGATGCACCACCCTTTGATAATACTTGATATACACTTTCTGCGCCTAGCTGAAAGGTGTTAAAGAAAAGCGCTTATGGGAGACAACCCATATTTTTACTACAGTATTTTTGTTTTATATTTGAGTCTTGGAAGTTGTTTACTACTGTAGCAACCTCTCCTTATCTTAGTTTTATGTTTTGTTGTGCCAAGTAAAGTCTTTGATAGTAAAGTAAATACTAGATTTGGATTACTGCGTAGAAACAGATTTCTTTGCTGTCACGAATCTGGGTCTAATTCTCCGTAGGTAACTCAGAAAATTAAGCCAATTTACGTGAGTGATCCTCAGATATGTACGCAACTTTCATTCAATTTGGGCATTTTCATTTGAGCAAGTCTGGTGCCCTAATAAAATCCATCTTTACGGACTGTTCTGTTTTGACAAATTCTGCCTTTTATTTCGCATTGCCTCTTTTGCTATGTTGGATGAATTTATTTGATCCATTAATGTCCAGTAGATTTATGCAATGTCCAGAAGTGTTAAGAATGATTGTGTCACCTCTGAACATGTTAATTTTTATTGTGCACTAACCCTCTAATGAGTTGTTTCGAGTTTGGTGTGGAGGAAGTTTTCAAGGATCAAGAGAGGAGTATGATACAATATGATCAAGGAGAGTGAAAGCTCTAAGCTTGGGGATGCCCCGGTGGTTCACCCCTGCATATTCTAAGAAGACTCAAGCGTCTAAGCTTGGGGATGCCCAAGGCATCCCCTTCTTCATCGACAACATTATCAGGTTCCTCCCCTGAAACTATATTTTTATTCCGTCACATCTTATGCACTTTGCTTGGAGCGTCGGTTTGTTTTTGTTTTTGTTTTTGTTTGAATAAAATGGATCCTAGCATTCACTGTATGGGAGAGAGACACGCTCCGCTGTAGCATATGGACAAGTATGTCCTTAGGCTCTACTCATAGTATTCATGGCGAAGTTTCTTCTTCGTTAAATTGTTATATGGTTGGAATTGGAAAATGCTACATGTAGTAATTCTAAAATGTCTTGGATAATTTGATACTTGGCAATTGTTGTGCTCATGTTTAAGCTCCTGCATCATATACTTTGCACCCATTAATGAAGAAACACATAGAGCTTGCTAATTTGGTTTGCATATTTGGTTTCTCTAGAGTCTAGATAATATGTAGTATTGAGTTTTGAACAACAGGGAAGACGGTGTAGAGTCTTATAATGTTTTCAATATGTCTTTTCTGTGAGTTTTGCTGCACCGTTCATCCTTGTATTTGTTTCAAATAACCTTGCTAGCCTAAACCTTGTATCGAGAGGGAATACTTCTCATGCATCCAAAATCCTTGAGCCAACCACTATGCCATTTGTGTCCACCATACCTACCTACTACATGGTATTTCTCCGCCATTCCAAAGTAAATTGCTTGAGTGCTACCTTTAAAATTCCATCATTCGCCTTTACAATATATAGCTCATGGGACAAATAGCTTAAAAACTATTGTGGTATTGAATATGTACTTATGCACTTTATCTCTTATTAAGTTGCTTGTTGTGCGATAACCATGTTTCTAGGGACGCCATCAACTATTCTTTGTTGAATAATCATGCGAGTTGCTATGCATGTCCGTCTTGTCTGAAGTAAGAGAGATCTACCACCTTTATGGTTGGAGCATACATATTGTTAGAGAAGAACATTGGGCCGCTAACTAAAGCCATGATTCATGGTGGAAGTTTCAGTTTTGGACATATATCCTCAATCTCATATGAGAATAATAATTGTTGCCACATGCTTATGCATTAAAGAGGAGTCCATTATCTCGTTGTCCATGTTGTCCCGGTATGGATGTCTAAGTTGAGAATAATCAAAAGCGAGAAATCCAAAATGCGAGCTTTCTCCTTAGACCTTTGTACAGAGCGGCATGGAGGTACCCCATTGTGACACTTGGTTAAAACATGTGTATTGCGATGATCCGGTAGTCCAAGCTAATTAGGACAAGGTGCGGGCACTATTAGTATACTATGCATGAGGCTTGCAACTTGTAAGATATAATTTTCATAACTCATATGCTTTATTACTACCGTTGACAAAATTGTTTCATGTTTTCAAAATAAAAGCTCTAGCACAAATATAGCAATCGATGCTTTCCTCTTTGAAGGACCATTCTTTTTTACTTTTATGTTGAGTGAGTTCACCTATCTCTCTCCACCTCAAGAAGCAAACACTTGTGTGAACTATGCATTGATTCCTACATACTTGCATATTGCACTTGTTATATTACTCTATGTTGACAATTATCCATGAGATATACATGTTACAAGTTGAAAGCAACCGCTGAAACTTAATCTTCCTTTGTGTTGCTTCAATACCTTTACTTTGATTTATTGCTTTATGAGTTAACTCTTATGCAAGACTTATTGATGCTTGTCTTGAAGTACTATTCATGAAAATTCTTTGCTTTATGATTCACTTGTTTACTCATGTCATTACCATTGTTTTGATCGCTGCATTCATTACATATGTTTACAAATAGTATGATCAAGGTTATGATGGCATGTCACTTCAGAAATTATCTTTGTTATCGTTTTACCTGCTCGGGACGAGCAGAACTAAGCTTGGGGATGCTGATACGTCTCCGACGTATCGATAATTTCTTATGTTCCATGCCACATTATTCATGATATCTACATGTTTTATGCACACTTTATGTCATATTCGTGCATTTTCTCGGAACTAACCTATTAACAAGATGCCGAAGAGCCAGTTGTTGTTTTCTCGCTGTTTTTGGTTTCAGAAATCCTAGTAACGAAATATTCTCGGAATTGGACGAAATCAACGCCCGGGGTCCTATTTTGCCACGAAGCTTCCGGAAGACCGAAGAGGAGTCGAAGTGGGGCCACGAGGCGCCGCCACCATAGGGCGGCGCGGCCCGGGCCCCGGCCGCGCCGACCTATGGTGTGGGGCCCTCGTGTGGCCCCCACGTTGCCCTTCCGCCTACTTAAAGCCTCCGTCGCGAAACCCCCGCACCGAGAGCCACGATACGGAAAATCTTCCGGAGACGCCGCCGCCGCCAATCCCATCTCGGGGGATTCGGAGATCTCCTCCGGCACCCTGCCGGAGAGGGGATTCATCTCCCGGAGGACTCTTCACCGCCATGGTCGCCTCCGGAGTGATGAGTGAGTAGTTCACCCCTGGACTATGGGTCCATAGCAGTAGCTAGATGGTTGTCTTCTCCTCATTGTGCTTCATTGTTGGATCTTGTGAGCTGCCTAACATGATCAAGATCATCTATCCGTAATGCTATATGTTGTGTTTGTCGGGATCCGATGGATAGAGAATACCATGTTATGTTAATTATCAAGTTATTACCTATGTGTTGTTTATGATCTTGCATGCTCTCCGTTATTAGTAGAGGCTCGGCCAAGTTGATGCTAGTAACTCCAAGAGGGAGTATTTATGCTCGATAGTGGGTTCATGTCTTCGTGAATGCGGGGAGTGACGAAACCCCTAAGGTTATGGATGTCTTGTTGCCACTAGGGATAAAACATTGATGCTATGTCCGAGGATGTAGTTATTGATTACATTACGCGCAATACTTAATGCAATTGTCTGTTGTTAGCAACTTAATACTGGAGGGGTTCGGATGATAACCTCGAAGGTGGACTTTTTAGGCATAGATGCAGTTGGATGGCGGTCTATGTACTTTGTCGTAATGCCCAATTAAATCTCACTATATTTATCATGACATGTATGTGCATTGTTATGCCCTCTCTATTTGTCAATTGCCCGACTGTAATTTGTTCACCCAACATGCTTTTATCTTATGGGAGAGACACCTCTAGTGAACTGTGGACCCCGGTCCATTCTTTTATACTGAAATACAAATCTGCTGCAATACTTGTTCTTTACTGTTTTCTTGCAAACATCATGTTCCACACAATACGGTTAACCCTTTGTTATAGCAAGCCGGTGAGATTGATAACCTCACTGTTTCGTTGGGGCAAAGTACTTTGGTTGTGTTGTGCAGGTTCCACGTTGGCGCCGGAATCTCTGGTGTTGCGCCGCACTACATCCCGCCGCCATCAACCTTCAACGTGCTTCTTGACTCCTACTGGTTCGATTAAACCTTGGTTTCTTACTGAGGGAAACTTGCCGCTGTGCGCATCACACCTTCCTCTTGGGGTTCCCAACGGACGTGTCAATTACACGCATCACTGGTCAACTCCGATGCAGCAAAGGCCGAAGAGGAAGAAAAGGGATCTAGTGTAGGACCGGACTAACCCCACGATCGCCGGATCGGGCCACAGCCATCCACCAGATCTCGTGGGTTAGGGCACCGCCACGGACGCCTCAACCCTCCTCCTCGACGCCTCCCGCCGGAGACCTCAAGCGCCGGCCATGGGGCAGCTGCGCGGCCCTTCGCCCCCGAACCGATCTCCCACCTCCTCCCATGACCATGAGAGACCTCCAGGGCACGCCTCCCCTGCCGACCATCGGGTGGGTGCCACCACCAATGCCGGTGAGGGCAGCAGCGACGGCCAGGAGGGCGGCAGAGGGCGGCCTTGAGGCGGTAGCGGCAGGGTCCCCCGGAGTCTCTCGGGAGAGGAGCGACTCGGGAGGAAACAGTTACACAAGGAAGTGAGCCTAGTTCAACTGGTTGGGGGAGTGGATGTACAAACTCAGCACCTGAGTTCAAATCCTCATGGACGCGAATTGAGTTCCTGTTTATACTTAAGGCCCAGGCTGGTCCTGGTACTCATGCAATTTATCTTGAGGACTATGCTTTAATCTTAATCAAGATTAAAAATCTTAGTACTCATGCCAAATGGTTGTGTGCATCCCTGGTTGGTGCAGAGGCCCGGAAGTGAAATTCTCCCCATTTTAGATTTAGAAACGTCGTAGCCATTCAATCCTTATATTCACATACGTCAAAATTAGAATGAAAAATTCAATGATAATTTACAATGCATTACAAATCTTCTAGAAACATTTACTGATATAAAGATGTGTCTTCCTCATACTACTCATACAACCAATGGGCCAAAAGAACGTGGATGTATCTCATACAACCATTCTTCTCCTAAAAATGGACCAAAAGGGCAGAAGCATGGTCACATGATACACAATTTCTCATGTCCTTCGACTTAAACAAAAGAAATTTTATCCTCAATTAGTAAATGCCGTTCATATTGAATGTCACAAAAGAATGCTCATCATCGAAACCCAGCCCAAATGTGCATGCAACACGCTGGCTCCACTATTATGGGAAATCAGGAGGAGTTAACCTATACAATGTTTCCACATATTTCATTGATACAATAGAATCATACAATATAAGACTATTTGTTGAAAAATATTTATTCTTCAAATTGCTAAAACCTATTGAGTCTTGAACTAAAATCCATGGTAGATTTGCCTCATGCACTCATATATTGGTTCCACTAGAAATAAAATTAACACTCGTTCAACAAAAGAGATGTATTTCCCAGTGCAAAACCTTGTCCTCAGAAGTATCTTCCCTATGGAAGACAAATGACTTTCCGTATATAACGAAAAAATGAGACTGTGAAAAGTGAGGCTTGTTGCACAAGGTTGCACATAAAACCCGACATCAATTATGATGTAACATATCCTCTTTGCATAAGTGGAATTATGTTTTGATGTTTAATATTGTTGGCAGTTGACGAATGTAGTGACTGCATACTCAGATGGGTCACTCAATTCGGATATCTATATAAAAGTCCACGACAACCTTAAACACAACATATGTTGTGTAAAACTTCAAAGTCAATCTATGACTTCCAAATAGTAGAAAATATAATACGGTACAACCGACTAAGAGAGTTCCTTCTTCAAAAATATTACTCGAATAATGATGATTATAGTCATAACCAAAATCCCTAACTGGATTCTACATGGCCTCTATTTATGTTAGTGATTTCGTCATCAAAATCTGTGAATAAGGAAAGCTTCTTGCAATCCGTCCTATGAAGGACATTCTTCATATATGTAATTTTTTTTGGAGAACTTAAGTGTGGATAAAGTATATCCACCTAATAGACCCATGGTCAGATCCTTTGACATGAAATAAGATCCTTTTAGACCTCGGGAGGAAGAAAATTAAGTATTGGGTCCCGAATCACCATATCTCGATGGCATAAGAGAACCAATGTACTCAGAAACAATTGCATTATATGAAAGCTCACAAGTGATTGTATGGCTTCTTAGACTAACCAAACATATTAAACAACGATATATTGGTTTATTAGAATCACCAACCATTATTTACGGAGACAATGATGTGTGTGTTGCTCAGATACATACTGGGTACATTAAAAGTAGTATCACAAAACATATTGCTCAAAAAAATATCTTTTCCTCATGAGTTACAAAAATGCAAAAATTGATATTTTACAAATATAATCATGTGAAAATCTTGTAGATTTGTTCACTAAGTTGTTATCAACATCTTCATTTCAAAGAAAGGCGCGTCGCCGTGCACCTTCCCCGCGTCTCTCCGCCTTCCACTCGACGTGTTGGACCGCGTCGATGCGTGTACAGTGCTAACGTTGTTAAACACGTGTCGAGCAGAGAAGGGGTGCTCACGTATCCCCCTAATCACCAGGCTTCATCCGTTCAAAGAAACATCCAGGACATTGATATGAGGCGCATATGAATTTCTCAAAGTTCAAGGTGTGCAAACTCCTAGAACATAACATATTAATTATCATCTGATAAACAAAATATTGAAATCTTTTCCTTATGAGTTCTCTAAGCAAATTTTCATATACGTTTTATGAGACAATTACTATACCCACAGTTTATCAAATTTCTATATTTTCTCTCCTCTTATTTCCTACAGGATTTTTGGAGGACGTAGAGTTTCAACATCAGACTATCAAGACCATAAAGGAATTTTCAACATTCAATAGTATGTGAAGATTCAAGGCGATGATTTCACAATGGAGATTGGGGGAAGTGCTAGAGATAAAATAGCAGTTAGAAGTTAGCGTTGGATGTAGGCTAATATGGCATTTAGTATCTAGCGTTATCCAACCGCTACCCAAATCAAAACGACATGTCTATTGGAACAGACGTGAGGCACTGTAACCGACATGTAAAAGGACCCCTGGGGACATATAAGTACCCAAGTTCACATCAATAACTCACACACTTTTCTTCTCAATCTTTCCGTTTCGCTACAAATATAACCACAAGTCCACACTTGATACGTCAGCAGTTCTTAACCTTCTAGTTAACTCGCAAGCCTACCCGCAAAAAAAAAAACTTGCAAGCCTACATGCACCATGGCCGACTTTAACCATAAGTCCACACTTGATACGTCAGCAGTTCTTAACCTTCTAGTTAACTCGCAAGCCTACCCGCAAAAAAAAAAAACTTGCAAGCCTACATGCACCATGGCCGACTTTTACATGCCGAGGATGACATGGGCATAACCTTTTTTTTTTTTTGAGAATACAGTACAACGCAGACGCTCACAAACACGCACGTACAAACACCCCTATGAACGCACGCACACCCTACCCCTATGAGCACCTTCGAGGGACTGAGTCGGCATATCTTGAGGTTGATGAAATCACCACTGGCGCCTCGCTGTTGACGGGCACGTCACCTACCACTAAAAGCATAGCGCCGGTTAAATCCTGAAATAAATCCAGGTAAATGCAAACAACCCTGTCAAGTCTATGACTTGAATCTGGGTGGGCTGGTTCCACCACAAGGGACCTAACCACCAGAGCCAAGCTCTGTTTGCATGGGCATAACCTTTTGGGTACCCATTGTCACTATATCTGGTTCGGCCCAATAAGGAAATTCCAGTATGTAGTCGATTATGACTCTTGTAAACCACGTCTTGGTTGCATATATAAATCCAAGCAAGGGTACCTCTTGAGAACACGGGAGATCATACGAGGCGCAACATAGATGGACTAGATACAACTCCACCTATGGTGGCTTCCTGTAAAATAACTATTATCATATACTAGATTGTTAGCAGGATGTAGAGATCCTCCATCGTGAGGACGTGAACGTGGGTATGTTGTGTGCCTAATCTCGCTCCCGAAATATATCTCTATCGTCATCTTTCCCTGAAACCCCTAGTCAATATCCATGGGCATTGCCGAGGTCACCCCTCGTCAATTGGCACCGTATGTGGGAATTGCGACGATTGGATTTTGTCATCCAGGTGAGATGCATCACCATCAACAACGGCCAAATCGTATCTAGTCGACTTGTCTTCTTCAATGTGATCAACTTAAATCATCGACAAGACGACAACAGTCGAGTTGGCGATCTCAACGACCAAATCTAAGCGCATATGCAGGCGTGGAAGTACGGCTCCCCTGCGCGAACGTGCGTCCGAGCAGTGTACCGGCCGGCCCCTATTGATTTGTATACTATCCGGACTCGATGATGGACAAAGCGATATCGATCAGACTAGAACAAGGCGAAAAACACCAACCAGTTGCATGGATTCGGCGAAATGTCCGGCAACTCATTAATTGCTACCAGCATATGATGGATTTAGAGGAAATCAACTGCACAACTGGATCATGTTAAAAAAGAAAACAGACGATGATTGTAGCGCCTAGGTCAAGTTGGGTCGAAGGAAGAATCTATCTGGGGACATTTCAGGAAGTCATCTTGGTCGTCGGAAGCCGTGTATTTTTTCGGGCTACCTCGCTAGGCACATAGGCTGAGATTCCTTCCGCCGTGTCAAGGAGGCATTGTCGGGTAACCCAAATCGAGTACCACAAACACACTGCTCGAGGACTTGCCGATCCTGACAACGCTCGAGTGCTGGGGGGCTTGACAACAATTTTCGCCCCTGAATCGTGACACATGCCAACCACCCAATGGCGGACTCATGTGTATATTGGAGACACAAACTTCACTACTTCGACTCAACAAACCAGGCAGTGCTCGGCAGCACCCGATAGCTCGGCGAATTCTTCATCAATGACTTGGCGCGCGACCCTATCTATCGCACCTACGTCTGTGTTTACCGTGCAGCACCTAGCAAAACGGTTTGGGGTTTGGGCTCTCTCGTGACATGGTGACATTGATTGCTTCGTCCATGATCAATCCCTACAACGAGTCAACCCTTAGGGGCTCAACAACGACATTTCCCCTAATAATTTGTGGAACAACAAACATGGGCATATGCTACGTCGACTACATCCACCGCGTTGACTGCTTCAGGCTAAACGCCGTATGACTACGCCGCTTCGACTACGTCCGCCGCACGACCTGCTTCTGCGTGGACTGCGTCCGCCGCGTCAACTACTTCAACATCGAGTCCATATAAAGCTAAGTGTTCCTCTCCTAAGAGCTAATTATTATTTACTTTTGCCGCACCCGAAAGTTGGGGGCTGCGCCATGCAAAGTCGTCCTATATATCATCGACTCCGAGTGTCTGACACCTCACATGCGAAAGGCTGAGTAGCTAATTGCCCCGTCAAATCCTTCAAAACTCCAATCCAGTTGCAGCCCAACTAACAGGTTGGTAAGGCATAGAGACACCGGGTGTTAGGCTAACGAAAAGGTTTAGCATAGGTGGCCACTCGATTGGTCTTATCACCGCCAACGACACTATAAGTTGTAAAGGAAATATTTTTAAGTAATAAATATTTCATATCTCTTCACATTATTTGTAGTTCGAATACTCAAGAAAAATATTTCATCGAGTGTCCCAAAAACCCGAGATGAATATTTCCTCAGTTGATTCAAAAAAATCGGGGCAAGTACTTACCCGAGCGCTTCAAAAACTCGGGTTTAGTATTTCCTTCGAGTGATTCAAAAACTTGGATTGAGTGCTTCTTCGAGTGGTACAAGTCGACTCTACGCGCAGCTGCAAGCACCCGCCCATAGACCCAGGAGCTACACCCGTCTGAAATGCTGGTCGCGCACCCGATAGAAAATATTGATGAACTAGATAATTTCGATCATTGCTTTGGCCAAATAAAGCATCCGACAAAAAAATCCTAGATCACGTCCTCCACGATAACATGTTTGGACGCCATGCTTTTCAACATGAAGGTAAGATCTCAGGATCCGTCCTATGTGGCTTGGTACTCGCACAAGAATACGCTCTGCTAGAAATTATCCATATCGACGATATGATGAAAAATCCATACGGACGAGTTGGGTACACTTAACATTTAGTCGGAATTTAGAACTCGATAAGACCTCCGCGGCCAGAGATGAATTACGCCAGTAACCTGAATTCGTGTCCGGGGACTAGAGTTTGAAGTACGTTCACATGTTTTTGCTCACGAGCAATTAACTGGTTTGCCGATTCGTCGGATGCACGAGACTTGCTTTACCAATATCGTATGACAAAGCAATATATGAGAACATTTAAAATGTCATTTTATCTCGAATACAATAGGTTCAGGCTACAAAGGAAGAAGTCAAGATTTGACACTCAACCCAAGTCTACTGCTCGAGACGAATATTTCTTCACGTGGATAAAAACCCGAGACAAATACTTCCTCAAGTGCTTTAAATAGCTTGAGTCGAATACTTTCTCGAGTAGTTGAACTTAAGTCTACGTGTGGTTCATGCACCTAAAATACATGCAGGAACTTTGTAGTTTATTGACACATATTTCCACGTATTTTCAACATACATGATGTTAGGAGCACAAGCCTTGAGTCCAGAAGGTCATGCATGCACATACCCCTCTTCATGGTTGTCAATGAAATGGATGAGAGAAAATCGCTGATGAGCGCAGATTGCACACCATTGGGGAACCCCAAAAGAAAGGTATGATGAGCATAGCAGCAAGTTTTCCCTCAGTAAGAAACTAAGGCTTAATCGACCAGTAGGAGAAAGACGTGACTTCTGAAGGTGTTGCTAGTTGACTATTGGCAGGGTGCACTACCGGCATCAGAAACAACGTGGAACCTAGACACAACACAACCAAAATACTTTGCCCCAACTTATAGTGATGTTGTCAATCTCACCGGTTTTGCTAAACACAAAGGATTAAATGTATCGAGTGGAAGGTGATATTTGCAGTAATTAAAGAGAATAGTGCTTGCGGAAAGTAAACATAACAGGATTGCAGTGGTGGAATTTATCAGTGTAAAGGAAAGGACCGGGGTCCACAGTTCACTAGAGGTGTCTCTCCATAAAGATAAATGACATGTTAGGTGAAAAATTACAGCTGATAAATTGACAGAATATTGATCATACATGATAAGATGATTACTATGAGATTCTTTCGGGCATTACAACATGATACATAGACCGTAATCCAACTGCGTCTATGACTAAAAATCCACCTTCCGGTTATTGTCCGAACCCCTTCCAGTATTAAGTTGCAAGCAATAGATAATTGCATTAAGCATTGTGTGTAATGTAAACAATAGAATTACCCTTGGATAAAACATTGTTGTTTTCGCTCTAGTAGCAACAACACATCCACAATTTTAGAAGTTAGGGCTTTCTATTTTCGTGCCCTCGGGTCCTTAGTTGTGCTCAGTTTTCCCCAGCTCCTTAGTTTTTCCTCAGTTTTCCCCAAGCCCTTGTCTGAAACCATCACACATGCTATAATGGTCGGTTGCCCGACGGTTGACCGTTATCTTCTGACTAGTGGGACCATGTAGAGCCCGCAAAGTCACGTAAGACCATCCATCTTTATTTGACTGTAAGCATCGCTGTATCCCTGACCAAAACGCGAACGAGTAGGGCTTCGGTATATCGAATTACAAGTGGTGCCATGACGCTGATACAAGGGGAAATACACGGGTAGGATTAGATTTTTAAACGAAGCTCTACAGCGATGGCACGGAGGAGGTGGCCTGCGGGGTGCCGAGATGAGATCGATGTCCACAAAGAACTGCATTAGGCGAGACCAGACGCACTAGATAGATATGAACTAGACGCGTTTAACCATGCAAAGAAAAGAAGAAATGGTCGAGGACATCGACGACTACCTCAAAACTTTGACTGACCGTGTCGGACACGAACGCGAGCAATGTAGAGAAAACTAGTGTCTCTCCTTTTTGGCGTGTATAGATGGGTGCTAGGAGAGTGTAGTGGCGAAGGGAAAGACCTCGCGGTGGTCTGTGACGTCCAGCATAGCGGGACGGCGTGGTCGTGCCCACAGCAGCGTGCATGCATGTTCAGCATTGGCATCAGCATGTACGTTCGGCATTGGCCTCGGCGGTATCTCTGGTGTGTCAGTGATCGAATGAGGGAACGGGATTGAGGGTGCATCTCGACGGTGACCTAGCAGTGGCGGCGAGCATAGCCGTTCTGACCATGCCGATATCAGCATCGACATCGTTTGGAGGCTGTGGTGCTCGAATCAAGATGATATTTGTTTCTTGTACGCTAAAATGAATTTGAAACAAGTTTCATGTTGAAGGTTAGGTAACGAAAGTTTGTAACTAAAAATTATACTAGCTCCATGGTGAGGTTCTTTTTGATAGAGCTATACGGTTCGGCAAACGTTTTTGACACTTTTTAGATATTCCTTGTTGTTACACGTATGGCATCATGTATGGCAAATTTGGGGTCATTTGGGGATTGATACGTCTCCAACGTACCTATAATTTCTGATGTTCCATGCTTGTTTTATGACAATACTTACATGTTTTGCTTGCACTTTATGATGATTTTATGCGTTTTCCGGAACTAACCTATTAACAAGATGCCACAGTGCCAGTTCCCGTTTTCTGCTGTTTTTGGTTCCAGAAAGGCTGTTCGGGCAATATTCTCGGAATTCGACGAAACGAAGACCAAACATCCTATTTTTCCCGGAAGCACCCAGAACACCGAAGGGGAGTCGGAGGAGAGCCAGGGGCCACCACACATGTGGGCCGCGCGGGCCACACCTTGGCCGCGCCGGCCTACTGTGGGGCCACCCTGTCGCCCCTCCTGCGCCGTCTCTTCGCCTATTTAAGCCCTTTCGACCTAAAAACGCAGTACCAATTGACGAAACTCCAGAAAGACTCCAGGGGCGCCGCCGCCATCGCGAAACTCCAATTCGGGGGACAGAAGTCTCTGTTCCGGCACCCTGCCGGGATGGGGAAGTGCCCCCGGAAGCCATCTCCATCGACGCCACCGCCTCCATCATGCTCTGTGAGTAGTTCCCCCATGGACTACGGGTTCTAGCTGTAGCTAGTGGGTATTCTCTCCCCCATGTACTTCAATACAATGATCTCATGAGCTGCCTTACATGATTGAGATTCATCTGATGTAATTGGTGTTGTGTTTGTCGGGATCCGATGGATTGTTACGTTATGATTGTCTATCTACAAAGTTTATGAAGTTATTGTTGATGCAATCTTGTTATGCTTAATGCTTGTCACTAGGGCCCGAGTGGCATGATCTTAGATTTAAGCTCTATACTTATTGCTTAGATTGTATCTACAAGTTGTATGCACATGTCTATGTCCGGAACCAAAGGCCCCAAAGTGACAGAAATTGGGACAACTGGAGGGGAAGGCTTAGATATGAGGATCACATGTTTTCACGGAGTGTTAATGCTTTGCTCCGGTGCTCTATTAAAAGGAGTGCCTTAATTTCCGAGTAGATTCCCTAGAGGCCCGGCTGCCACCGGCTGGTAGGACAAAAGATGTTGTACAAGTTTCTCATTGCGAGCACGTATGACTATATATGGAAAACATGCCTACATGATTAATGATCTTGATGTTCTGTCTTAATGCTATTTCAATCCTATCAATTGCCCGACTGTAATTTGTTCACCCAACACTTGTTATTGGAGAGTTGCCACTAGTGTAGATAGCTGGGAACCCCGGTCCATCCTTCATCATCATATACTCGTTCTACATGTCATTGGAAGTAGTATCAACTATTTTCTGGTGCCATTGCTCTCATACTGCTATTACTGCTGCTGTGTTACTGTTACTACTGCTCTCATATCACTGCTACTTTCACATCACCCCTGTTGCTAGTGCTTTTCCAGGTGCAGCTGAATTGACGACTCAGTTGTTAAGGCTTATAAGTATTCTTTACCTCCCCTTGTGTCGAATCAATAAATTTGGGTTTTACTACTGCGAAGACTGCTGCGATCCCCTATACTTGTGGGTTATCAAGACTGTTTTCTGGCGCCGTTGCCGGGGAGGCATAGCTCTACTCATAAGTTCACCTGGGGAGTACACTCTACCTCTCTCTCTGTTTTATTTTATTTTGTTTTGCTTAGTTTACTTTTGTCTAGTTTATTTGTGCTTAGTTTATTTGTGTCTAGTATTATCTTGCTTAGTTTACTTTTGCCTAGTTTGTTTTTGTTTTGTTTTACTTTTCCTATATACCCAAAAATCCATAAAAATTTGAAAAACCAAAAAATTAAAAACTATTGCTATGGGAGAACCTACAACCTATTTGGAGCTTATTGAATTATATAATAATTATAGAGAATCAAGAAGGGGAAAAGTGATGAGTGTTGTGATAGAAAAATTGAATACAATTGCTAAAATCTTGCTTAAACGCCATGATATAAACTGTTGCTCTCAACAGGACACTAAACATCTTAAATTTCAATGTGGCTTTAGTGAGGAATTTTTAATTAAGAACTATAATCGGAATAGCTATATTCATTTTGGGTTTGAAGAGGTAGAACAATTTGTCATATTTATGGAAGCCTCTGAGATAGAATCCTTCATGGTTAAAAATTATGAAACTTGTGTTGTTTGTAAGGACCTTTAAGATTATGTCTCTTCTATCCTTAATTTTTGCAATGAAAGTTACACTGATAATCCTTATATCATTGATTATAAAGAGAGACTCATTAATGCACAAGAATGCACTCACAATTTGCAGGGACCTGTGGAAGAAGAAATTGATGAATCTGAAAGCTCATTGGATGAAAAAGAGGAGGAAATTGATGAACCTGAAAGCTCATTGGATGAAAAAGAAGAGGAGAGTTATGAACAAAAGGAGGAAGAATGGATTAGCTACCCATGCCAACCTTCTAATGAGAGTAACTCTTTATCTCTTACACTATTTGATTGTCCTCCATGCTTACCGAAAGAGGTTGAATGTTATGTTCCTGTGGATTCTCTTGAAATATTCCCTATGAGTAAAACTTGTGAGAATAATTATGCTACTGTTATTTATGATAATCCATTCTACTTTGATAAATCTTATGATAATGCTTTGTTTGTGCCTGATGTCGAAATGCATGGTACTAAAGAATTTTGCTTGGCAAATGTTTATGATAAATCTTTAGATGATGGTCCTATGTTACTTGATAATATTAATTGTACTACTAATGAAAATGGGATTGGAGAGATCTTGACATTATCTATGAGTCCCATATCTCTTGAGATTGATCAACCATCTTGTTATATTATTGATAAAAGTGTGTTTGAAAGTTTTAATCGCACTATTTTTGAGCTTGATAAAAATTATGTGTTTATGGATCATGAAAAGCATGCTTTATGTGATAGTTATATTGTTGAGCTTGTTCATGAAGCTACTGAAAATTATTATGAGAGAGGAAAATATGGTTGTAGAAATTTGCATGGTACTAAAACACCTCTCTATATGCTTAAAATTTTGAAGTTACTCTTGTTTTATCTTTTTATGCTTGTCACTTTGTTCTTCATGAATTTATTTGTGTACAAGATTCCTATGCATAGGAAGTGGGTTAGACTTAAATGTGTTTTGAATTTGCCTCTTGATGCTCTCTTTTGCTACAACTCTTATTTCTTGCGAGTGCATCATTAAAACTGCTGAGCCCATCTTAATGACTATAAAGAAAGAACTTCTTGGGAGATAACCCATGTGTTTATTTTGCTACAGTACCTCTATTTTATATTTGTGTCTTGTAAGTTGTTACTACTGTAGCAACCTCTCCTTATCTTTATTTTATTGCAATGTTGTGCCAAGTGAAACCTCTAATCGAAGGTTGATACTAGATTTGGATTTCTGCGCAGAAACAGATTTCTATCTGTCACGAATCTGGGCTGTTTTCTCTGTAGGTAACTCAGAAAATTATGCCAATTTACGAGCGTGTTCCTCAGATATGTACGCAACTTTCGTTAGTTTTGAGTTTTCTTATTTGAGCAACGGAAGTACCTGTTTAAAATTCGTCTTTACTGGCTGTTCTGTTTTGGCAGATTCTGTCTCTGTTTTTTGCATTGTCTCTTGCGGACTTTAAGCAAGGCTTTCTACACGTGGAGAGCTGTAGCTAATGTTTTATTGAGTTCTTGCAATGTGTCACTACAGGACCAAGGTGGATTCAAGTTTTTTGAGTACTAACCCCTCTAATGAAGTTTATGAGAAGTTTGGTGTGAAGGAAGTTTTCAAGGGTCAAGAGAGGAGGATGATATATGATCAAGAAGAGTGAAAAGTCAAAGCTTGGGGATGCCCCCGTGGTTCATCCCTGCATATTTCAAGGAGACTCAAGCGTCTAAGCTTGGGGATGCCCAAGGCATCCCCTTCTTCATCAACTTATCAGGTTTCTTCTATTGAAACTATATTTTTATTCGGTCACATCATATGTGCTTTACTTGGAGCGTCTGTGTGCTTTTATTTTTGTTTATGTTTGAATAAATTTGGATCCTAGCAATCCTTGTGTGGGAGAGATACACGCTCCGCTTTTTCATATGAACACTCGTGTTCTTCGTTTTACTTTTAATGTTCAATGATAAAAGTTGGAAGTTATTGCACTTATTTATATTTGGTTGAAAATAGAAAATGCCTCATCATGTCTTGGATAATTTGACACTTGGCAATTGTTTTGAGCTCTCAAGTAGATCATGATTAAGTTTTTTCATGTAGTCTAAGCCTATTAGTGGAGAACTACTGTAGAGCTTGTTGAAATTGGTTTGCATGATTGGTCTCTCTTAAGGTCTAGATATTTTCCGGTAAAAGTGTTTGAGCAACAAGGAAGACAGTGTAGAGTATTATAATGCTTGCAATATGTTCTTATGTAAGTTTTGCTGTATCGGTTCATACTTGTGTTTGCTTCAAATAACCTTGCTAGCCCAAAGCCTTGTACTGAGAGGGAATGCTTCTCGTACATCCAAAACCTTGAGCCAAAACCTATGCCATTTGTGTCCACCATATCTACCTACTATGTGGTATTTCCTGCCATTCCAAGTAAATACTTCATGTGCTACCTTTAAACCTTCAAAATGCTTCTTAATTTGTGTTAATGTTTTATAGCTCATGAGGAAGTATGTGGTGTTTTATCTTTCAACCTTGTCATTTACTCTTGACGGACTCTCACCAATGGACTAGTGGCTTCATCCGCTTATCCAATAATTTTGCAAAAAGAGTCGGCAATGGGGTTCCCAGCCCCAATTAATTAACTTGCATTAATAATTCTCTTCACGTGTTTTGCCCTGATTCATCAGTAAGCAACTTAATTTTGCAAATAGACACTCCTCCATGGTATGTGAATGTTGGAAGGCACCCGAGGATTCGGTTAGCCATGGCTTGTGAAAGCAAAAGGTTGGGAGGAGTGTCATCCATAAATAATGAAACTAAAATACATGTGTAAACAAAAGAGAAGAGGGATGATCTACCTTGCTGGTAGAGATAACGTCCTTCATGGGAGCCGCTCTTGAAAGTCTGGTTGATGAGGTAGTTAGAGTGCCCACTATCATTCGTTGACAACAACAAACACCTCTCAAAACTTTACTTTTATGCTCTCTATATGATTTCAAAACTTAAAAAGCTCCAGCACATGATTTAATCCCTGCTTCCCTCTGCGAAGGGCCATTCTTTTACTTTATGTTGAGTCAGTTTACCTACTTCCTTCCATCTTAGAAGCAAACACTTGTGTCAACTGTGCATTGATTCTTACATACTTGCTTATTTGCACTTATTATATTACTTTGTGTTGACCATTATCCATGAGATATGCATGTTGAAAGTTGAAAGCAACTGCTGAAACTTAAATCTTCCTTTGTGTTGCTTCGATGCCTTTACTTTGAATCTATTGCTTTATGAGTTAACTCTTGTGCAAGGCTTTTGATGCTTGTCTTGAAAGTACTCTTCATGAAAAGTTTTGCTACATGTTATCTATTTGTTAGAAACTATAGATCATTGCCTTGAGTCACTTCATTCATCTCATGTGCTTTGTAATAGTATGATCAAGGTTATGTAAGTAGCATGTCACTACAGAAATTACTCTTTTTATCGTTTACCTACTCGAGGACGAGCAGGAACTAAGCTTGGGGATGCTGATACGTCTCCAACGTACCTATAATTTCTGATGTTCCATGCTTGTTTTATGACAATACTTACATGTTTTGCTTGCACTTTATGATGATTTTATGCGTTTTCCGGAACTAACCTATTAACAAGATGCCACGGTGCCGGTTCTCGTTTTCTGCTGTTTTTTGGTTCCAGAAAGGCTGTTCGGGCAATATTCTCGGAATTCGACGAAACGAAGACCAAACATCCTATTTTTCCCGGAAGCACCCAGAACACCGAAGGGGAGTCGGAGGAGAGCCAGGGGCCACCACACATGTGGGCCGCGCGGGCCACACCTTGGCCACGCCGGCCTACTGTGGGGCCACCCTGTCGACCCTCCTGCACCGTCTCTTCGCCTATTTAAGCCCTTTCGACCTAAAAACGCAGTACCAATTGACGAAACTCCAGAAAGACTCCAGGGGCGCCGCCGCCATCGCGAAACTCCAATTCGGGGGACAGAAGTCTCGTTCCGGCACCTGCCGGGACGGGGAAGTGCCCCGGAAGCCATCTCCATCGACGCCACCGCCTCCATCATGCTCCGTGAGTAGTTCCCCCATGGACTACGGGTTCTAGCTGTAGCTAGTGGGTATTCTCTCCCCCATGTACTTCAATACAATGATCTCATGAGCTGCCTTACATGATTGAGATTCATCTGATGTAATTGGTGTTGTGTTTGTCGGGATCCGATGGATTGTTACGTTATGATTGTCTATCTACAAAGTTTATGAAGTTATTGTTGCTGCAATCTTGTTATGCTTAATGCTTGTCACTAGGGCCCGAGTGGCATGATCTTAGATTTAAGCTCTATACTTATTGCTTAGATTGTATCTACAAGTTGTATGCACATGTCTATGTCCGGAACCAAAGGCCCCAAAGTGACAGAAGTTGGGACAACTAGAGGGGAAGGCTTAGATATGAGGATCACATGTTTTCACGGAGTGTTAATGCTTTGCTCCGGTGCTCTATTAAAAGGAGTGCCTTAATTTCCAGTAGATTCCCTAGAGGCCCGGCTGCCACCGGCTGGTAGGACAAAAGATGTTGTACAAGTTTCTCATTGCGAGCACGTATGACTATATATGGAAAACATGCCTACATGATTAATGATCTTGATGTTCTGTCTTAATGCTATTTCAATCATATCAATTGCCCGACTGTAATTTGTTCACCCAACACTTGTTATTGGAGAGTTGCCACTAGTGTAGATAGCTGGGAACCCCGGTCCATCCTTTATCATCATATACTCGTTCTACATGCCATTGGAAGTAGTATCAACTATTTTCTGGTGCCATTGCTCTCATACTGCTATTACTGATGCTGTGTTACTGTTACTACTGCTCTCATATCACTGCTACTTTCACATCACCCCTGTTCCTAGTGCTTTTCCAGGTGCAGCTGAATTGACGACTCAGTTGTTAAGGCTTATAAGTATTCTTTACCTCCCCTTGTGTCGAATCAATAAATTTGGGTTTTACTAGCCGCGAAGACTGCTGCGATCCCCTATACTTGTGGGTTATCAGGGATGTTCGAAAAAAAATCGCTTTGCTTAAGTGCATGCCGTTTCGTCTCACTGAAACCAGCTTTTCTAACAAGGTGATTTTTTTCTACCTTCTCTAAGTAACCTCAAATTTCATACAGATGATCTTCTATACATAGATAGATAGATTGTTTCGTTTTTACATTTTTCGAACTTTTTATTTCCCTTTATAATACCCAATTGATTTTCAGGTCAAAACCTCGAAAAACAGCATCATGTATGGCATCATTTTGACCCTAAATTTCAAATTTTGTGAAACTTTCCCTTTTAGATATTCCTTGTTGTTATAGGTATGGCATCATGTATGCCAAACTTGGTTAGGTCTCACTGAAACCAGCTTTTGTAACAAGTTAGGGTTTTTTCGACCTTCTCTAAAGGGATTTTTTTCTACCTTCTCTAAATAACCTCAAAAATCATACAGACGATCTTCTATACAAAGATAGGTAGATTGTTTCGTTTTTACATTTTTTTGAACTTTTATTTCCCTTTATAATACCCATTTGATTTTCAGTTCAAAACCTCGAAAGTTAACATAAGTAGATGGTGAACCCTCCTAAACTTCAAATACAGAGATAGATAGATTGTTTCATTTACCATTTTTAGCGTGAATAGTGATGGCTACAAGAAATCGGTGATGGTTTATCATTTTTTGTGTGAAAAGTACTCCCTCCGGTCTCTTTTAATTGACTTCGATTTAGTACAACTTTATACTAAATCTGAGTCAATTAAATAAGACTAGAGGGATGGCTACAACAAATCGGTGATGGTTTATCATTTTTTGCTTAAAAATTAATGGCTATAACAAATCGGTGATGGTTTATCATTTTTTGCGTGAAAAGTAATGGCTACAACAAATCGGTGATGGTTTATCATTTTTTGCGTGAAAAGTAATGCCTAAAAGAGTTTATAATTTTTAGCGTGTGAAAAATAATACAGAAAACCGCCCTTTAGCATACTTAGAGGGTGGAAGCTAACCGCCGACAGAGAGAGAGGGTGGTGGCCCCGATCAGAGAGAGAGAGGGGTTATCCTGCCCATTAGATCATACGATCAACAGTCGGCAGGCACGATACGCGTGACATGGGCTAGACCAATCAGGGCAATGTTGCACGTCTGTGAGAATTTGTGAAGGGAGAGGGCAAAACTGAGTAGTATCAAGAAACCAAGGGTACGTGAGTAGTAAACAGACTAAGGGAATTCAAATATGAGATTTAAAAAATGGAAAATACGTGTTTTTTATAATGAAACCCATCTTGGCCTACCTCAAACTATTTGCAATACAAATATACATGAGTGTGAGAATTATGGCCTCATTCAGACAAAGTATGTTTTGGGGAAAGCTGTTTTGGGAAAGGCTTATTGTGGAAAGCCATTCATCTTCATAGCTACTAGGTGATTTGAGAAGTGACAATTTGTGGTAAACTTGATTTATCTATGATTGTTATGGTTCCCAACGTGGCAGGTCGCGTAAGAAGACTCCATGAGTAAGTGCCACTATTTTTCGGAATTTTTGCACATTAAATGACTCATTTAACTAGTTAATCCAATTTGTTGACTCTTTGTTGACCAACCACTTGAGGGTAAAATTGAGTATTTGCACTCAAGGGGAAAACTGAGCACACAAAAATGTTAGTATAAGACTCAAGGGTATACCTGAGTATATCTAAATTTCCAGGGTTAGACTCGAGGACGCGTGTTGTGGTGCAGATGTGGAAGACGTGCAATTGTTGACGCGTAGACGCGAGTCGCGTTGCAGAAGTCGAAGACGTGCAATCGTGGACGCGTGTCGCGTTGCAGAAGTCCAAGACGTGCAGACGTGCAATGGTGGACGCGTAGGACATGGGTCGCATTAACAAACCCTCGCCTTTATAGACGCCTCCTCGCACTATCTCTATCACTCTCACTCGCTCACGCAACATCGCGTCTCATGTCCCATCATCTTCTCCAAAGCAAAAAAAACCCTCTCCCTCTCCTGTGCCAGCGAGATGGACAAGGAGAATGCGAATCCCTACGACACCTGCAAGGACGACCCATGGAACGAGGTAACTACGATTTGCTCCTTTTTGTTCCCCATTCCTTTTTGAACCCTATTTTTGCTGGTTCCCTAGTGCCGATCTGAAGATGGATGAGTGTTGGGTTAATATTTGCGTCGATTTTATTCCATTTTGTTTTGATCCCTTCTTGATTTCGTTTAAGATTTGGGGTTCGGCCGTTCGGTTAATTTATGCAAGTAATAATGGGATCTCAATCAGTTAATTTATGGAAGTAATCATGGGATCTCAATCAGTTATTTTATGCACGAATCAAAAGATATCAACCGTTTAATTTTGCAAATAATCTGGAATGTGTTCAAATTCAGATCCGGAATCTGTTTCTTTGCCTATGATGAATCGTTGGGCACAAATTTTTACAGGGAGGGTTCAGCGAACCATTGCTGTGTACAAATCTGGTGTGCATGAGCTTTGGTTCACTAACACCGTCCCTGTAGATATATAATCGTGTTCACTCTAACTGAGGCTGGCTCTGTTTTTCCTAGCTTTGTTATCATGCACGTTAGTCATCGTTGCAACTCATTCACTCATAGTTTCCGTTTGATATGGATCAGGTGTCTAACAGCGACGACGAGGACCAGCACACCAAGACTCTGCAGGTGCTGCGGACGCTGCAGGTCGGCCAGTACATCTCCTACTTCGCCAAGGGTGTCTACAGGTGCCCCTTCTGCACTAGGAGACTCGGCGGCACCGACTTCAACTGCCTCGTCACGCATGCCGAGGACATCGGCAAGACCTTCCCCAAGGTCGGCGCGACAGTGAACATCTACTCCTTCCATGCCAAGCACAAGGCGCTCGGCATTCACCTCCGCAACTTTCAGCGGGTGGAGATCTCCGCCGGGCGGATGCCTCCGCTCAAGCCCAAGGTGCCCAAGGGGAGCAATAAATGGAGGCAGAGCCAGATGGGGCAGGCGGAGTTCTAGACATGTGCTGCTGTTGTCTCCTCTATTTTGTTGTTAGCTAGGGATCCCTTGTTGTTATGTTGTTAGTATGATGGTGCTGGGAAGAACCTCGAACCTGTTACAATGTTGGCTGATGTATGCAGCTTATTATCTAGGGAGGGATCCCTATTATCTATCCCTAATCTAATATATGACTATGTGAATTTATCGTACATTACCCTGGAGATTTGCTTCTAGATTTAACTACATACATATGGATGATGACCCACAAGTATAGGGGGTGTATCGTAGTATCTTCGATAAGTAAGAATGTCGATCCCAACGAGGAGCAGAAGGTGTTGACAAGCAGTTTCGATGAAGGATTCACTGTAAATGCTCACAGACAAGTATTCGGGGGTTTTGATGTAACGGATGAATAAAGTACGAGTAAGTAAAGTGCGAGAGTAATAATTGCAGCGAGTGGCCCAATCCTTTTTAGCACAAAGGACAAGCCGGTTTGTTTACTTATAATGACCAAACGTTCTCGAGGACACACGGGATTTTAGTCTAGTGCTTTCGCTACATACGGCTAATTAATCTTCATTGTTTTGATAAGTGTTGTGTGGGTGAACCTATGCTAATGTACCGCCCTTCCTAGGACTAATACATACTTGTGATTATACCCCTTGCAAGCATCCGCAACTACAAGAAAGTAATTAAGATAAATCTAACCACAGCCTTAAACTCTTAGATCCTGCGATCCCTCCTGCATCGATATACCAACGGGGGCTCAGGTATCTGTCACTCCGGCAACCCCGCAATTGGCAAACGAGTACAAGATGCATTCCCCTAGGCCCATAAAGGTGAAGTGTCGTGTAGTCGACGTTCACACGACACCACTAGAAGAATAACACCACAACTTAAATATCATAACATTGAATATTACTCAACCATACTTCACTACTAACATTTAGACTTCACCCATGTCCTCAAGAACTAAACGAACTACTCACGAGACATCATATGGAACATGATCAGAGGTGATATTATAATGAATAACAATCTGAACATAAACCTTGGTTCAACGGTTTCACTCAATAGCATCAATAACAAGTAGAAATCAACACCGGGAGAGTTTCCCTATCAAACAATCAAGATCAAACCCAAATTGCTACATCGGTGACGAGGTGCAGCGGTGGAGACGGCGGTGATGATGATGAAGATGATGGTGATGGTGATGGAGATGATGTCCAGCTCGATGGCGGTGACGATGGCGTCGATTTCCCCCTCCGGGAGGGAATTTCCCCGGCAGATCTCAGCCTGCCGGAGAGCTCTTTTCTCTCTGGTGTTCTCCGCCCCGCAGAGGCGGCTGTGTCTCTTCGCGACGTACCCCTTCTGGCTTAGGTTTTCGGGACGAAGGAGTACGCGAAGAAAAGGAGGCGAGAGGGGCTGTGGGCCCCCTTCTCACAGGGCGGCGCGGCCAGGGCAGGGCCCGCGCCGGCCTGTGAGGGGGGCCCATGGCGGCCCTCCTCAGCTCCCCCTTCTGGATCCCTTCGTCATCTGGAAAAATAGGAGTTTTTGTGTAATTCCCATCAATTGTTGATCTTCCGAAATATTGCGTTCTGACGATGCTTTTTCCAGCAGAATCCTGGCTCCGGTGCGCGATCCTCCAATAATCATGAATCATGCAAAATAGATGAAATAACATAAGTATTATCTCCAAATATGAAATATATCAATGAATAACAGCAAATTATGATATAAAATAGTGATGCAAATTGGACGTATCAACTCCCCCAAGCTTAGACCTCGCTTGTCCCCAAGCGAAACCGAACTCGGTAAACGGGACCACATGTTTATGGAGTGAAGAGTCGATAAATCAAATACGGACAAGAAGCATCATATTCATTCACACAAGACATTCTAGTAAACAACTTCCTCATATAACTCAACTTGAAACAAGTATAAGGTAATCACAAATAAAGGTGCATAAGAAATCATAATTGGTGATGGCAAACTTTGTTCTTGGTCAGAGAACAATTAACAGATTATACTTATCTATTGAGCAGCGCTCTCATGTTAAAGCTTATGTGGCTCATCTTGCATACTCAATCATAATTATCATTGATAACTTTCAAAGCTTCATTCATTCAGATAAAACTTGTACTAAACAAGGAAGAATAAAAGACATGATGAAGCAAATCACAATATAATAGTTTGATCACAACAACTAAAATGCTTGCTTGAGATGGAGGGAAATAGGTTTACTGACTCAACATAAAATAAAAGACAGGCTCTTCGCAGAGGGAAACAGGGATTAAATCATGTGCTAGAGCTTTTTCAGTTTTGAAATCATATAAAGAGAATAAAAGTAAAGTTTTGAGAGGTGTTTGTTGTTGTCAACGACTGGTAGCGGGTACTCTAACCCCCTTGCCAAACGGACCTCCAAAGAGCGGCTCCCATGAAGGACGTTATCTCTACCAGCAAGGTAGATCATCCCTCTTCTCTTTTGTTTACACATGTACTTTAGTTTATTTAAGGACGACACTCCCCCAACCTTTGCTTACACAAGCCATGGCTAACCGAATCCTCGGGTGCCTTCCAACAATCTCATACCATGGAGGAGTGTCTATTGCAAAATTAAGTTGCTTACTGATGAATCAGAGCAAAACATGTGAAGAGAGTTATTAATGAAAGTTGATTAATTGGGGCTGGGAACCCCGTTGCCAGCTCTTATTGCAAAATTATAGGATAAGTGGATGAAGCCACTAGTCCATTAGTGGAGGCTGCCTAACAAGACCGAAAGATAAAACACCACATACTTCCTCATGAGCTATAAAACATTGACACAAATAAGAAGTAATAAGTTTTGAATTGTTTAAAGGTAGCACATGAAGTATTTACTTGGAATGGCAGGAAATACCATGCAGTAGGTAGATATGGTGGACACAAATGGCATAGGTTTGGGTTCAGGTTTGGATGCACGAGAAGCATTCCCTCTCAGTACAGGTCTTTGGCTAGCAAGGTTAATTAGCAAGCATAAGAGTCGAGGGAAACAAACGAATATAAATGTGATAGAAACAATCATGCATCTTTCTTGTAAGCACAAACAATCTTAACTTCGAATAATAAGCTATGAGCTAACAAGAAAGGAAGACAATGAAACAACTATATGTATTTCTCTTTTCTACTCAAACCTCAAGGTGTTGTTGCTATTGACCAATGCTAAGTTTGCCAAAACCAAATAGATTTACTCAATGCTGCCAAAGTGGTACCAATACTAAAATCAAGATCAATCATATAGCAGAAATTGCAAACTAAAATAAGGTGTGCGATATGTAAATGATAAGACTTCTCATTAATATTTCATAACGATAACTCACACCAAGGGATACATAGACAAACTAAAGGAGAGATACTTCCACACTGCAACCCATCTTATATGATAACTTCCCTACTCATGATATGACACTACTTCATAGTAAAAAGTAAAAAGGTGGTGATGATGTGATACCGCGGCACTCCCCCAAGCTTGGAACAAACCAAGGGGATGCCAATACCGATGATGAATCAATCCTTTGGCGATGGTGGTGATGAATTCCCGTCTTCAGACTTCCAAGGAAGAGGCTCTCCATCAACGAATGACATCTTGGTCTCGGGAATCCTGAAACTAGCAGCATGGCTTATGTGTTTAAACCTGTTTTCATACTCACAGTTCTGATTCTGAACGTCATAGAGTCGAGCTTGGAGTTTGTTGGTGGTGTCGTGAAGTGAGAGGATGTCGCCCCATAGCTTTGCAGTCTCCTTCTCGTGTTCAGCAATGAGTTCAGACACAATCTTGTGGAAGATATCCACCTCACGCTCAGCCATCTTCTTGTAGTTGAAGACCTCTTGTTCTAGCTTCACCATCCTGTCTTCCAAGCTTCCTTCTCCTTTAGGACCCTGGACATCTTTGATCTGCAGCTTCCCATCAACGAGCAGCAACTCCTTGGGATGCATCCTCAGCTCGTCCATGTACAAGTTGTCAAAGTCCTTGCAGGAGCTATCCTTCGGAGTTTCTGACGAAGACATGACACCTCTAGATCCGAAGCAAATCCTGGCAGAAACAGCTCAAAACAAAACGCGTCGAGAAAACGATATACGGACATCCAGGGGTCCGGGGGATTATATAGCAAGAATTTTTACAACAAACGGAAAGTACCAGGTCGAACCAGAGTCGGAGAGGGGCGACGAGGCGGTGTCCTCATAGGGCGGCGCGGCCAGGCTGGGGCCCGCGCCAGCCTATGAGGGCACGCCCTCGTGCGTCTACTCCACTCCGTTTCGATCTCGTAATTTCTCATATTTTCCAAAAACAGTAAAAACATTGTTCGGAAAGTAAATCGCGAACTTTTTATTACCTGTACTGTTACCTATTCAAAGTCGGGTTCTGGCGGACTGTCAATTTGACCTTTAATGAAAGCCTCCGGTGTTTCCACTCGAATAACATCAACATCAACATTATAAGAATCACCTGAGATATAATGCTTGAGTCTTTGTCCATTCACCACTTGCGTGGCATTGCCTTGGAGAGAACTAATTTTAATTGCTCCTGATCGATACACCTCCTCAACAACATATGGTCCTTCCCATTTCGAGAGTAATTTCCCGCAAAGAATCTGAGACGAGACCGATACAATAGGACTTTATCCCCAATATTAAACTCTCTTTTGATAATCCTTCTATCATGCCATTTCTTAACTTTCTCTTTAAAGATTTTAGCATTTTCATAAGCTTCACTTCTCCATTCATCTAGAGAACTTAATTGCAGCAACCTCTTATTACCGGCTAGTTTAGGATCTTTATTTAGTTCTCTAACGACCCAATAAGCTTTGTGCTCTAGTTCTAAAGGTAAATGACAAGCTTTTCCATAAACCATTTTATAAGGTGACATTCCCATGGGATTTTTATAAGCAGTTCTATAAGCCCATAGTGCTTCCTTCAATTTACTAGCCCAATTCTTTCTAGTTTTATTAACAGTCTTTTGCAAGATAAATTTAATTTCTCTATTTGATAGTTCTACTTGCCCACTAGTTTGAGGAT
This sequence comes from Lolium rigidum, assembly GCF_022539505.1. Taxonomy (NCBI): domain Eukaryota; kingdom Viridiplantae; phylum Streptophyta; class Magnoliopsida; order Poales; family Poaceae; genus Lolium; species Lolium rigidum. The sequence goes on from NC_061509.1 coordinate 56,438,602, forward strand.
GATAAGCGGAAGCAATTCTATGATTAATACCATATTTAGCAAGAGTTTTTCTAAAACCTCCATGAATAAAATGAGAACCTCCATCTGTCATAATATATCTAGGAACTCCAAATCTAGGAAAAATAATGTCTAAGAGCATTCTTAAAGAGGTCTCACCATCAGCACTTTTTGTGGGTATGGCTTCCACCCATTTAGTAACATAATTAACAGCAACAAGTATATGAGTGTTACCTTCTGAAGAGGGAAAAGGTCCCATGAAGTCAAATCCCCAACAATCAAACGGTTCAATAACAAGAGTATAATTCATAGGCATTTCATTGCGTCTGGAGATATTACCAACCCTTTGACACTCATCACAAGATAAAATAAACTTCCTTGCATCTTTGAAGAGAGTTGGCCAATAAAAACCTGATTGTAGAACTTTTTGCGCGGTTCTATCTCCGGCGTGATGTCCTCCATAAGCACTACCATGACATTTACTCAATATCTCTTGTTGTTCATATTCGGGAACACATCTTCGCAGAATACCATCCACTCCTTCTTTATATAAGTGTGGGTCATCCCAAAAATAATGCCTAAAGTCATAAAAGAATTTCCTCCTTTGCTGCGCTGAAAAGGTTGGAGGCAAGTACTTGGAAACAATAAAGTTAGCATAATCAGCATACCAAGGACTGTCTCGCGAGCTCACCTTTATTACAGCCAATTGTTCATTTGGAAAACTATCATTAACGAGAACAGGATCATAAGCAATATTTTCCAATCTAGACAAATTATCGACAACGGGATTATCAGCACCTTTCTTATCTACAATATGTAAATCAAATTCTTGCAAAAGAAGTACCCATCTAATAAGCCTTGGCTTAGCATCTTTCTTTGTCATAAGGTATCTAATTGCAGCACGATCAGTATGAATCGTAACTTTAGAATCAACAATATAAGATCTAAATTTATCACAAGCAAAGACTACAACTAACAATTCTTTTTCAGTAGTAGCATATTTTCTTTGAGCAGCATCAAGAGTTTTACTAGCATAATGAATAACATTTAGTTTTTTATCTACTCGCTGTCCAAGAACAGCGCCTACAGCGAAATCACTAGCATCACACATAATTTCAAATGGTAAATTCCAATCAGGAGGTTCAACTATAGGGGCAGTTGTTAAGGCTTTCTTTAGAGTTTCAAAAGCTTCCTTACAATCATCATCAAAAACAAAAGGTACATCTTTTTGAAGAAGATTAGTAAGAGGCTTTGAAATCTTAGAAAAATCTTTAATAAATCTCCTATAAAACCCAGCATGACCAAGAACACTACGAATACCTTTAACATCCCTAGGATAGGGAATCTTCTCAATAGCTTCAACTTTAGCTCTATCAACTTCAATACCTCTCTCGGAAATTTTATGTCCCAATACAATTCCTTCATTAACCATAAAGTGGCATTTCTCCCAATTAAGAACAAGGTTAGTTTCTTCACATCTCTCGCAAAACTTTATCAAGGTTTCGCAAACAACTATCAAAAGAATTCCCATAGACGAGAAAAATCATCCATGAATACCTCTACAATACTCTCACAAAAGCCATGAAAAATAGCAGACATGCATCTTTGAAAAGTAGCGGGAGCATTACATAAACCAAAAGGCATACGCCTATAAGCATAAGTTCCATAGGGACAAGTGAAAGTGATTTTCTCTTGATCTTTAGTTTTAACGACAATTTGTGAAAACCCGGAATAACCATCAAGAAAGCAAAAATGAGTATTTTTAGATAACCTTTCTAACATTTGATCAATAAAAGGCAAAGGGTAATGATCTTTCTTAGTAACCTTATTAACTTTTCGATAATCAATGCACATTCTATAACCTACAACTACTCTTTGAGGTATGAGCTTGCTGGCGTGTAGTTGACGTGGGAGTTAGAAATCTTTGTGGTGTAACTTTTCTTCAGTTCCCCGGCAACGGCGCCAGAAATTTGCTTGATGCGTGTAGTTGACACGTCCGTTGGGAACCCCAAGAGGAAGGTGTGATGCGCACAGCGGCAAGTTTCCCTCGGTAAGAAACCAAGGTTTAATCGAACCGAGTAGGAGTCAAGAAGCACGTTGAAGGTTGATGGCGGCGGGATGTAGTGCGGCGCAACACCAGAGATTCCGGCGCCAACGTGGAACCTGCACAACACAACCAAAGTACTTTGCCCCAACGAAACAGTGAGGTTGTCAATCTCACCGGCTTGCTGTAACAAAGGATTAACTGTATTGTGTGGAAGATGATTGTTTGCAAGAAAACAGTAAAACAAGTATTGCAGTAGATTGTATGCGATGTCATGATAAATATAGTGAGATTTAATTGGGCATTACGACAAAGTACATAGACCGCCATCCAGCATGCATCTATGCCTAAAAAGTCCACCTTCAGGTTATCATCCGAACCCCTTCCAGTATTAAGTTGCAAAACAACAGACAATTGCATTAAGTATGGTGCGTAATGTAATCAATAACTACATCCTTAGACATAGCATCAATGTTTTATCCCTAGTGGCAACAGCACATCCATAACCTTAGAGGTTTTTGACACCCCTCCAGATTCACGGAGACATGAACCCACTATCGAGCATAAATACTCCCTCTTGGAGTTAAGAGCAAAAACTTGGCCAGAGCCTCTACTAATAACGGAGAGCATGCAAGATCTTAAACAACACATAGGTAATAACTTGATAATTAACATAACATAGTATTCTCTATCCATCGGATCCCGACAAACACAACATATAGCATTACCGATAGATGATCTTGATCATGTTAGGCAGCTCACAAGATCCAACAATGAAGCATAATGAGGAGAAGACAACCATCTAGCTACTGCTATGGACCCATAGTCCGAGGGTGAACTACTCACTCATCACTCCGGAGGCGACCATGGCGGTGAAGAGTCCTCCGGGAGATGAATCCCCTCTCCGGCGGGGTGCCGGAGGAGATCTCCGAGAATCCCCCGAGATGGGATTGGCGGCGGCGGCGTCTCGATAAGGTTTTCCGTATCTTGGCTCTCGGGCCGGGGGTTTCGCGACGGAGGCTATTTGTAGGCGGAAGGGCAGGTAAGAGGCGGCACGAGGGGCCCACACCATAGGTCGGCGCGGCCGGGGCCCGGGCCGCGCCGCCCTGGTGTGTCGCCACCTCGTGGCCCCACTTCGACTCTCCTTCGGTCTTCGGAAGCTTCGTGGCAAAATAGGACCACGGGCGTTGATTTCGTTCAATTCCGAGAATATTTCGTTACTAGGATTTCTGAAACCAAAAACAGCAGAAAACAGCAACTGGCTCTTCGGCATCTTGTTAATAGGTTAGTTCCATAAAATGCATGAATATGACATAAAGTGTGCATAAAACATGTAGATATCATCAATAATGTGGCATGGAACATAAGAAATTATCGATACGTCGGAGAATTTCTGAAGTGACATGCCATCATAACCTTGATCATACTATTTGTAAACATATGTAATGAATGCAGCGATCAAAACAATGGTAATGACATGAGTAAACAAGTGAATCATAAAGCAAAGACTTTTCATGAATAGTACTTAAAGACAAGCATCAATAAGTCTTGCATAAGAGTTAACTCATAAAGCAATAAATCAAAGTAAAGGTATTGAAGCAACACAAAGGAAGATTAAGTTTCAGCGGTTGCTTTCAACTTGTAACATGTGTATCTCATGGATAATTGTCAACATAGAGTAATATAATAAGTGCAATATGCAAGTATGTAGGAATCAATGCACAGTTCACACAAGTGTTTGCTTCTTGAGGTGGAGAGAAATAGGTGAACTGACTCAACATAAGAGTAAAAAGAAAGGTCCTTCAAAGAGGAAAGCATCGATTGCTATATTTGTGCTAGAGCTTTTATTTTGAAAACATGAAACAATTTTGTCAACGGTAGTAATAAAGCATATGAGTTATGTAAATTATATCTTACAAGTTGCAAGCCTCATGCATAGTATACTAATAGTGCCCGCACCTTGTCCTAATTAGCTTGGACTACCGGATCATCGCAATACACATGTTTTAATCAAGTGTCACAATGGGGTACCTCCATGCCGCTGTACAAAGGTCTAAGGAGAAAGCTCGCATTTTGGATTTCTCGCTTTTGATTATTCTCAACTTAGACATCCATACCGGGACAACATGGACAACAGATAATGGACTCCTCTTTAATGCATAAGCATGTGGCAACAATTAGTGTTCTCATATGACATTGAGGATATATGTCCAAAACTGAAACTTCCACCATGAATCATGGCTTTAGTTAGCAGCCCAATGTTCTTCTCTAACAATATGCATGCTCCAACCATTAAGGTGGTAGATCTCTCTTACTTCAGACAAGACGGACATGCATAGCAACTCACATGATTTTCAACAAAGAATAGTTGATGGCGTCCCCAGAAACATGGTTATCGCACAACAAGCAACTTAATAAGAGATAAAGTGCATAAGTACATATTCAATACCACAATAGTTTTTAAGATATTTGTCCCATGAGCTATATATTGCAAAGGTGAATGATGGAATTTTAAAGGTAGCACTCAAGAAATTTACTTTGGAATGGCGGAGAAATACCATGTAGTAGGTAGGTATGGTGGACACAAATGGCATAGTGGTTGGCTCAAGGATTTTGGATGCATGAGAAGTATTCCCTCTCGATACAAGGTTTAGGCTAGCAAGGTTATTTGAAACAAACACAAGGATGAACCGGTGCAGCAAAACTCACATAAAATACATATTGTAAACATTATAAGACTCTACACCGTCTTCCTTGTTGTTCAAAACTCAATACTAGATATTATCTAGACTTTAGAGAAACCAAATATGCAAACCAAATTAGCAAGCTCTAAGTGTTTCTTCATTAATGGGTGCAAAGTATATGATGCAAGAGCTTAAACATGAGCACAACAATTGCCAAGTATCAAATTATTCAAGACATTTTAGAATTACTACATGTAGCATTTTCCAATTCCAACCATATAACAATTTAACGAAGAAGAAACTTCGCCATGAATACTATGAGTAAAGCCTAAGGACATACTTGTCCATATGCAACAGAGGAGCGTGTCTCTCTCCCATATAGTGAATGCTAGGATCCATTTTATTCAAACAAAACAAAAACAAAAACAAACCGACGCTCCAAGCAAAGCACATAAGATGTGACGGAATAAAAATATAGTTTCAGGGGAGGAACCTGATAATGTTGTCGATGAAGAAGGGGATGCCTTGGGCATCCCCAAGCTTAGACGCTTGAGTCTTCTTAGAATATTCAGGGGTGAACCACCGGGGCATCCCCAAGCTTAGAGCTTTCACTCTCCTTGATCATATTGTATCATACTCCTCTCTTGATCCTTGAAAACTTCCTCCACACCAAACTCGAAACAACTCATTAGAGGGTTAGTGGACAATAAAAATTAACATGTTCAGAGGTGACACAGTCATTCTTAACACTTCTGGACATTGCATAAAGCTACTGGACATTAATGGATCAAAGAAATTTATCCAACATAGCAAAAGAGGCAATGCGAAATAAAAGGCAGAATCTGTCAAAACAGAACAGTCCGTAAAGATGGATTTTATTGAGGCACCAGACTTGCTCAAATGAAAATGACCAAATTTAATGAAAGTTGCGTACATATCTGAGGATCACTCACGTAAACTGTCTTAATTTTCTGAGTTACCTACAGAGAATTAGACCCAGATTCGTGACAGCAAAGAAATCTGTTTCTGCGCAGTAATCCAAATCTAGTATTCACTTTACTATCAAAGACTTTACTTGGCAAAACAAAAGACAAAACTAAGATAAGGAGAGGTTGCTACAGTAGTAAACAACTTCCAAGACTCAAATATAAAACAAAAATAATGTAGTAAAAACATGGGTTGTCTCCCATAAGCGATTTTCTTTAACGCCTTTCAGCTAGGCGCAGAAGGTGTATATCAAGTGTTATCAAGAGATGATGAATCTTCAGCGGGGTTTGGAGTTTTCTCAACCATGCATAGTATATTGGATACATAAGTTTCAGCGGCTCCCTTTTCATTAGTCTTGGGCTTGCTACTCTCATCAAACAAATTTTCGGGAACAAGCCAAGCATAGTTATTTTCTAGCGCTTCATTCATTGCTAGGAGCTTACATGGTATTGGTGCTTTGATCTCCCCACCATCATTAATATTATTAGTGTACCTTACTCTCTCCATGTCCATCTTTTCAAGGATACTAGCAAAATTAGTATAAGAACCAAGCATCTTATATTTACTAAAGACCTTTCTAGCCTCTCTTGCTAAACCACCAAATTCTCTAAGAAGGGTTTCTAAAACAAAATCTTTCTTTTCCCCTTCTTCCATATCACCAAGTGTAAGAAACATGTGTTGGATTATAGGATTGAGATTAACAAATTTAGTTTCCAACATGCGAACTAAAGCAACGAGCAGCAATTTCATAAGTAGGAGCAAGTTCTACCAAGTGTCTATCTTCAAAATCTTCAACGGTACTAACATGATTGAAAAATTCTTCTATATTGTTTCTCCCAACTATAGACCCACGTCCTACCGGTATGTCTTTTACGGTAAAATTAAAAGGAAACATGTTGAAATAAGTAAAGCAAATGCAAGTAACTAATTTTTTTGTGTTTTTGATATAGAGTGCAAGACAGTAAATAAAGTAAAGCTAGCAACTAATTTTTTTGTGTTTTGATATAATGCAGCAAACAAAGTAGTAAATAAAATAAAGCAAGACAAAAACAAAGTAAAGAGATTGGATTGTGGAGACTCCCCTTGCAGCGTGTCTTGATCTCCCCGGCAACGGCGCCAGAAATTTTGCTGCTGGCGTGTAGTTGACGTGGGAGTTAGAAATCTTTGTGGTGTAACTTTTCTTCAGTACCCCGGCAACGGCGCCAGAAATTTGCTTGATGCGTGTAGTTCACACGTCCGTTGGGAACCCCAAGAGGAAGGTGTGATGCGCACAGCGGCAAGTTTCCCTCAGTAAGAAACCAAGGTTTAATCGAACCAGTAGGAGTCAAGAAGCACGTTGAAGGTTGATGGCGGCGGGATGTAGTGCGGCGCAACACCGGAGATTCCGGCGCCAACGTGGAACCTGCACAACACAACCAAAGTACTTTGCCCCAACGAAACGGTGAGGTTGTCAATCTCACCGGCTTGCTGTAACAAAGGATTAACCATATTGTGTGGAAGATGATTGTTTGCAAGAAAACGAGTAAAACAAGTATTGCAGTAGATTGTATGCGATGTAAAGAATAGGACCGGGGTCCACAGTTCACTAGAGGTGTCTCTCCCATAAGATAAAAGCATGTTGGGTGAACAAATTACGGTCGGGCAATTGACAAATAGAGAGGGCATAACAATGCACATACATGTCATGATAAATATAGTGAGATTTAATTGGGCATTACGACAAAGTACATAGACCGCCATCCGGCATGCATCTATGCCTAAAAAGTCCACCTTCGAGGTTATCATCCGAACCCCTTCCAGTATTAAGTTGCAAAACAACAGACAATTGCATTAAGTATGGTGCGTAATGTAATCAATAACTACATCCTTAGATATAGCATCAATGTTTTATCCCTAGTGGCAACATCACATCCATAACCTTAGAGGTTTTTGTCACCCCTCCAGATTCACGGAGACATGAACCCACTATCGAGCATAAATACTCCCTCTTGGAGTTAAGAGCAAAAACTTGGCCAGAGCCTCTACTAATAACGGAGAGCATGCAAGATCTTAAACAACACATAGGTAATAACTTGATAATTAACATAACATAGTATTCTCTATCCATCGGATCCCGACAAACACAACATATAGCATTACGGATAGATGATCTTGATCATGTTAGGCAGCTCACAAGATCCAACAATGAAGCACAATGAGGAGAAGACAACCATCTAGCTACTGCTATGGACCCATAGTCCGGGGGTGAACTACTCACTCATCACTCCGGAGGCGACCATGGCGGTGAAGAGTCCTCCGGGAGATGAATCCCCTCTCCGGCAGGGTGCCGGAGGAGATCTCCAGAATCCCCGAGATGGGATTAGCGGCGGCGGCGTCTCGGCAAGGTTTTCCGTATCGTGGCTCTCGGTATCGGGGGTTTCGCGACGGAGGCTACTTGTAGGCGGAAGGGCGAGGTAAAGAGGCGGCACGAGGGGCCCACACCATAGGTCGGCACGGCCGGGGCCCGGGCCGCGCCGCCCTGGTGTGTCGCCACCTCGTGGCCCCACTTCGACTCTCCTTCGGTCTTCCGGAAGCTTCGTGGCAAAATAGGACCCCGGGCGTTGATTTCGTCCAATTCCGAGAATATTTCGTTACTAGGATTTCGAAACCAAAAACAGCGAAAACAGACAAGCGGCTCTTCGGCATCTTGTTAATAGGTTAGTTCCAGAAAATGCACGAATATGACATAAAGTGTGCATAAAACATGTAGATATCATCAATAATGTGGCATGGAACATAAGAAATTATCGATACGTCGGAGACGTATCAGAGCTCATCATTATCATTAGGCACAACAGTCATTCCTCCTTTCTTAGGAACATAATGCACATGACTCACCCATCTACTATCAGCAATAGGATATATAATACCAGCTTCAAGGAGTCTTAATACCTCATTTCTTACCACATCCTTCATCTTAGGAATTAGACGACGCCGAGGTTCAACAACAGAGCTTCGCATCATCTTCCATATTAATGGCGTGTTGGCAAATAGAGGGAGAAATCCCCTTCAAGTCATCAAGAGTGTAGCCAATAGCACCTCGGTGTTTCTTCAGTATTTCCAATAACCTTTCTTCTTCAAACTCGGAAAGCTTAGAACTAATAATAACAGGATATATTTTCTTATCATCAATATGAGCATATTTAAGATTATCAGGTAATGGTTTTAAATCAAAGACAGGATATTCCTTTGGTGGTGGTGTTGTACCCAAATCTTCCACCGGTAAATCATGCTTAAGAATAGGTTGACGAAGGAAAATTTCATCAAGCTCATTTCTTTCTTCCCTAAAAACTTCACTCTCACTATTCTCCAAATGTTGCTGCAAAGGATTATTAGGAGCAAGAGCAATAGATGCACACTGTTTAACTTTAAAATCACTATTAGGCGAATCAATTTTATAAGGTGTTTTGGTAAATTTAGTGAAGTTAAACTCATAAGATTCACCAGCAAATTTAGTCAAAATTTTCTCTTTCTTGCAATCTATAATAGCTCCACAAGTATTTAGAAAAGGTCTACCAAAAATGATAGGACAATATTTACTAGCAGCAGAACCAAGTACCAAAAAGTCAGCAGGATATTTAATCTTACCACATAGGACTTCCACATCTCGAACAATTCCAATTGGAGAGATAGTTTCTCTATTAGCCAGCCGAATAACCACATCAATATCTTCAAGTTCACAAGAACCAATTTCGTGCATAATCTTCGTGTAAAGCTCATAAGGAATAGCACTAATACTTGCACCAATATCACATAATCCATAATAACAATGATCACCAATTCTAACGAGATAGCATAGGAACACTAGCTTTCCTAGACTTATTAGGATGTGAAACAATATTAGAAGCATCTTCACGAGAAAATAATATGACCATCTTCTACATTTTCAGTCACAAGATCTTTAACAATTGCAACAGACAGAGTTCAAATTTTATTTGTTCTTCGGGTTCTATAGGTTTCTTTTCACTTTTATGAACCGCACTATTTATAACAGAGTACCCCTTCATTTTAGCAGGGAAAGGAGTTTTTTCAATATAAGCTTCAGGAATAACATGATCAACAGTTTCAACTACAACACATTTATTTATAGATGAATCAATTTTATCTTTATACGGTTCATGATACTTATCAAAGTTCTTCTTAGATAATTCATAATGAGAAGCAAAAGCTTTATAAAGATTTGCAGCAACTTGAGAATCAAGACCATAAGTAGCACTCATATTACGAAATTTATCAGTATCCATAAAAGCTTCAATGCATTTATAATCATAAATTATACTTGATTCTCTATCCTTGTCGTTCTCCCATCCTTCAGTATTTTCTTGGATCCGATTAAGAAGGTCCCTTTTAAACTCTTCCTTGTTGCGTGTAAATGATCCAGAACAAGAAGTATCCAGCAAGGTCTTGTCTTGAAAAGAAAGTCTTGCATAGAAATTATCAATAATAATATTACCGGGAAGCTCATGAATGGGGCATTTGAGCATTAAAGACTTCAATCTCCCCCACGCTTGGGCAATACTTTCTCCTTCATGAGGCCAAAAATTATATATGCGATTCCGATCTTTGTGAATCTCACTTGGAGGATAGAACTTAGAATAAAACCGGGGCACAATATCATTCCATTGAAGAGAATCCCCATTATCCAGTAATTTATACCAATGCGCCGCTTTACCAGACAGCGATACAGAGAACAGTTTCTTCCTCACTTCATCCATAGCAATACCTGCACACTTGAATAAACCGCATAATTCATGTAAGAACAGTAAATGATCTCCAGGGTGGACAGTTCCATCACCTGTAGAACGGTTACCCACTACACGTTCAATAATTTTCATAGGTATTTTGTATGGTATTTCTTCCTTACCTGGCGCCTCATCCACTACCTTTGCAGTAGCAGTAGATTTCCCAAATAAACACTCAAGAGAAGATCTCTCCATAATGAGTTATAGCAACAGGCAGAAATAAAATCAGCACAAACAGTAGAAATTTCCCTTACCAATTCCACTTACCAATAGCGCTTCACTCCCCGGCAACGGCGCCAGAAAATAAACTTGATGACCCACAAGTATAGGGGGTGTATCGTAGTATCTTCGGTAAGTAAGAATGTCTATCCCAACGAGGAGCAGAAGGTGTTGACAAGCAGTTTCGATGAAGGATTCACTGTAAATGCTCACAAACAAGTATTCAGGGGGTTTTGATGTAACAGATGAATAAAGTACGAGTAAGTAAAGTGCGAGAGTAATAATTGCAGCGAGTGGCCCAATCCTTTTTAGCACAAAGGACAAGCCGGTTTGTTTACTTATAATGACCAAACGTTCTCGAGGACACACGGGATTTTAGTCTAGTGCTTTCGCTACATACGGCTAATTAATCTTCATTGTTTTGATAAGTGTTGTGTGGGTGAACCTATGCTAATGTACCGCCCTTCCTAGGACTAATACATACTTGTGATTATACCCCTTGCAAGCATCCGCAACTACAAGAAAGTAATTAAGATAAATCTAACCACGGCCTTAAACTGCGAGATCCTGCGATCCCTCCTGCATCGATATACCAACGGGGGCTCGGGTTTCGTCACTCCGGCAACCCCGCAATTGGCAAACGAGTACAAGATGCATTCCCCTAGGCCCATAAAGGTGAAGTGTCGTGTAGTCGACGTTCACACGACACCACTAGAAGAATAACACCACAACTTAAATATCATAACATTGAATATTACTCAACCATACTTCACTACTAACATTTAGACTTCACCCATGTCCTCAAGAACTAAACGAACTACTCACGAGACATCATATGGAACATGATCAGAGGTGATATGATAATGAATAACAATTTGAACATAAACCTTGGTTCAACGGTTTCACTCAATAGCATCAATAACAAGTAGAAATCAACACCGGGAGAGTTTCCCCTATCAAACAATCAAGATCAAACCCAAATTGCTACAGCGGTGACGAGGTGCAGCGGTGGAGACGGCGGTGATGATGATGAAGATGATGGTGATGGTGATGGAGATGATGTCCAGCTCGATGGCGGTGACGATGGCGTCGATTTCCCCCTCCGGGAGGGAATTTCCCCGGCAGATCTCAGCCTGCCGGAGAGCTCTTTCTCTCTCGGTGTTCTCCGCCCCGCGAGAGGCGGCTGTGTCTCTTCGCGACGTACCCCTTCCGGCTTAGGTTTTCGGGACGAAGGAGTACGCGAAGAAAAGGAGGCGAGAGGGGGCTGTGGGCCCCCTCCTCACGGGCGGCGCGGCCGGGCAGGGCCCGCGCCGGCCTGTGAGGGGGCCCATGGCGGCCCTCCTCGGCTCCCCTTCCGGCTCCCTTCGTCATCCGGAAAAATAGGAGTTTTCGTGTAATTCCCGTCAATTGTTGATCTTCCGAAATATTGCGTTCGACGATGCTTTTTCCAGCAGAATCCTGGCTCCGGTGCGCGATCCTCCAATAATCATGAATCATGCAAAATAGATGAAATAACATAAGTATTATCTCCAAATATGAAATATATCAATGAATAACAACAAATTATGATATAAAATAGTGATGCAAATTGGACGTATCAATGGACCATAGGGAGTACTAGATTTGCTGTCATATTGGGCAAACAACGAGGGCCAAAGGGCACAAATAATTGAAGAAACACAGAAATGAAAGCTTCTCTAGATTTAATACTAATTAGGTGAAAAAAGACAGAGAGAAAGAGGGAGAAAAAGTACTCTTAAAAATGCTAATTTGGGCCGAGAGAGACATAACCTAGCTCCTGCTCACGTACAACCAAACGCGGTCTCGTCCTGTCCCACACGGTCCCTTTCTACCGGCCTCACGTGACGCGGCCCCACACGTCAGCATGGAACGGTCAACTAAATGGGAATCCTACCGTCCAACCTCCTTCTGCAGGTTTCAGACAAGGGCGTGGGAAAAACTGAGAAAAAACTAAGGAGCTGGGGAAAACTGAGTACAACTAAGGATCGAGGGCACGAAAATAAAAAGCCCTAGAAGTTATTGTCACTCTTCCAGAAAACTAGAGGCATGAACCCAGTATCGAGCATAAATACAACCTCTTGGAGTCACAAGTATCTACTTGGCAAGAGCATCTACTAGCAACGGAGAGCATGCAAGATCACAAATAACATATGACATGAATATATAATCGACCTGAACATAGTATTCAATATTCATCGGATCCCAGCAAACACAACATGTAGCATTACATAAGGATGATCTTGATCATGTAGGGTAGCTCACAAGATCTAAACATGAGGCACATATTGGAGAAGACAACCATCTAGCTAGTGCTATATATGGATCCATAGTCTAGGGATGAACAACTCATGCATCACTTCGGAGGTGGGCATGTCAATGTAGATGCCTCCGACGATGATTTCCCCTTCCATCAGGGTGCCGGGAAGTACTTCAGAACCCTCCTGAGATGGGTTCTGCGATGGCGGCCGCGATGGAACTTTTCATGGATGGAGACTCGGGTGTCTGGGTTTTCCCGAGATCATGAATAAATAGGCGAAAGGGCGAGGTCGGTGGAGCCCTATGGGGACCACACCACCCCTTGGCGCGGCCAAGGCCTGGGCTGCGTCTAGGGTTGGCCTGGCCGCCTACTGGCGCTTCTTCGTCCCCCCTTCGGTCTCTGTCTTCGTTACGAAGAAATATTGACTTTAGCTTTTGTCCCATCCAATTTTGAGAATGTTTCCTGTACAATTTTTTTGAAACCAAAAACAACAGAAAATAGGGAACTGGCATTGTGGCATCTTGTCAATAAGTTAGAGCCGGAAAATATATAAAAGTGTAACGAAGTGTATGTAAAACATAGTGGAATTGGTGTAAAACAAACATGGAGCATCAAAAATTATAGATACGTTTGTGACGTATCAAGCATCCCCAAGCTTAATTCCTGCTCGTCCTCGAGTAGGTAAGTGATAACAAAATAATTTTTGAGGTGACATGAAGCAAACACAATCTTGATTAAGCATGTAAAGTATTGTGAGCTGGGATCAAAGTACTCTAAATATAGGCATGATAGATATAATTCTAGCAATAGAACTTAGCAACTATGTGATACGGGGTGACTTTTGGACACCTCCTCCTCAAGACCGACAAGCCCTCCTCGTGGCCTAATGACACGAGCTCGGTCCAAAGCTATACACCAAGAGGTGAATTCGCTCCTTTCCACGTATACATTTGATACCTTCTTTTCCCCACTTGGGCTCTTACTTTAAGAAACACAAAAGGCCGAACTTACATGTTCGACTATTTCGTGAGAGTTAGAATTTACATTAACATGATAGATGTAATATGTGAATATACCATGTAGAAGCATTGACTTACACGTTCGACTATTTCACCCTCTAATGGTTCAGCCTCCATCAATTGTAAGCTCTTATCAGAGGATCCTCCTCTTCGTAATTGGATGTGACTTCGAGGATGTGGCTTATGGCACATTTTATGAGATGCTTTATCTACATAGAAGATGTTTCTTTTTTGAGTTAGCTTTGTGTGTTTTGCTAATTAGGATGAGGGTGATGGTGAGCAGAGTGGAAATGATGAGGATCGCGATAAGCAGGGTAAAAATGATGTTGATGGGAAGAGTAGAAGTGATGGGCCTAGTAATAAGCACCATGGATGCAATGGGGATGATGACGATGAGCAGACTAAAAGAGATGAGGAAACAACAAATTACCAAGTTCAAAAGCCTCTCAGGAGGGCCCAAGCCACTTCACAAGGGCCTCGCCTCTATCACCCTCCTCTTGACCTGGATGTTGTGGAAACATTGCAACCAGTGTATTTTCGATGGAGCTCGACCTTCGATGATGTCCCTCATCACAAAGATGGATGAGGTGGCACTGTGGGCAAGGACTGGTGTGTGGACGTTTCTCTAGAAACTTTTTGCTTCCATGTAAGTTGCCTTCTATGAGAACTGTAACCCAAACTCTCTTTTCGATGACATGCAATGCAAAGTTATCATCAAGACCAATTGGTCGCAATATTTCTCTACCAAGAGTAGTTCTAATCGACACAAATGGAATGTGCTATGGAAAGTATATAATGACATCATTTGTCCCGCTTCAGTGTCCATGGATATGAATTTTAGGTATCCCTGATATCTGGCCCAAAGGATTAGCGACCAATGGACCGAGGCACCGAGCCGAGTCGACCGAGATCGAGCGTCTCGTCTCGTCGTCTCCTTGCGTCCGCCGCCCTGTTCTCTTCGGCCTCCGCGGCAGCACGGCTCCGCCCCTAACTCCCAGGCAGCTCCTCTTCGTCTCCCCCGGCCGTGGGCCTTCTCTGCTCTACATCTCGCCGGATACGACGCTCGGCCAGCCACAGCTCGCCGCCTTGCCGCCACAGGCCAGTAGCACTACTGCTCCAGAAGGCAGAAAGACTCCTGCTCGCCGCCGCAAGCCCGCAGCCCCGGACCACTGCAGGTACCGGGCATGTACCGATTTGGCGATTTACATCTCTGTTTTGTTTCCGATTTAAGAGATAGCCAGCTCCTATCTCTGTCCATTATTTGTAATTAAAATGACAATAGCATACTCTAGTTTTCAGATGACTCTTACGATCTAAAAAAATTTGATGCTTACTTTCTTGTGACAATTTTGTAAGGAGTGTTCAGTCTGGAAATCGCTTCTATCTTTGAACAGCCCATTCACAAGGGCAGGCAAAGTAGGTTTTACATTCAATTTAGGGTTTTTGATATCAGATATATCCAGAAATTTCGGTAGACCCTCAACCTCAAAGAAGTTTCAAGTGTGTCTAGTTGTGTGTTGTTCACTGCTTGTTTGTGCGTCTGAAACTTATTATCTTTCCCCATTTTATTTTTTAAACTGCTTTGATTGAGCCGGATAGAAGGCATGAACTAGCAAATAGTGAGAGAATTCATCTTTCACAAGTATTTGATATATATATTGAACTTCAGTGTTAACAATTAATTTGCCTTATATATTAGTCTTCACAATTGAGAGGGGGCAAATTTTTTTTTGGAGGTGCCCCCCCCCCCCCCTCCAGTTTTTTCCTGCGTCCGCCACTATGCAGCCAAGCAGTCGCCCTTATTGCATTTTGATGGATAAAAGCATGTCGCCAGTATGATTTGATTCCCTTGTGTTCAATGTTCCGCGTTTGATCTCCTAGCTGAAGGCTTTTCATGCAAGTGACTGTTGCTCAGGCAGTGGTCTGAAAACAGATGCTGCTATTTAATTTTTTTAATTTTTTTTCCATGGAGGCATCTCCACTAAAAGAAGCCTCAAGGAACGAATGCAACACCCAATTGTTTTGGCAATAAGGTGAATTCAGTTCACATTGCAATCTGCGGCTTTCGAGATGTGGACATCCAAATCATCTCGACCGCACTTAAATTGACGGCGTTATAGGAAGAATGTACTCCAATATATTTAAATATGAAATTCCATTTAGAGTTTTATAAATCTAGAATAATATGGTTTCATTCAACGAATAAATATTATTATTTATACAGTGAACTTTTTTTCTAAAGAATTTTCATAGTGATGATCTTCATTTACATTTTCCAGCAAACCTTGTTTACAGCTTTGGTGGGCTGAAGGCCATTTTAGAACCCACACTAAAGCAAGCTTGTGTTTCCTGAACTGAACGGCCATCAGCTCCACTCTCTCTCTTTCCATTTGGAATCCATGGCGGAAGGCGGCGGAGAGGGCGGCGGGAGAGCCGACTGGCTGCCCATATACGACCGCGTGGAAGCGATGCTGAGCAAGAGCCAGGCGGAGGCTGAGGCTGAGGCGCTCGCCGCCGACCGCGCGCGCCTGGAGGCGGCCGACAGGGTCCAGCGCGAGTCCCGGGAGTCGGTGAGGATGCTTCAGTGGACCGTGGAGGAGCTTCAGGCGGTGGCGCGGGAGAAGGACGTCGAGATGGATAGACTTCGGGAAGAAGCCGCCGACGCCAGGAAGAAGCTGCAGGAAGTGTGCCAGGTGATTCACTCGATTGCTATCTCCATTCCTATTTGGATTCATCTCGGGACAGCTCTTCCTGATGCTAGATTGTGTTCTTGTGGAAGGAAGGCAGATGTGAGCAGGAGGGGGGGTGGGAGGCGGCCTACCTGGACCTGCTTCTCGGCGCTAACCAGAGGCTCACCGGTGAGGAGCCCTTGTTTCTTGGTGCTAGTTCGTGTCAGGATTATTTCCGATTTCTTAGGATTTTTGTCAATTTTGTTAGTGAACTGAATATCAATTTTAATTTTGTTTTCTGTTAAATGAAGGTTAATGTTGCTAGCCTTCTAGTACTGATAGTCATTGTCTTCATTGAATTTAGAACTCAGAGATGGTGACTTGGAGGGCTCTTTTACGGTAGGGACAAAGAAGCCTCAACCGTCCAACGGACTAGATCGAAGTGCTCAGATTGACTCATACTAGTCTAGCAGACGACTAGTATTTTTTCACCGAAGTGCAAAACTGTTGTATTGCTGATTATCCAAGGGTACTTTCGGAAGTTGTAAAAAAAGGAATTTTTGAGGGATCGAAATTTGTCCAACCGGCTAGCTCGACTGGACTTCCACTCCGCTTACGTAGATGGAGGAGACCGGCGACTCGGCATCAACATGGCCATCCGGCCTGCACGCTCCAGCCCTGGAGCCGTTCCTGGCCATGTCGCCTGTTTCCGCGTCAAGCACCGCCGATGGAGCCACCATAGTGCCGACCTGCCGTCGAGAAGCCCGAGGTCGAGCCGCCGCTTGCACACCGCCGCGGCGAGGCCGCTGGTGCCGGGCGCGCGGATGAGCTCCTGTGCCAGGTTGTACGCTGACCTGCCGGCGAGGAGCCTGAGGCGGACCAGACGCTGCTTGCACACCTCCACAGTGAGGCTGCTGGTGCGGGGCGCGTGGGCGAGCTTCTGCGCGCCAGGCTGCACGCCGACCTGCTGGTGAGGAGCCCGAGGCAGATCCTCCGCTTGCACACCGCCGCGGCAAGGCTGCTGGTGCTGGGCACGAGGGCGAGCTCCTCCGCCAGGCTGCACGCCGTCGCGTACGCCTGCTCATCACCGCAGCACCACGGCCACTCCGACGTATGATCCTCTAGCAGATACAGCACGGGGTAGTGGCATCTGTTTCAGGCGGCAACACACTCCACTGACATCCCCATGAGGAGAACTACTATTGCAGGCGTGAGTGGTACTGATCGGCGATAGATAGCAGAGCGGGAGCGAGGCCGTGCGAGCAACGACAGGGCGACCATGGCTCTCTCTTTTTCCGTCGGGCGCTGCATGGAAACTGGAAAGGATCGACCAACCCCTAAATCCAGGACCAAGCTACCCTTTCAGGAAAAAAATCAAAACGTTACCTACCTAAACTACCCCTGCCTCAATACTACTCACCTCGGGGACAAGTAAATTGTACCGTAAAAAGTCTCGACTTGGAGGATTCCAGAACTTGTGCAGGAACCCCAAACCCTAAGGTGACGAATTACCAAAACCTAATCTGTGTAGCTCAAAACATGCAGTCCAGCTTGTGCTTCTCATTGATTATCATAATCGTTTTTTTACATAACTTAAGGAAGTTGGAAGTTCCTCACATAGTAGCCATGTTCCCGGTACGGTGGGAACGAGGGACGGGAACGGGGGACGGGATTCAGAGGCTGGCAAAACTAGGGTACAGTGGGGGTATACATCTCTCGATCGATTTTTCGATTGGGGGGACGTGAACCAATCAATTCCGGGACGATGAACCCGGTACGAGATGGTGAATCGGGAACGCGAACCTCTCATAGTTGGGAAGAAAGAATATAATGGAAGCGCAGGAGGCAAAAGGAGTCCTTCTGAAGGACACTTGCTATTGCTATCAGTCTATCACCGTATAAAACTGGATCCAATTGATTGATTGTTCCTTTGATCTAGGTACATAACTCCATATACGTGCGAACAAGGAAGTGAATCGGCAGTTGCCTAATTGATTCATTCCATACTTTAGTCTTTCCTTTTCAATACCGATGCTGCATCGATTAAGCTACCGTTTCCATACCCATGACTCGATCTGAAACGCGAATCTAGCAACTGGGATCGCTGAATCAGGAAGAAGTGCCGATCATCCAGGAACGCGTACCGGCCACTGAATCGTACTGAATCGTACTTCGTCCCCGAACCCCGATTCGGTACGGTGATTCCGATTCAGGGAACGGTATACCGTTCCCCGTTTCCGGCTACTATGGTTCCTCAAGGCTCAGCCAAAATATGGTGGATCACATTGGAAGCGATTTACGTACAGAGCTAAGAAAACTAAAGCAGGCTTACGAGACTCTGAGCCTGGTGACCGGCGCCGTCGGCATCGTCGACCAGATTGAGCGGGCGCCCGGTGTGGCGGCCTGCCTGTCCGTTCGCGTCCTGGCTGATGCCATGACATGCACCTCACCGCTGCAGATGGTTCCCTACCGTGGCGCGATCCCCGGACCTGTGGACGCCGCTCCGGTTGCCAGGGACCTGTTACCTGCTCTCCGCTCCGCTGCAACCCCCGCCTCCGACGGGCTGCAAGTCGCCGTCCCCGAGCCTGCTCCGGTGCCTCGCCCTGCCCCTCGTAAGCGGGGGCGCCCTGCGAAAGCGCCCGCAGCCGCTGCTGGGCCGGCCGCCACTGCCGCGGCTCCGCCGCCTCCGGCCGCTGCCGGACCTCTAAAGCGGAGCGCCCGCGTCCGTGACATGCACGGGCCGCTGTTCGAAACCGTGTTGGAGCGCGCGGTTAGGCTGAAAGCTCTCAAGACCGGCGGTGGCAACGCCGCGCCGTCCACCTCCGTCCCTCCGCCGTTCCGCACCGACGAGATCGTGGCGATGGCTCGAGCTTGTCAGCTCCCTGATGAAGACGTTCGTGACCTTGTGTCCGCGTCTGAGGCGTCAGGCAATACCCCATGAGAGCTCCCCAATCCCTCGCGAGGCGGGCCAATTTTGGCCTCTGTGTGCGCGTGTCGCTGCTCCTTTCGCGCGCGGTGCCCGCCTCCATCCGGTGCTGCTCTATGCTTGCTCCCACCTCTGTAATGTGCGTGCCCAAACTGATGTATAGTCTAGCCTCGCACGTTTTGCAGTTTGCTGTGCTGTTGTGGGCGATGCTTGTTCCTCTCCCTCAACACCTTGTATATATAGGTTCAGACTTGGAGCCTGTTCCATGTCTTCTACTTACCCGCTCGCTGCGTCCGAGCTTAGTGATGGTTGTATCTAGCTGTGCCAGTTTGCTTTGGTTGGTGCTCCCGATAGCTCAATGGATGTAAACCGTTTTAGACAGCTCCTCCTCTCCTCCTGGAACGTACGCGGGTTGAATGACCCTGACAAATGCCTGGATGTCAAGATGAACCTGAACGCCCAGCCTCTGCACGTGATTTGCCTCCAAGAATCGAAGCTCATGTCGATCGCGCCTCAGAAAGCAGCGTCGTTTCTGCCGCCCGGTTTCTCGACGTTCTCCTTCTTACCATCTATCGGGGCGTCCGGGGGCATTGTCACGGCCTGGGATCCACGCTACGTCACCCACCTCTCCGATCGCCCCCTGCAGTTCTCGCTTTCTTCGACTTTCGAGCTTGTCGAAGACGGCGTCCGCTTCTCCATCACCAACATTTACGCGCCCTGCGATCGAGCCCGCCGGGACGACTTCCTCTCGGAAATGAGATCACTCTCCGACTTAGACTTCGAGGCCTGGCTCTTGATCGGCGACTTCAACATTGCCCGATACGCCGACGACAGGAACAACGACAACTTCGACGCAAGCGCTGCGGCTGGATTCAATGACCTTATTGATGAACTTGCCCTCCAGGAACTGCCGCTCCTGGACCGTCGGTTCACCTGGACAAACTCTAGGGATGAGCCCACCCTAGTGAGGTTGGACCGCGCGTTCATTAACCTCGGCTGGGGCGCTCGCCTCTTCAACTCGACTCTCCACTCGCTGGTTCGAAACACCTCGGATCATGTGCCCCTCATGCTAACCGCGTCTTCCCGTGCTCCAAAAACGCATATTTTCAGATACGAGAAATCTTGGGCTTTCTCACCGGAGTACCGGGCCCTGGTGGCCTCCGTTTGGGCCCGTCCACAAAATAGGTCGCTGCCCTGTGCCTCCCGGAGATTGTGCAACTCCCTAAAATGGGCCCGTGCTGAATCTAAGAAATGGGCCAAAAACCGCAGACGGCCTGCGGAAGTGATCTCCAACTGCAGGAAAGTGATCGAGCTGCTGGATTTAGTAGAGGAACTCCGAGCCCTGCTCGCTCCTGAAGTATTGTTGAGAGACCGGGTCCGGGTGCGCCTCTCCCGGGAATATAAGGCCCTGGACGCATATTGGAAGCAGCGATTCACGTTTCGCCTGTGCCGTTTTGGTGAGGACAATACCAAATTCTTCCATGCATGTGCCTCAGCTCGACTAAGGAAAAATCATATCAAAGTCCTACACGATGGAGACCGGGTCTTATACAACCACGCCGAGAAAGCCGAATTGTTACGCAGCTTCTATGCGGGCCTGCTTGGCTCCTCCACCACCCCGGTGTGGGGCTTCGATCTGCGTACCGCCATGCGGAGCGTCGCAGGCCTACAGGATTTGGAGAGGCCTTTCACCCTGCAGGAGGCGAAGGACGCCGTCTGGGCTATGCGTATGGACAGTAGCCCCGGCCCTGACGGCTTCGGCCCTGCATTCTTCCGCACTTTCTGGGACCTTGTCAGCCCGGACCTCATGGCCTTCCTTCAGGACTTCTATGATGGGGTTGCCCCCCTCGACGGGCTCAATCGGGCATTTATTTCCTTAATCCCAAAGAAGGATGAGGTGCTCACTGCCGACGGCTTTCGCCCCATCTCACTCCAGAATTGTGTAATGAAAATTGTCACTCGGATCCTCACAACAAGACTCCAACACTTCATAGAGCGCCTCATCTCCTTTGAGCAGTCTGGGTTTGTCAAGGGGCGGAATATTGTTGACAACTTCCTCTACGCAGCCGACGTGGTCCAGAGCTGTCAGGTCCGAAGTTCTCCGGCAGTGGTGCTCAAGCTCGACTTTAAGAAGGCATTTGACTCTGTCAACTGGGAGGCTTTAGACGCCATTTTGGATGCTCGTGGACTCGGGCCCCTCTTTCGGTCCTGGATTTCTTCTATTCTTAACACCGGACGGACTGCTGTGCTGCTCAATGGTGTTCCTGGGCGATGGATTACATGCAAGAATGGGTTACGCCAAGGAGATCCGTTGTCCCCCTACCTGTACTTGGCCGTCGCTGACTTGCTCCCCAGCCTCATCGCCATGGAAGGGGGCGGTGTCCGTCTATTGCACCCCCTTGTCGACGATCTCCCATGCCCCGTGATCCAGTATGCCGATGATACCTTGCTGATTTTGAGAGCTGAACACTCCCAGGTCCGTCGCCTCCGTGAGATTCTGGACCTCTTCTCGCACGCCACCGGTCTCCACATCAATTTTCACAAGAGCACGTTTGTACCCGTTGGCGGCGTCTCGGCTGAACTGGCTTCGGAACTAGCGGGCATCCTCAGCTGCCCCGTCTCGTCCTTCCCCCAGACATACCTTGGTCTGCCGCTCTCGGACCGCAAGCTCCCTGCCGCCGCACTGGAATTTTTATCTGTTAAGATCTCCAAACGCATTCCAGGTTGGCGGACATCCCTGCTTCCCATCGGTGGGCGTCTCACTCTCACTACTGCGGTGTTGTCTGCTCTCCCGTCGTTTGCCATGTCTGTTCTGCCGATCCCTAAAGGGACGCTCGCGAAGATGGACAGGCCCCGAAGATCGATGTTCTGGAAAGCAAAAGAGAAATGTTCCGGTGGCGATTGCCAGGTCGCCTGGGACTATGTGTGCCGGATGAGATCCGAAGGCGGGCTTGGAGTTGTTGACCTTGGACTTCAAAATAAGTGCCTCCTGCTGAAAGCGGTCCATGGGCTATTCTCGGGGCGGGACTCTCCGTGGACCAGATGGATAAAGCGCAGTTATCTTGGTGAACACCCTCAGGCGGCCACCCCCGCTTGGAAATGCTTCCAATCGCTTATCCCACTGTACCGCTCCATTACGAGAGTCGAGCCCCGCGACGGGCACTCCACGTCGCTCTGGCATGACGCTTGGACCCAGCTGGGCCCCCTGTCGGCGGCTCTCCCCGCAGCTTTCTCGCACTGTCTCCGCCCCCTCGCCACCGTCGCCGATGCCCTTGAAAGCGGAACCGTGGAGATCCCGCTCGCTCACCGGGTGTCCGCGGCAGCCTCCGGGGAGATGGAGTTTGTACATGCTTGCCTCTCTCGGATCTCCCTCGCGGCGTCACCGGACGTCCGTTTCGTCGCCCTCGGCCCATCTGTCGACTTCTCCACAGGGTGTGTCTACCAAGCTCTTCACGCCTCCGGTTGTGTCGTCCCGGGCCAGGACGTCAACTGGAACTGCTTCGCGCCCCTCAAGGTGAAAGTGTTCTTCTGGATCATGCGCCTCCGGAAAACAAGGACGCGTGCGGCTGCTGCATCGTCTCGGGTGTGTGCCCTCCACGGATTGCCCCTTCGCTCCGGCCAGCCCGAAGACATCTCGCACCTGTTCGTTGGCTGCCCCCGCCTCCGCCCCTTGTGGAATATCATCTCTCCTCGGGGCGCCCCGGGCCGATGATGACGTGTTGGGCCTCCTCGATGCTCTCTCCGAAGACTTGCCCCCCATGCACCCGAAAGCGCGTAACACCGCCATCCTTGCCTTGCTGTGGTCCATCTGGAAATCCCGGAATAGAATGGTCTTCGACGCGGATCTTATGTCTACCCTGCGCGTGCTGGATATGGTAGCCGACCACCTCCGCATGTGGATCGTCCGCGCCCCCTCCAGTGTCGACACGAGCCCCCTGCTGGCTTGGTGTGGATCTATCTCTTAGCCCCTTAAACACTTGTACCCCTCCTCTAGCTGCTCCCCTTCGTGTTGAGCGCGGTATGCCGCCTCCCCGACCCAGGATTGTTGGCTTACGCCCCCTGGCTTCGCACCCTTTGTAACCCCCGTTAATTAATGAAAACTGAGTTCAGCTGGGCGATCGCCCCCCGTTGATTCTTCAAAAAAAAAAAAAAAAAAAAAAAAAAAAAAACGAGACTCTGAGCTCAAAGAAGGACCGGGAAGTTTCTGCACAAGTCGCAGAAAAGGATTCTGTGAGTAAACAGTTGAGCATGATGCATCAAGATTACGCTAACAAGAAAGTGGAGGCAGCACTAGCTACCGAAGCAGCACTAAAGCTCCAGCAGAGTGTCGATGAGCTTAAGGTATTGGCCCAAAAGAAGGATGATGAGATTGCTAGACTCCAAGCACAAGCTGCGGGGGCCAAAATGAACTTGCAGGAAACACACTCCTTGGTGAAGGAGAAAGATGATGAGACCCCAAGACTCAAAATTCGGCAACCTATGTCTGTTCTAAGGCCCATCAAGGATAGCAATGAGACACATAAAAAATCCAGGTCTGATGATCCAGCTGTAAGTGGCAAATCCAGAAACAATGTAGGAAAAGATGGGCAAGATGAAACTAGTCAGAAGCGCAGGCGTGTCTCTTCCACATCTGATGTAAATATTCTGTTTCTAGTAACTTGGTCGTGCTCACATTGAGCTATGTTTGCTCCTGCATATCGGGAACAACTTATCTGATGATTAATTCCTGCCGCTTGTTTTAATTTTGTGGTGGTCTTGTGTGTTTTGCAGCGTCAGCACACAGTACGCCAACATCATGGGAGTACTTTGCCACCCTCGTTTGCAGCCAGCCTGGTAAAGCTCAAGGAGATGGAACATCAGCCCAAGCTGGAGCAGGTTTAGTCGTCTTTGCTGACTGATAATTCAAGCTTGTTAACTACGAATAGCTCATCTGATGATCACTGCGGCTTCTTGTAAATTGATACTTATGTCATGCGTGTGTATAGTCTGTTCAAAGGTCAGTTGCTGAATGATTTACCAATGTTTGATATAGGATCAGAAATCTGATACATGTGCCATGCATGAAAACTATCAGAAGTTCAGAACATGGACTTACTAATGACTAATGACAGTAGCAAAACTTTTTCTTGGGCCAGTTTATTCTTGGGTCAATTTGTGGTTACGTAACTCTATTTTGCTGATGTGGAAAAGCCAGTATCACATTTACTTTGGAAATGTTGTTGCATTCAAACTGCATTTTTTAAACTAGGATGTCATTGAACTCCTTGCTGCGTGTAATGTCCTTGGTTGCAATGAACTGATCTTCTTATCAACCTGTCTACCTTTTCTAAACTACAATAATTCCTGTTTCTTAGGAACAGCTTGTTTCTGTTCTGAGTTTGTTTTGTGTTTTGCAGCGATTAATTGGGCGCTATGGCCGTGGCCGGGGCCGGGGCCGTGGCCGGGGTTGTGGACGTCTAGTTGGTCAGAGACAGTCATGCGACCAGGCTGAAATAGGAGGTCAGATCCAGGTTGAGGAGAAGAAACAGCAGCCCGAGGAGGAGCAGCCGGTCTGATCATCCTTTTCCATTCATAGCTACTGCTTGTTAGTAACAGCTCATCTGATGATTAATTCGTGCTGCTTGTTTCTATTTTGCATTGGTCTTGTGTATTTTGCAGCATCAGTGCAGAGTAGCACGTCCTTGTGAGCAACTCCTATCAGCGTCAGCGGCAGCTGCCCTGATCAAGCTCAATGAGGCGGAATAGCAGCCCAAGCAGAAGTGTATGGCTTTCAGAAAACTTCTAGCTTGTCACACTGTTTGAGCTCGGCTCGAGGCCTAAACAAGCCAAGCTCAAGCCAACAGGAGCGGGTTTAGTCGCCTTTGCTGACTGATAATTCGAACTTGTTAACTAGGAAGAGCTCATCTGGTGATCACTGCCGCTTCTTGTGATAGATATTTATTTATCTCATGTGTGTGTCTGCTCTGGTTTGATGTTGGATTAGAACATCTGATATACACTTGGAATGCATGAAAACTATCAGTATGGACTGACTAATGACAGTACAAAAGCTTTTTCTGGGGCCAGTGTTGATCTGCGGTCGCAAAACTCTATTGGCCTGATGTGGAAAATCCGGTGTTATGATTAATTGGCAAATGGCGTCAGGTTGAAACTGCAATTTTTGTTAGCTAGGATTCGATTGAACAGCTTTCCTCGTGTAAATGTCCCTGGTTGCAATGAACTGGTACATCTGCCTATGATGGTGTTTTTCTTCTCATTTCTCACTCTTGTGTTCAGTCGTTGTCTCACCAACTCGACTACATGATCTGTACTACTTTGCGCTGTTGAGCTGGACCTGAATGTTTTTTTTTTAATCTTTCTTTTCTCTAAACTACCTGATATTTTTTCGTGGCAACATTACCAAGGCTAACGAGTAGCAAGAAAACGTGATGAAATGCGAAAGCTTGTGCTATCCTCCAAGGTATTACTCCTATTTGAAAAATACAAATTTGAAAAGAACTAAAGTATTCTATAGGTTTGCATATATTCGTTTATGGTGGAATTGAATGATATACACTAAATGTATGGGAAAAGTTTGGCATTGATGTACATGTGCGGAAATTCAGTTCGGCTCCCGGGTGGATATGCTTCCTCCAACCCAAAAAAAACATATTTCCAATTGTCAAAAAGAATTAATAAAAAATTCCCATGTATATCTCGACAATCTATGTGAGTTCGTACAGTTTCGCGAAAAGCCGATATTTTTTCTGTGTTATAAGTTAAAAAGATAAAACATGACTAACAAAAAGCCTTATTTTTAGCACCATTTTTTGTCTTTTTATACAGCCTAAACGAAAGTCAATTTTTCATGGAAAGACTTCCTCCCTTGGTTCGTGCTACGGAAGAACAAATCTTTTTTTTAGCAAGGGCGGCCTCTAAAGGCCTGGAAGCTGAATTATATGCGGTGAGTATAGAAATTACAACGATGCCCTTTTACATCTCTTGCCCTAGAAAACCTAGAATTTAAAGAAAAGGCATCAAAAATTACAAAAAGGACCCTAGCATAAAATTACATCTATTCTATCGAGAGTAGCTTTCCGAGTGTCGCGAAAGCATCTATCCCATGTGATGATGAGAGCCAAATACACCTTGAGAGCAAGAGTGATAGACCACATGACTTGAGTGGAGGGATTTGGATTTCTAACAACTTAAACCTCTACATATCTTGTTATCTTCCACTTGCTAGGTTGCTCAATGATGATGTCCTTCCCATGGGATACATGAGATGCGTGCATCCACTAACTATATGTGAGATTGAGTGCTCCCACTTTGAGGATATAAGTGATACACCGAGTGAGTTGAGAGATGTAGTTGATAGATCAAGTAAGATAATTTTAAATTCTAACAACTTACCATCTATCTCTAGTGTGTTCTCTCTTGTGTCTCAATAGGCTCCATGAATGATGAAACGCTGATGATGGATAAGTTCTATATGGTGAACAAATATGATACCACACCATGCTTATGCGAAGATGAGTATGTTAGCCACATGGAGCCTACCATTTTTCAAAAAAAAAGTATCTTACCTGTCTAAACTGTCTTGCTGCAGCCGAATATGGTTCTACCTTTTTTTTTTCTTTTGGTGTCACACAGGGCCGTGCCCATAGGAGTGCGGCCGCACAGGGCCCATAATTTTGGGGCTCCAAATTTTGGTATAGGCCTTTATACGAGTACAAGCCTGGCAGCGACAATTTAAGTTGACAGCCTGCCCGCCTGGAAAGTGATAGACTCTCTACTCAAAAAAAAAAAAAAAAAAAAAGGAAAGTGATAGACTCCGATCGAAGCGAAAGCGAGCAGCGAGGCCAGCTCGGCGAGTCGGGAGGAGCCGAGGAACATCTCTCGGATGAAGGCGCCGGTTCCTCAAAATGACGACGCCGGCCGTTCCCGTTAATCTTCTTGTTGACTCGCCCATTGAATCCAACATTGCTAGGTGCGTGTCTCACTGCCTCTTTTCTTCTCTGTCCCAGCCTCCTATGTCTACTGCAATTCAAATCAATGTCGACCATTGCCTGCTCGGTTAATACTTTCATAGTTCAATGTTCAATGGATTGAGAATGGCACATCCGTTTAATTCCAATCAATGGAGTGCTTAAAGAATAACGATCAGATCCATCATGGTAAATCGTCGATCTAATTCACAAAAGCGCAAGAGAAAAGAAAAATAACAAATTTATTTGATGATTTAATTTCAAAGAACAATGATGTTGCTCAAATAAAAAATTTGCATCTAGGAGTTGAATAGGTACTCCAAATAAGTTGACTTAGATTCAATGAATCTAATATAGAAAATATTTTGCATAAATATGCATCAATTATTTTGGATCGTAGGGTGTAAAATTTTAATATATATGATTTCTATGAAAGATATTACGACATAAACATTAATTACAATGGTTTATTAGTTTAATTTTTCTAATAAATAGGGTCTCATTTTAGAGTTCCGCACAGGACCTTAAATTTTGTCAGCCCGGCCTTGGTGTCACATATGCTGAATCATCTACGACAACAACGGCAACGAGAAGATGAATTAGTATATATATATTCTTGATATAGTTATTTATTGAAGATAATATATCTTAGTGCATATAACAGTACTAATTAGTACAGCCACCGGGACCCCCGTAGGTGAATCTGTCAGTCACAAATTCACTAACGTTATAGCATCCCGTATCAGTTATTCTGGAATGAACGTTGGACTTTGGAAGATGACCATTCCCATCAGTGTCGACATATTGCACGTCTTGAAATGAAGCAGAGTCGCCTCCTGGCCAATTCCCATTGCCCATTGGTGGGCTAGGGTCCCCTACAGGTGACCTAGTGTACCCGCCCCAAGTTACATAATTTGCATGGTCAGCCAAACCACCAAAAAGATCTTTTGGCCAGTATCCCACTGGAGCAAAATTTTCACCAACATGGGCAAAGTGTAGCCACCAATTTCCGTCGTCTTTACTCTGTAAAATGGATGAAGTATCCTTGTAATATTTGAATAAGCAACGCTACTTTTAATTTGCAGGTAACACATAAGCACAACAAATCTATCTTTTTGAATAGGGAAAATAATTTAGAAACAAGGTACTAAGAGAGTTGGCATCCCACCTTGAATATCTTGATCGATATCTTACTTTTCCCCTGGAGAGTATCTCCTGGATTAATTGGAGCATACTTAACTGGCACAAATCCAACACATTTCATATCAAAACAACCCGGTGCTTTGTACCCAGCCTGACCATTCCGATGAAACTCATTAGTTATTAAAACATGCAGTACATTTATTCAATTAAAGTATATTTTATTTTTGTGCCATGAACATGAAAAAACACATATATCCAGGTCGAAAAAAATCTCAACAAACTACACATATTCCGTTCGTTCTCTTTTAATTAAGATTCTACAAATTTTAAGATGAATTAGCAAGTCATTTAATACTACTATTTTCAACCAATCCAATGCACATTAAAATTAATGACAATCAATAGAGAGAGTAGGAATGCTTCGTGTTGTTTTTCGTTAGAAAGCTAAAACATAGACTAATATAAAACAAATATTTAATCTAAGATGTACACTAAAAGAGAACAGGGGGAGGGGGGGGGGTTACGAGGGAAATTTCATCCTGTGACATCTTCTTCTGATCAACAACATGATAAACCTATGCGATGTTGTTTTGATATTGTCTGAGCATGTTTTCCACGAGGCCTAACATAGAGTCTGCCCTTAATATTCTCAAACTAAAAGTGCATAGATGGAAATCTGTAAGTTATTAAGACTAGTGAGCAAATGAGAATAGGCTGATTACAGTACCGTCCATCCTATAAGGAAATGTGTCTTGTTGTCACCATAGTAAGAAGGTTCAATCTACAGAAAATAGAAGAATT
The DNA here is from genome assembly GCF_022539505.1 of Lolium rigidum. Taxonomy (NCBI): domain Eukaryota; kingdom Viridiplantae; phylum Streptophyta; class Magnoliopsida; order Poales; family Poaceae; genus Lolium; species Lolium rigidum. The sequence continues at coordinate 56,468,117 of NC_061509.1, forward strand.
ACTTGAGAATTCTGGAGCAGTGGATACTTAAAAAATATACCATAGTTTTGTATCAATGAGGACAACTGGCTTACATTCCATCGGACTTGTACAACATTAACAAAAGCAGACTGATGTTTTTGGTAATTCTCTACCCATATTCCAGAAGAAGCTATTTGTCCCTTCTTGATATTCGGAGACTCATAAACATCTAAAGTTGCCATGGCACCATACAGTAAGGTCGCAGGACATGGCACGGATTGGTATGCCGCGATCTGCAAAGAAATATCAACCTAATTGGTAGTTCGTTCCGGAGGATTTCGGTAATATTTCGACATATTTACATGTAGTTTATTCATATGCTTTAGATAATGATATATCGTGGTGTTGTTCATCGTCTAGATAAAATGTTTACGCCAAAAATATAAACTATCAAATATGGTAACCCCCCTGACATCGTGATTGCTAAAAAAGTAGCTCATACCACAAGTCCACTGAATTATGTCTTTTTGGAGGCCACTCTATTTATTGATGGAATTTGAACCCACATTTGTAGATCAATAGGACTGGCTTGATGCTGAACTTGGAGATCATGAAAAGTAAGGAACTGTATATTTTCATACTGATGGCAGGCGGAAAAAAAATTCCAGTAAGCTCACAGTAAGTACTTTTCCGGTTTTCGCCACTTGGGCTCTTATTTTAAGAAACACAAAAGGCCAAACTTACATGTTCGACTATTTCATGAGAGTTAGAATTTACATTAACATGATAGATGTAATATGTGAATATACCAAGTTAAGCATTGACTTACACGTTCAACTATTTCACCCTCTAATGGTTCAGCCTCCATCGATTGTAAGCTCTTATCAGAGGATCCTCCTCTTTGTAATTGGATGCGACTTGGAGGATGTGGCTTATGGCACATTGTATGAGATGCTTTATCTACACAGAAGATGAAAAACATCAAGAAAATATAGAAAACTTTCATCGTTTCTCTATAAAAGAAAAATGTGAATATCTGCACACACTCTTTAAAGGTAGATACGAAAGCAATTAAGTAAACAAATTATATAGATGTAATGGTTGTGGAAGTCATACTTATCTCTTAAATTTATTGTGATCATTTCGGTGTGAATGAAAATATACATCTTATACACTTAAGTTGATTCATTAAGTGGGAAGAGATTGATATCTTTTGCATACACATTTTATTCATTAACTCCATAAAGATCATTATGATCATTACTACTATGTAAAGGAAAACATATTCCAACATATTTAGATACATTTTGTTAGTCACAATACTTAATGTTGTCGCTGCAACAAAATAAATTACCATTATTTTCCCTGTTATATAGCTCACTAATCACATGAAAACTATTGCTCTGTTACATTAGTGTGGAATTAATAATCACATAAAATTGCTACTGAGGTTGTAATAAATCACATATTAAGTACTGGATTAGTTTATTTCAACTACACCCCAAGGACCCATCAGTTTGTACCGGTCGGCTTCTGAACCAATATCCATGGGAAATGTTCATATCTATATATAAAATATTCATAACATGTATTAAGAAGAATATTTTCACCAAACTGAGGAAAACCGGATGATTTGACTAGCATTATTTTATTTTATTTTAGATGGATTATAAATATTTACTATTGGAACAAAAATAAAGCTGAACTATAAATGAATATTCTTTAAAAAATTGGAAGAATACAACAAACCAATAAGAACAAAGTACTAACTCAAATAAAATTAAAATAGTAAATGACAAACTGAATAAAAAATAAAGATAAATTATGTAAAAAACAAAAAGATAGTGGACAAACCCAACACAGAATTTAATCATACTGGTGAATTATGAACACCCACGCAATGATAAGCATAAGAAAAGAGAACACCCAAAACTTACTTTATACATAATTGATTTTCTCATTTCAATATTTTGAAACTACAAAATTCTTTTACTATGTTTATCTCACATTATCTACTGATATCTCTCGTATCTTAGGTTTTCTAGATGGAAAGAAGCCATTCACCACTTATCTCTAGATTTAACATATTAGGCCACTCATTTAAATAAAAAAAATAGGATAGAGATTTGGTACACATTAGCACTAGTGATCCCTATTTAAAATAAAAAATAAAAATCATATTCTTAAGTTTTAGAAAAATCTGAAAATAAATCATGATGTACCCAGTATTGTATCCCACCAACACGTAAACTTACAACTGGAAATAATGTGTATTTTGGAGTAGAAAGAAATAATAAATTCAAATCTCCAAAACATAATCAGACTTTTTCATTTTCGTGTAGCTTATAAAACAAAACATTTGAAATTGAGATTTTGTATGTTAGTGGGATATATCTTTAGATACTTTTATAATTCAATTATATAATTTTTTTAAACATATAAATATGATTTTTGAATTTTTCATATGGTGAGAGCACTGGTGCTCATGAGCCAAAATGACTTTCCGAAAAAATGCTATTATTTTACATACCTTCATGTTTGGAGGCCTAAAAAAATTATCTACAAGACACAATTGTTTTCTGAGGTCAGGGGGTTACCAGCAGCATCATATTAGCACCACACTTTGGCTAAAGTAAATCACTCGTGGGGCGATACATTGTAAAAATAACTATTACTTTTGAATTTCAATTTTGTATATCCTTTTTTGCATGTTATTTGTTTTAGTTTTCGGGACTAACCTATTAATAAATATCTGAAGTTGATCCACCTCCTTTTATGTCTGTCCAAGGTGCTTTCGTGAAATAGAAAAAATAACTAAAAAATACATCAAAGAGGACATTGGGCAGGCCCTAGGCGCGTGGACGGCGCCAAAGGCCTATGCACACCTACCAGGCCCATGACCGACATCTCACCGCCGCCTTTCACCCGATGATTTTGTTCAACCCTAGTAACCTCTGCCTATTGCTGTGTGATTTAGGACACTCATTTAAATGAATAAATGCTACTATTTACAGACCTTCATGCTTTGGAGGCCCAAAAAATGTATCTACAAGACACCATTGTTAGTGTGATTGTCAAGGGGCTACCAGCAGCATCATATGAGCACCACACTTTGGCCAAAGTTAATCACTCGTGGATATGTCATAAAAATAACTATTACATTTGTTATTTACCTTTTATTTTTTGTTTTTTGGGACTAACCTATTAATAAATGACCAAAAGCATTTTCCACCTCCTTTTATGTATGCTTTTGTGAAATATAAAAAATGATTGAAAAATATATCAAAGAGCACATTGGGTAGGCCTGCGCATGGGTGGCGCCAAAATCCTATGCACACCGATCAGGGCCGTGACCACCACCTCATCGCCGCCTTTCACCGGATGATTTTGTTCAACCCTAATAACTTATGTCTATTGCTCTGTGATTTATCTACTCCACCATAGAGGATACCTGCATGCAAAGATCTCCAAACGGAACATAGATCCAATCTCCATGAATACTTCTTCTTTGGTTATCATCCCCATTTTTGGTTGGTGCTACTACCGGTTGTCTCACCGCCATGTCGTTACCTAGCTATTACTGTTATTGCTCTTGCCACTCACCCTAGTATCCTTCTAATCCCTACATACATTTTTCTGTTAAAAAGAGTTGATGTCTCACCCTCCAACCCTAATACTCTCACCCCACATCTCTATAATTGTCCCCATATATATCAGTTCGTTGTCGCCTCCACTGTTGCTGTATAGCTCGGTAGGACTCGGGATGAAATATCATGTTTGAAATCTCAACTTTGTTTTAGGGAAAAACAATCGACTAGAAATACAAAAAACTAATTGTAAAACATAAGGAATTTTTGATATTCAAAACTTCTCGCAAGATCATATGCTCATGGTTGAAATATAATATCATTCCGATGTAAAAAGAATATGAATAACTTTATAGAGTTAAATTTTTGTGTTGTGTGGGTACATGTAAAATTCCATGAACAAGGGACAACTTTTGTGGCACGTGTGGGAAAAAGTTGGTGCTTAAAATCCTGTTTTTTCGTCTTCTCAGGACATGACAAATTTGGTGCTTCAGTAAATGGTTTTTAAGAGCACTGGGTACTGTACTGTTTTTCTTAGGACAAGAGATGCACCTTTTATTCATGAAACTTTGCACGTACGCACATGAAAGTATAAACATATCGATTTTAGAGCAATATGAGTTTTACAATATTTCTAACAATTTTAGTGTTTTAATCTTGGGAGCTAAAAAAGCCATTTACCGGACAATAATCTCTTCAATAGTCATGAATGAACTTATTTACAGTTTGTTGAGAGAAAATCCAGTAAGACACAATCGAGAAAATAAGTGGTTGCAGTGCAATATGATAAAATTTTATATCTGACTGAAATAGAATTTATATCTAAATGAAATGAAAATTATTATCTGCATAAAAGGGGATAAATGTTATATTTGATTTGATTGTGAGTAACTTCTAACATGAAAATAGTATGAGTCGCGCGATCTGTCCACGTGGCCCATTTTGCAAGGGATTAATCTATCAAGGCGCAAGATCTAAATGCCGCTCAATGAATCGCAGGGCGTATAGTATCTACTGAGCCACAAAAAGCGCTGCACGTACGCTTATCATGATCCTGTTGATGACAGATTTTATGCACCACCTAACCACAAACACGACCTTTAGGCGTGTGGCTTGGCGTTTAAAAGAGGATCTTTTAAGGGGCTTTACTGCCTAAGGAAAAACTATGTCGTCTAGCCATGTATATAACCACAAAGGTCCTTAGTTTGATGATAAAAACATGTTATCTTGGAGATATAGCATGATTGATATGTTCAATGATATGGGTCCAAATATTGTTGAATTATAAAGTGAGGTTCTTTCTGAGAAATGCATATCTGATCTCGGGTCTAGATGCTCCCTATTTCTAGACCAATCACATTCACCGTCTCTCTGACTTGGCAGTGTATTCACTCGTGTATTCCTAAACGTACCTTCCATTTGAAACAGTACACGAACTTAGCACACCAGAGCTCATTACTGCTTCCACGAGCGTCTCAGACGCACCAACAGCAGCGCTCCCCACATTGAAACAATTGCAAAACCATTATTTTTGCACAATTTGAAGAATATCCCGCATCAAATGCCCAGAACATAGAAGCCCAATTTTAAAAATAATCGCCATGGGCGGCTCGTCGACGCTGTGAGGGTGTTCAGGAGCGGAAGAAACTCCAGCAGCGGCTTCTCACCGCCACGAAGATCAACACGCTGCTAGCCGAGGACGGCGAACAACTCTTTGCCGGCGCGGAGGACGACGCCATCTACATTTGGAGGCTGAATCGAGAACACCACCGGTTGGATCAGGTCGCCGCGCTCACCGTCCACGATGGGCACGCCGGCCGCGCCGCTCGCGCAGGGGAAGGGCACGCTCTACTCCGGCGCATCGGCGACTCGAGCACCCTCCCACCCTTGCCATGGCTGCGACCGAAAAGCACGGCCACGAGATTGGCTTCCATGGCGACATCGAGGAGCACGAAGCGATTAAGAAGCCACAAGACGGATGCGACCCCGGTGTACCGCGGCCAGAGGACAGACGGGGCAACGGCTTGGTGAGGCGAACGTCGAGGAGCACGACGGCGGAAGGCGGCGGTGCTGTGCTTGCAGGGGAGGTGCCGCTTTGGATTGGGGGCGAGGTGAGCGTCGAGGAGCAAAACGCCTCGAATTTATTACGATTTGGGTCCCACTTTTCTGGTACAGACTAGTACTGCTATCATTAAAGTTGTCAGGTATCCAACTTTTCTATCGCCTCGTATTTGGCTAGAGAAATACACTGGCACACCTCCCGACACTCCTCACAACCAATCCAGGGGCGGGAGCAGATGCGCCCGGGATCAGAAACACCGCGTCCATACTATTATAATGATAAACTTTGCAGCAAAAGTTGAGTATTTACCGATTGCTTTCACCGTGGCTTTTGCCATTGGCAGTCTCGGCATTACAAGCATCTCTCTTCCTCTTGTGGTTTCCCAGAGGCTTTAGAATTTGGTTGTTCATTGTTTCCTTATCATGTCCACTCTGACTAATGTCGTGCTCATCGCTTCTACTCTGCCCATCATCATCATCCTTGTCACCTTGACTCTGCTCATCAGCATCCTCATTGCTTCTACTCATCTCACAATCCTAACTAGCATATAGGTTGGTTAGCTACATCTCATGAAAAACAAAACCCACATGGGACCAAGATAATGGCAAACATTATCCAAAATGAAGAAAATGCTGAAAGTAAGATAAGAATAAGATCCTATGAGAAAATCTTGGAAATCAAAACTCAGGTCAGCCATACCGGAACAATATGAGAAACCTTGCCCTAGAAATTTCGTACCATAGTACCATGTGAAGCTGGGACTTGTTCTTTTGCATTCAAAGAAAAATGCTCCATGTAATAGGCATACATGGTTTTTATCCACTTCAAATTTTACCTAGGATTCAGATCGGAAGGCCCACAATAGCCTGGAGCATGGAAGCACACCAAGCACTGTGGAGGTGATATGTAGCCATTCTACAACAGACAACTCATGCACGCAGCCTTTCAAGAATTGGATGCTTAGAATCGTATTTTCCTTGGTGTTTTTTATTATTTTCCTAAGAAAGAATACCCAGGAAAATATGGTTCTTGGCTATAAAGGAAAACTAGACTATTCATCTATGTGTTTTAGTAAAACAACTCATGATCACACAGTATGAGGTCATTCTTGGAAAGTATTGAATCTGGATTAAAACATTAAATCAAGCAGGTTTACTTAGTCATATAGACACAACATTATCTGGAATTAGCATATACATAACCAAACCTTCTAACTGCCCCTGCCAAGTCTCTCCTCCCCCCCGTGTCGCACCCAGGCGACACCGGGGGCTCCCCCGCCGCCGCCCCAAACCCTCCCCACCGGCCTCCCCCCTCGCCGCCGCTGCCGCCGGCCCTTGCCGCGGCGGCGGCGGGCCCTGCTGCCAAAGGTGGCATGGGCTTCTTCCGTCGTCTGGAGGCGCAGGTGGAGGGCTGAGGCGACTGGGACGTCGTCGGCCAGCTCGCCGGCGCATGGAAGCCGGGGCGGCGGCCCCGGGGGCGGTGGCGGTCTCTGCGCCGGTGCTGCTTCGGCGGAGGTCGGGCGGCGGCCGGCAGCGGGTGGTTTTCGATCTGGGGCTCCCCAGATCCGTTTTGGGGGTGGGCTCGCCGCCGGCCCCCCTCGGCGTGGCTGCTGCCCATTGGCGCGGCCAGGGCTGGATCTTGGCCTGGAAGGGCCCGATCTGGGCCTGGGCGGGGCGGATGCTCGCCGGCGCTGGCTGGCCGGGGCGGCGGCCCCGGGGACGCGGTGGTGGAGGGTTTGGGGCGGCCGGCTTCGCCTCGGCACGGAGGTTGCGCGGAGGACGGCGGATCTCGGTGTGTCTCGGCGCGCGGTCGCGTGGAGGCTGCTCCCAGCTTCGTCGGTGTCCCGGTGGCCGCGGTGGGCCACTGCGTGTGGCAGGCTGCCATTGCTGGCACCTGCAAGCCCATGGCAGAGGTGAGCCATGGTGCATGGACGGCGGCGCGGCGGCGCGGCGTTCTGGTGGACCGGGCGTTTGTTTCGCAACGTCCCGGGGACGGCGGCAGGTTTGGCATGAGGAGCTGGCCTACCGTGCGTGGAGGCCGGAGCGGCGGCTCCGGGAACAAGGCGTGTTGTTGGTATGCCCTGGCTGCGTGGGCGGCAGGGTATGTCTCCGTGGCGTGGGCGGCGCCCCTGTTGCGGTGGTTTGTGCTCGTCCGGGGTTTGGGCTGTCTTTGACAGTGGCGGTGCTGTAGGTCTCCGGACGAAAGTCTTGCCCGACTCGGTCGGTGCCGGCAACGACGACGCTCGAGGGCGCCGTTCTCCTCCTTGGAGGCGTTGCCGTGGAGTCCTCACACACCTCCGCCTATCATTCCGGGGTGAAAACCTAAATCCAGCTGCGCTGGATTGAATGACGGCGGCGTCTTTGGACGTCGTGACCTCCTTGGAGGCGTCATTTTTTGGAATGTTTGGGAGCCACCTCCGGCATTGCCGGACTGCTGCTTGGGTCGACGTTTTCGTGTTCCGTCGGTGCGCGAGTGCCGCTGGCTTGCTTTGCGGCCTGCCCCACCCCTCGAAGCTTGAAAGGCCTAGCCGTCTCTCTCGGCTCTGACTTCCTTTCCAGGGACGTGGACCGGGCAGTCGCGGCGCTCGCTGTTGCCGTCGTGCTGGTGCCATTCGGCGGCGCTCCAGACCTGGTTTATCCAGGTCGTGTGGCCAGGTGTGCGGGTTTTTGCCGGTTTTCCCAGAAAAACTGTGCCGTGTGTGGTTTTCTCTTGTCTGGTTTTCCTTATAAACCGGACACGGTGTTGTGTTTGTATTGTTTTCGGCCAGTTTCCCTTATAAACTGGCCAAATTTCCCTCTTCTTAATGAAAAGGCAGAGCTCCTGCCGGTTGCTCCAAAAAAAAAGCAAGACGAGGTCCTAAACAAAGTAAAAATGGTTCAGTGTGAGCTCGGCCATATAACTCGAAACACAAAATGCTTACATTTGACATTGAAGAGGCATGCATTGCAGTTACAGCTGGATCAACAGACCTAGATTTTCTATGTGCCTTCTTGTAGTGCTTCTGAACAGACTCAACGTGCCAACCTTTCAGTCTTTGGATTTCATCATCTTTCTCCTTGAGCAAGGAGTGCATTTGATGTACCTTCCTTTTGGCACCAACAACTTCTGCTCGCAATATGTTAATCTCATGAGACTTCTTTTGGGTCAAAACTTTCTTCGACTTCAGGAGCTTGATGTAGTTCATACTCAACTGTTTACATACAGAATCCTTTTCTACGAGTAATGCAGACAATTCCTTGGTGTGCTTCTTTTCGCCCCCCACAACTATAACTTGCAATCTAGCAATCTCAGCATCCTTATTTTGGCCCAACGCCTTATGCTCATCTACACTCTGCTGAAGCTTTATTGCTGCTTCTGTAGCTTGTGCTGCCTCCACTATCTTGTTCTTCAGGAGCTCCGCATAGTCCTTGTGCATTATATCCAACTGGCTATACAGAGAATTCTTTTCTGAGAGTAACGCAGAAACTTCCTTGTCCTTCTTAGTTTCGTAAGCTTGCTTTAGTTTTCTGAAGTTGCTTGCAGTGTGATCCACGGTGGTTTGAAAACTTTCAACTTCCTTCAGTAACACAAAACAACAATTATGTCAATTAATGGGATGCACAAGCTGGACTGCATGTTTTGAGCTTAGGTTAAGTACCTTAGAGTTGGGGGTTTCTGCCAAGGTTCTGGAATCCTGCATGTCAGCATCTCTGAGTTCTAAATTGAAAGCAGAAGGCAATAGAGTGTCAGTAGCAACACACACAGATATTTGGTGCTCCGTTCCAACATTAATCTTCATTTAAAATAAGAAAAAATGAAAATTGATATTCGGTTCATTATCGCCACCCAACAAAATCGACACTGAAATATCCTCACACAAGCATAAACCATAAGAAATTCCTAGGAAATCTGAAATATCCTCACACGAGCATCAAGAAATGAGGGGCTCCTCACCGGCGAGCTTCTGATTAGCACCGAGAAGCAGCTCGTATGCCGCCTCCCACCTCATATTCCTTCTCGCATCAGCCTTTCCTTCCACAAGAACACCAGCTAAGATCAGGAAGAGCTTAATTCAGAGAAACCCATAGAGGATTTAAAGCTTCCCAGGGCGCATCACCTGCAGCTTATTCTTGGCGTCGGCTTCTGCTCGCAACCTGTCTATCTCGGCGTCCTTCTCCTTCAGCGCCGCCTCCCAGGACTCGCGCTGGATCCTGTCGGCCGCCTCCCGGCGCGTGCGGTCGGCGGCGAGAGCCTCCGCCATTTCCTGGCTATTGCTCACCATCGCCTCCACCAGATCGTCCATGGGGAGGCACTCGGAACTCCCACCGCCCTCTCCGCCTCCCCCGCTGTCGAGGGTACTCCTCGGCAATGCCCTCCGATTGGGCTTAGGGTTGATGGAATCCTGCAAGCTGATACGAGACATCGGTTCACAGACAAGCGGGGAGAGCGATTTACCCAGGTTCGGGGCCCTCGATGAGGTAAAACCCTTACGTCCTGCCTGTCTGATCTTGATTATGATAATAATGGGTTACAATGGGGTGCCGAAAGGTTCGGCTGAGATCTCGTCGAGAGGCTAAGTGCTGCGGCGACCTAGCTCTAGACTTCTGGTGGCTATGATTGCTAAGATTGATTGTGTCCCTCGGTAGCCCCTCTCCTGGCCTTTATATAGGGGGCCAGGTCTCAAGAGGTCTAACCGAGTACGACTAGATTTACAGTAGTTCTAAATCCAAACTTTCCTTGTTCGGCTCCTTCCTTGTCTTGCCCGCCAAGGAACCTTCTGGTGCGCCATCCAAGTGGCCCGCCTTGCCTTCAAGTGCCTTCATGGGCCTCCAACTAGATTGTATAGGATAGGGCAATGTTGGTTACCCGAAGGGTAATGCCCACGTCAGTAGCCCCCGAGTGTCTAGCCGAAAATAGTTCGGGTAGAGACTGAAGCATGCCTCCTCTTAATGTTCTTCTCCTTGATTGTTCTTGTTCATCTTGAATCAGTATCATCTTCTTTTGTCGGGTGCGCGTCAGCGCTCCCGATGGGAGTAGCCCCCGAGTCTAGGTACGGATGCTTGCAATCCGTGCGTAGACTCAAGTTGTACCACTCGAACGTTTTTCTGCAAGTCTTCATAGATCATCCGATATATTTTAAGCACGCAAGGGATAACGAGTAACGTGCCCAACTTTTGCTGGTTAACTACCGATGGCAAAATAACATTACCCTACACATAATCAAGTCCCCGGGCATGATCCTGGAGTGCAAAAAAGTTCTGTCTGGTGCGCATTCAGCGCTCCCGATGGGAGTAGCCCCCGAGTCTGGGCACGGGTGCTTGCAACCGGGTGCAGACTCGAGCTGAGCAATCATCTTTTTCTTCAGTCTTTTTTCTTCGAGTCCTCATTTGTCGGGTGCGCGTCCAGCGCTTCCGATGGGAGTAGCCCCCGAGTCTAGGTACGGATGCTTGCAATCTGTGCATAGATTCAAGTTCACCATCCGATATCTTTTTTATTCCTTCGAATGCTTCGAGCATTCCTCACGACGTCATTGATGACGTTTACTGACATCTTGATTTTGAATGACAAGACGCGAACCACTGGGCCTATTCTTTCTATGGCTGGCCCTATTTTAAAGCAATATCCGTCCTTCTTGTACAGCTACCAAGGCGCCTCCTCGATTTCCGCAATCATCTATGGAAAAAGGCCCCCTTAATGAACTGGCAGCAACGACGCGTGCCCACGCAATCCTCAAGTTCTCCCTTTCTTAAAACCTTCAAAGGACAAAATCTTTTTGGTTTCCTCCCATATTCACCATAGCATCTTCCTGTCCTTCTTCTTCCTCTCTCTTTCGCAACCGCTGCGCCGCCACCACCGCTTTTCAGACCTTCCCCAGATCTCGCAATGGTGAAGAAGAAGAACCTCGCTGCCGCCGCCAGTTCCACGAGCGGTGGCGCCGCCGCCAAAGCCTTCTCGAATCTTCCGAAGAGGAGCACTCCAGATGCTCCTCCCCCAGCTCCGGCGCCGCCAGCGCCGCCAAGCTCGATAGCCAAACCTGGAGATTGGCTAGCGTCCTCCATCACGAAGCGTGATGAGAAGAGGGCCCGAAGCCTCGGGTTAATCTCCTCCGACGAGGGGAATGTGATTCTTCCAGGTGCGATTTCTCGGCCCAATCCCCCTGCTGGTTTTACCGTGATGTTCCTGTCGTTCTTGTATCGGGGTCTCTCGCTTCCTGCCCACGAATTCCTTCATCGTCTTCTGCGGACTTACGAAATCCAACTGTGGCAACTCACCCCTAACTCAATCCTTCACGTTGCTGTGTTCATCACCCTCTGCGAGGCGTTCTTGGGCATTGAGCCTCACTTTGGGTTGTGGAAAAAGATCTTCTTCGTAAAGAGATACAACAGTAGTAATGGATCTTTTGTCATCGGAGGAGTGGGGTTTGTTGTCCGTTCAGAGGTTAACTATTTCAGTTTCCCAATGAGAGAATCCGTGCAAGGATGGAGACTGAAATGGTTTTATGTCAAGGATTCCTCAACAACCGAGTCCCAGCTTCCTTGCTTTGCCGACGTCCTTGAAGCCAAGCCTAGGCATTCTTGGAAGAACATTCTCTCTCCGGACGAAAGGACTGCAGCCGACGAGTTATTTGCCAAATTCCTTCGAATCAAAGAAGCCGATGGTCAACCTATGATCGGCACAGAGGTGGCAGCGGTGTTCTTGAAACATCGAGTCCAACCAGTCATGGCCAGAGTTCGTCCGATGTGGTTGTATTCGGGTCCAAAGGATGAAACCAGGATAAATACTGCCGAACTATCAGAAAAGGAGCTGCTTGATGAAGTTCGTCGCCTTACTCTCTTTAGTCAAGAAGACTCGATCCCATTGATGTCTTCTTATTCTCCTCTTGATGCTGATCATCCACCGTCAGAGGTAATTTTCCTTCTCATACTCTTATTACTCTGTTCCACTTAGTCGACATAATTACTATTGTTCTTATTTGTTCTTTTCTTCGACAGATCCCCATAGTTTATGGAAACCTGCATGATTCGCCAAACGATACTTCTGAGGGAAGAGGCTCCTCAGTCCCTGTTGATTTACATACTGCCGAGTATACAGGCCCAGAGAGCGAACACGATGATCCGATAGATTCTGACGCTGCCCACACCGATCTTCCTTCCTCAGCCAATGATGCTTGCGACACAGAGGGATCAGTGTGTGATGATGACGCTGATCGTAATACCTTTGTTAATGCAGCTGTGGAGGAGACCAGAGCTTCACCCGTGAAGAGATCAATCGGCGGCTTTGCCGACGAAGACGATCTCTTCGATATGTAAGCGCATTTTTCCCTGAATTCATATTTGCCTTTTATTACTCGCATTTCTTTCATAATTCTTGTCAGCCATTTCCTTTTGCAGTGACGAAGGTTTCATTGAACCTCCGTCTAAGAAAGCCAAATCTGGCGCTGCTCCACTAGACGTCGCGGCTTCCGAAGCTTCGGCTCCTAAGGCAGCCCCCGCGGCCCAGGTATCGACTGCTTCCTCCCTCTCTAGGGGGAAATATGTTCCTTCAACTGCTGCCGCCACGATCCCTCCTTCAGAAAAACCTGTAAGTATTTTTCGATTACAACGCGAATTTCTTGGAGCGTGCCTTGTTTAACGATTCTTTGTCAAACATCTACTTTTCCTTAAGGACCTGCGGGGCGTTATATCTTCTTTGGAGGCCTTCGCCTCCCAATTTACTTCCCTGGAGGCAGACAAGGTTCGGTTGCAGAAGGAAGTTAAATCTTCTTCCTCAAAGTTGGACGGCGCAGTCAAAATAGCCGCCGCAGCTCGCCAAGAGGTCGACTCCCTGAAGGAGGAACTGGGCAGGCTGAAGGAGAAGCTGGAAGAAGAGGAAGCGTCTAGGCTGGCCGCCGAGGCTCGGGCGACTGAAAAAGATGAACTCCTTCGCCAGTCTTCGTTGGCTTTGCTTGGTAATCTCTTTTATGCTTCTCTGTCGATTATTGCACTTATGATTTCGATTCTTTGTCAGTAATTCATTTTGTTTCATTCTCTTGCAGAGGCCGCCGACATCCCTGCCAATGCTTTGGACAAGATTCCAAACAACTCTCCGGCAAACGGTGTGTCGATGACTCTCACCTCCCACCAGCTTACACGGGAGCTTCTTGAAAAGGGGAAAGGCGCCATGGCGCGGATGCACTCGATGATCTTCCCCAAGATCATTCAAGACAAGACTCTAGGGCAGCTGATCGACGCCTTCGTAGTCGACACCAAGGAGGTTATCAAGGTATTCAAACGCACTTCGCGTACCTATGGTGCCCTCCTAGCCTTCCAACTTATGATGGGTCATGGCTTCAAGGCCGATATCGAAGAGATGTCTAAGGAGCTGCCGAAAGAGCAAGATGGGTGGTTCATTGATTTAAGCGTCTTCAAAACGTCAGCCCTTAAGTGTGCACGCCAGCTCCTTGAGCTGGTTTCATCAAGGAAGACATCGGCTGGCCCCAGTTTATCAACCCAGACTCAAGCCCCCTGATTCTTGTAACAATCTTCTTTTTGAATTGATGTGAAACAATGTTTTGTCGTAAAACTTGTGATTGTAATGAATTCCGTGCTAGCAATGCTGCTGGTGCACCTTTGTTATGACATTTATACTTGCATTCTCCCGATGGGAGTTACTTTTGATGCTGGAGCGATGATCTGTCATGCCTTTGACGCTGTTTTTTGCGGAGTTTTCCCGATGCCCTGCGTTTATCGATGATTCTTCGGGTGCTCTCTCTGAAGCTGATCGAATCCAGCGTATGAAGGATCGGATCACACAGATGGAAAAGGATCTGCGCAATACCTATGCCTTGGCCGCCATTATCAAGAAGAAGGGCGAGATTGCAGCCGACATAGAGCGCTATGCTCTTACTGAACTGCATAAGGCCGCTGAAAGCTTGAACTGTAAGTTCCCTTGTCCTTGTACTCATTATTTCTTTGTCAAACGTGTATTGCCTGATCTTCCATCGATTCCTTTACCAGTCATAGCCCTGAACCGTGCTGGAGAGAACAAACGGATTCACGAGCGCGTGAACGCATTGACTCAGCTGTCATCGGCCGAAGAAATTTTCTGGCGGGAGCATTCGAAGGCTTCGGCTGTCGCACAATTTCAAGATCGGGTCCAGCAGGTCCATCATTTCTTCGACAAGTGCTACAAAGCCCTAAGGGTAATTTGGAGAACGATGTTTCCTTTGAACGCAGTCCCTCCTACGCTTTTTGACTCTGATGTCTGAATTTGGGAATACCAAGAAAATTCACGATTTGGTGCGAGCTCAGGTTTTCGCCGGGGCCAGATTTACGCTTGCCCTCGTCCTTGCACGCTATCCTTCGGCAAACCTGCTGAGTATCGCCAACACGATTGGTGACTTGGAGACGATGTACCCGAAGGTGGTGTTACCCGCCAATATAATTGTCGACAAGCTTGAAAAGGATTCGAAGGTTCCTGAAGAAAGAGAAACTCCACAAGAGTAGTTCAGGGTTAGGTCTTTATTGTAAATAGGTGATTTGGCTACTTCATCCAATCATTTGGATTGCGTAGTTGAAACTTTCTGTTCGGTAGATACATGTATATGCACTTTTACCGTGTTGATGCCATTGGCAGATTTTGGAGGACCAAATCTTAATTGCCTGTTTTATACGTATATGTACTCGTTGGTCAGCAAATTATTTGAGTGATCAGCTCGTGTTGCAGGTCTTGCTAAACCCGTTGTATGTGCAACTTTGCTTTCAACCGATGTATGTTTTGACAGCAGCTCTCGAATATATCGGGAGCACTAACTCTGCCGATTAGCCCGTTGTTCTTTGATATTTCCTTAAGTGAAATATCGAACGTGGGTTGTATTATATGTATTTCCAAACTCTTGCTATTTACGGCGCTCGTAGAGGCATCTATAGCAGAGGGAAAGGTTAGCACCCTTGTTTATTTTGCATCCTTTAGCACTCGTAGAGGCTTTTTTGGAGCACGATCTTTTGCCGCGTACTACGTTGCGTCGTTGCTCGCCAAGGGGCATAGGCAAGGTTTACGATGGTGCGGATTAGATGCTCCGAATTACTGCAATGCTTATCAAGGGATTAAAACTTAAGTTCTCATTAATAAAGTAAGCACGGGACTAAAAGGGCGAAAAAAGGAGGGCCCTGTTGAAGATAAAGGGAAAAACTAAACGCTGTTCATCTACTTTAAGCAAGGAAAGGGTTCTTCTTATCTTCTGGCTTGTCCACCACGTTAGCGGTTTTCGAAGCGTCGTCGATTTCACTAGGGGTCTCGACGGCAATTGCCAATGTCTTGCTTTCTCCCATGACTGCTGCGCCATCGGCTGCCGAAGCTTTCTTGCCGAAACTTACGGGGCAAGGTCGGCTGGCTTCTGCTTCGTTTCCCTGACGTGTTTTTCATCCTTATTATCGCGTGGCGATGGCTTGGAACGGAGATCGGTGACTTCCTGTTTGAACCCGAACTTTGCTGCAATCCTCTGAAAATCGCGGTCACAATTGTCTGAGCGTGAAAAACTTCCATAGACTATGATGTTTGTCCCGTTGCTCCCAGGCATTTTCAGCTTGAGGTATGTATAGTGTGGTACAACCATGAACTTGGCATAAGCTGGTCTTCCGAGTATAGCGTGGTACTGCGATTCCCAGTTCACGACTTCAAACTCGATCTTCTCCTTCCTGAAATTGTCGGGTTTGCCGAAGACGACGTTCAGGTAAACTTTGCCAAGAGAGTACGTCGGCGAAGTAGGGAGAATTCCATGGAAACAGGTGTCAGAATCCTCTAGCATTTTCATGGTGATCCCCATACTTTTGATTGTGTCGACGAATATCAGGTTTAGCCCGCTTCCACCATCCATGAAAACTTTGCTCATCTTGAAGCCCCCGATTTGTGCCTCGACTACTAGGGCAGCGTGTCCTGGTTTTGGTATGGTCATCGGGTGATCTGCTCGGCTGAACGTAATGTTCCGAGACGACCACTCGACATACTCGGGGATGTTTGCCATGATACTTTCTGCCAGATTGATTTCTCGGGTGAGCTTCTTCATTTCTCTTCTCGAGACACCCGTTCTGTGGATCATGCTCATCTGCCCGCGTGGTGGTGGAAACGCCTCGTTGGGTTGGTGAGGCTACGCCTGCTGGACCTGGTGCTGCGGTGGGGGTGGTGGTGGTGGTGGTTGATGTGGCTGCTGCTGCATGAGTTCCTGCATTTCAATGAACTGTCTACAATCTCTGAGCAGGTGGCTTGACTTTATTTTGTTATCCTTGGAGTCGATGTACGAGTGCAGGTAGCAGGGAGCGTTTATCTGTTCGGCGTAGGGTAACTTGGGAGTCCTCTGTGGTCGTGGTTTGTAGTTACCACGGTTTCCAGAGTTGTTCCGATTGTCGTCCTGCCGATCGTCTCGTTTGTCGTCTGATGCGTGCAGTTGACACACGTCCGTTGGGAACCCCAAGAGGAAGGTGTGATGCAGACAGTAGCAAGTTTTCCCTCAGAAAGAAACCAAGGTTTATCGAACCAGGAGGAGCCAAGAAGCACGTTGAAGGTTGATGGCGGCGGGATGTAGTGCGGCGCAACACCGGAGATTCCGGCGCCAACGTGGAACCTGCACAACACAACCAAAGTACTTTGCCCCAACGAAACAGTGAGGTTGTCAATCTCACCGGCTTGCTGTAACAAAGGATTAACCGTATTGTGTGGAAGATGATTGTTTGTAGAAAACAGTAAAGAACAATTGCAGTAGATTGAATGCGATGTAAAGAATAGGACCGGGGTCCACAGTTCACTAGAGGTGTCTCTCCCATAAGATAAAAGCATGTCGGGTGAACAAATTACAGTCGGGCAATTGACAAATAGAGAGGGCATAACAATGCACATACATGATATGATAAATATAGTGAGATTTAATTGGGCATTACGACAAAGTACATAGACCGCTATCCAGCATGCATCTATGCCTAAAAAGTCCACCTTCGGGTTATCATCCGAACCCCTTCCAGTATTAAGTTGCAAAACAATAGACAATTGCATTAAGTATGGTGCGTAATGTAATCAATAACTACATCCTTAGACATAGCATCAATGTTTTATCCCTAGTGGCAACAGCACATCCACAACCTTAGAACTTTACGTCACTCGTCCCAGATTTAATGGAGGCATGAACCCACTATCGAGCATAAATACTCCCTCTTGGAGTTAAGAGCAAAAACTTGGCCGAGCCTCTACTAATAACGGAGAGCATGCAAGATCATAAACAACACATAGGTAATAGATTGATAATTAACATAACATAGTATTCTCTATCCATCGGATCCCGACAAACACAACATATAGATTACAGATAGATGATCTTGATCATGTTAGGCAGCTCACAAGATCCGACAATGAAGTACATGAGGAGAAGACAACCATCTAGCTACTGCTATGGACCCATAGTCCAGGGGTGAACTACTCACTCATCACTCCGGAGGCGACCATGGCGGTGAAGAGTCCTCCGGGAGATGATTCCCCTCTCCGGCAGGGTGCCGGAGGCGATCTCCGAATCCCCCGAGATGGAATTGGCGGCGGCGGCGTCTCGGTAAGGTTTTCCGTATCGTGGCTCTCGGTACGGAGGGTTTCGCGACGAAGGCTTTAAGTAGGCGGAAGGGCAACGCGGGGGCCACACGAGGGCCCCACACGCCGGGGCCGCGCGGCCTAGGGCTGGGCCGCGCCGCCCTGTTGTGGCGGCGCCTCGTGGCCCCACTTCCTTTCCCCCTCGGTCTTCCGGAAGCTTCGTGCAAAAATAGGACCACGGGCGTTGATTTCGTCCAATTCCGAGAATATTTCTTTACTAGGATTTCTGAAACCAAAAACAGCGAGAAAAACGAGCAAGCGGCTCTTCGGCATCTCGTTAATAGGTTAGTGCCGGAAAATGCATAAATACGACATATAATGTGTATAAAACATGTAGATATCATCAATAATGTAGCATGGAACATAAGAAATTATCGATACGTCGGAGACGTATCAGCATCCCCAAGCTTAGTTACGCTCGTCCCGAGCAGGAAAACGATAACAAAGATAATTTACGGAGTGACATGCCATCATAACCTTGATCATACTATTGTAAACATATGTAATGAATGCAGCGATCAAAACAATGGTAATGACATGAGTAAACAACTGAATCATAAAGCAAAGACTTTTCATGAATAGTACTTAAAGACAAGCATCAATAAGTCTTGCATAAAAGTTAACTCATAAAGCAATAAATCAAAGTAAAGGTATTGAAGCAACACAAAGGAAGATTAAGTTTCAGCGGTTGCTTTCAACTTATAACATGTATATCTCATGGATAGTGTCAATGTAAGGTAATATAACAAGTGCAATATGCAAGTATGTAGGAATCAATGCACAGTTCACACAAGTGTTTGCTTCTTGAGGTGGAGAGAGATAGGTGAACTGACTCAACATAAAAGTAAAAGAATGGTCCTTCAAAGAGGAAAGCATCGATTGCTATATTTGTACTAGAGCTTTTATTTTGAAAACATGAAACAATTTTGTCAACGGTAGTAATAAAGCATATGAGTTATGTAAATTATATCTTACAAGTTGCAAGCCTCATGCATAGTATACTAATAGTGCCCGCACCTTGTCCTAATTAGCTTGGACTACCGGATCATCGCAATACACATGTTTTAACCAAGTGTCACAAAGGGGTACCTCCATGCCGCCTGTACAAAGGTCTAAGGAGAAAGCTCGCATTTTGGATTTCTCACTTTTGATTATTCTCAACTTAGACATCCATACCGGGACAACATGGACAACAGATAATGGACTCCTCTTTAATGCATAAGCATGTGGCAACAATTAGTGTTCTCATATGAGATTGAGGATATATGTCCAAAACTGAAACTTCCACCATGATTCATGGCTTTAGTTAGCGGCCCAATGTTCTTCTCTAACAATATGCATGCTCTAACCATTAACGTGGTAGATCTCTCTTACTTCAGACAAGACGGACATGCATAGCAACTCAGATGATATTCAACAAAGAGTTGATGGCGTCCCGAGGAACATGGTTATCGCACAACAAGCAACTTAATAAGAGATAAAGTGCATAAGTACATATTCAATACCACAATAGTTTTTAGGCTATTTTGTCCCATGAGCTATATATTGTAAAGGCAAAGAATGGAAATTTTAAAGGTAGCACTCAAGCAATTTACTTTGGAATGGCGGAGAAATACCATGTAGTAGGTAGGTATGGTGGACACAAATGGCATAGTGGTTGGCTCAAGGATTTTGGATGCATGAGAAGTATTTCCTCTCGATACAAGGTTTAGGCTAGCAAGGTTATTTGAAACAAACACAAGGATGAACCGGTGCAGCAAAACTCACATAAAAGTGTAGGATAACGTTGCATAGAAAACAAAAAATTTCCTACCGCAAACACGCAATCCAAGCCAAGATGCAATCTAGAAGACGGTAGCAACGAGGGGGTATCGAGTCTTACCCTTGAAGAGATTCCAAAGCCTACAAGATGAGGCTCTTGTTGCTGCGGTAGACGTTCACTTGCCGCTTGCAAAAGCGCGTAGAAGATCTTGATCACGATCGGTTCCGGCGCCACGAACGGGCAGCACCTCCGTACTCGGTCACACGTTCGGTTGTTGATGAAGACGACGTCCACCTCCCCGTTCCGGCGGGCAGCGGAAGTAGTAGCTCCTCTTGAATCCGACAGCACGACGGCGTGGTGTCGGTGGCGGTGGAGAACTCCGGCGGAGCTTCGCTAAAGCTACGCGGGAGATATGGAGGAGAGGGGGGCGGCTAGGGTTTGGGAGGGGGTGGTCGGCCTCAAGGGGGTGCGGCCAACTTGTGGCTTTGGTGTGGCCGGCCCCCTCCCCTATGCCCCTCATTATATAGCTGGAACCCCAAGTGTTGGTATCCAAGTCTTCGAATAAGACCCGAACCAAAAACCTTCCATAAGGAGGGAAACCTAGCCAAGCTAGGACTCCCACCAAAGGTGGGAGTTCCACCTCCCATATGGGGGGTGGCCGGCCCCCTAAGGGGGAGTCCACTTGGGACTCCTCCCCCACTAGGGTTGGCCGGCCATGGAGGTGGAGTCCCATGTGGACTCCACCTTCCTTGGTGGTTTCTTCCGGACTTTTCTAGAACCTTCTAGAACCTTCCATAGAACCTTCCGCGACATTTTAATTCACATAAAATGACATCCTATATATGAATCTTATTCTCCGGACCATTCCGGAACTCCTCGTGATGTCCGGGATCTCATCCGGGACTCCGAACAAATATTCGAACTCCATTCCATATTCAAGTACTACCATTTCAACATCCAACTTTAAGTGTGTCACCCTACGGTTCGTGAACTATGCGGACATGGTTGAGTACTCACTCCGACCAATAACCAATAGCGGGATCCGGAGATCCATAATGGCTCCCACATATTCAACGATGACTTTAGTGATCGAATGAACCATTCACATACGATACCAAATCCCTTTGTCACGCGATATTTTACTTGTCCGAGGTTTGATCTTCGGTATCACTCTATACCTTGTTCAACCTCGTCTCTCGACAAGTACTCTTTACTCGTACCGTGGTATGTGGTCTCTTATGAACTCATTCATATGCTTGCAAGACATTAGACGACATTCCACCGAGAGGGCCCAGAGTATATCTATCCGTCATCGGGATGGACAAATCCCACTGTTGATCCATATGCCTCAACTCATACTTTCCGGATACTTAATCCCACCTTTATAACCACCCATTTACGCAGTGGCGTTTGGTGTAATCAAAGTACCTTTCCGGCATAAGTGATTTACATGATCTCATGGTCATAAGGACTAGGTAACTATGTATCGAAAGCTTATAGCAAATAACTTAATGACGAGATCTTATGCTACGCTTAATTGGGTGTGTCCATTACATCATTCATATAATGATATAACCTTGTTATTAATAACATCCAATGTTTATGATTATGAAACTAATCATCCATTAATCAACAAGCTAGTTAAGAGGCATACTAGGGACTTCTTTGTTGTCTACATATCACACATGTACTAATGTTTCGGTTAATACAATTATAGCATGATATTTATCATAAACATAAAGATATATAATAACCACTTTTATTATTGCCTCTTGGGCATATCTCCTTCAGTCTCCCACTTGCACTAGAGTCAATAATCTAGTTTACATTTGTAAAGATATAACACCTTGGCCTTCTGGTGCTTTATCATGTTTCGCTCACGAGAGAGGTTTTAGTCAACGGATCTGACATGCTCAGAACCGTATGTATTTTGTAATTCATTTGCGTCTCAACGCATCACTCATTTCCAAATGAGTCGGCCTTAAATATGTTTGGTCTTCCGGTGGAACCTTAATTCCGCGGTCCGAAATATGTCACTAATATTGTCACACACAATATAGCTTCAAAGTTCTGACTCTGTCGGAAATACACCAAGTTCTCAAAGAACCTCTTGACTTAACATCCTTTGTCATTGTCAAAACAATGACATACTGTGCCTTCTTTTGTAGATTCCGTCACAATATTTTATACAACACTTAGTCTAATTTGAGATTGAAATTATATTTTATATGTGACAAAACCAATATCGGTGTAACACCTTACAGCGATTTGTTTGTCATTTCTTCATACAAAAATATATATATATATATATCCTTAGTTCTTCTAAAGTACTCAAGGATATTCTTACTGTTGTCCAATGATCATCATATGAATCATTCTTGTATATGCTCATAACACTTTATAGCACATGATATCTGATTGTGTACATATTATTCGTGATCTATAATCACTCATGTGTTTTTACTCATTGAGTGTCAGATACACTCAAGTCTTGTTAAACCTTCACATGACAAGAACATTTTCTTAATTTTTCTATATTGAACTACTTCAATATCCATCATATGTACTTTGACTTAAACTTATTTATGTGTTTCAATCTATCTTCATAGATCTTGACACTAAATTTGTTTCAGTCCATATCCTTTCATTGAAGTCAATGAAACCTTTTTAATCAAGTATATAATTACATCATTTATAACCAACTATATGTCACCTACATAAAGTATTATAAATGTGTCTTAGCGCTCCCACTTAATTTCTTGCAAATGCAAGCCTCTTCATCGTCTTTGATGAAAACAAAAACTCTTTGACTATTTCATCTGGTGAAGATTCCAACTCCGTGATACTTACTTCATCCAATTGAAGCTTGTATACCTATCTAGTATTCCACGGACCAGCAAAACTCTTGGTTGTATCTTGTATACATACTTCTTTAAGTAGTGTATTTTGCCATCCTACTAGCATATCTCATAAAAGAAATATGTAGTGATTACTAGAATAATCCACATAGACTATAAGCATTGCTACGGAAGATCTAATCTTATCGTATTCAACTCTTTGAACTTTGTCGTAAACAATTTTTCGATAAGTCGAGCTTTCTTCAAGGATATTTCATCCAAGTCTATCAATTTCATAGATCCATTTACTTTCATAAAGTATTCATCTATCTTGGATTTCATGGCGCATGGCCATTTTAACGGAGTCAGGGCCCATCATAACTTCTTTGTTTTGTAGTTGGTTTATCATTGTTCAAAATCAATCCTTTGTCCACAAATCATTTATTTGATCACAAAGTAAACCATACCTACAAGGTTCAATATGTACTTCGATCTCCATGGCTAAAACACTTTGTAGCCATGAGAGCCATGATCGTCGTGGCCGCTTCCGAAACCAATTCCGATGCTGCGATACTCTGATCATTATGCTCAGGTTCATAAACCTTATCAAATTATATTATCCTCCCACTCAAATACTTCACTCGAAACAATTTCTCGGAAATAAGAAACATTGACAAACACTTTTGTCTTTGTCTCGTGGGAAGAATTCCCAATTAAATCTCTGGGATAACCAACAAAGACATTCATCCGATTTTGGTTGACTATTAGGGTTTATACCCATGCCATAACTTGTATGGTGTCATTTCAATCGGATCATGATGATGCTCTATTCAGTGTAAAAGCGGTAGTCACTAAAGCATAATTCACAAAAATATAATGGCATCAATATTTTATCTCATCATTGATCCAACAAAGTTTGGATATATCTCTTGGATACTTCATCATCACTATGATACTCCAAGAAACGTAAGTTGTAGAACAATTTCATAACTCTCTTAGATGTTCGCTAAAACTCGTAATTCAAATATTTCCACCATTATCCAATCATAGATATTTGATTTCTATTACGATGATTTCCACTTCATACTGAAATTTATTTGAATCCATTCAAATGTTTCAAACTTCTTCCTTATTGAATATATCCATATATATATACTCAATTCATTGTTGGAAGTTTTTATGAAGTAGAAGAATCTCCCGCACACAACTATGCCCAGTGAACCACATACATCAGCATGTATATTTCCACTAAGTTAGTTGCCCGTTCAACTCTTGGCCTATGAACGGTATTTTAGTCATTCTTTTTAGAAAAGATTTGCAAGCGCCAAATGATTCAAAAATCAAATGACTCCAAAAATCCATTTGCATGGAGTTCCTTCATGCATTCCTTTCTAACATGACCTAAATGGCGGTTCCACAAATAAGTGGAATTCAAATCATTTTCCTTATGGCATTTTAGCGTCAGTGTTATGTATGTGTGTTTCACCATTAAGATTTATAATAACTTATCCATCGTACATGGAGTAATGTCATAATTTGAACAACTCATTGTTTTCATTTGACCAGAGCAAAATAACAATTATTAAGTTCTTTATTATAAATTCTAAGGGCTAGATAGAATGCCAATGACGAACATAATAACACTTTATTTTGTTCCAGACATGCATTCCTATCATATTCCTTGTCAGTCACTTAGGCCATTGTATTCTTGTATTGCTTTGTTTTGTATGACACTTCATACCAACCAATATAGTACTAATACCCAAGAATTTCATAGTGTGACTTAACTAGGAATACAACCATAACATGTATATCATTTATATACACCTGAGCTAGACTTTCTAGTCTTTTCTTTTCTTTTTGCCAAAATATCTTTTGCAGTTTCTCTTTTAGCTTTCCTCATTATTCGAGAAAACACTTCAACATCATTAACTTCTAGGTTTGTTGGTCAAATACCAATAACCTTGAGGTTCTTACTTTGAAGTTGATCATCATATGATAAGTGTTCTAGATTTCACTTATTAGTAACTATGATGAACAATTTCACTCATAATTTTATCCATCAATTCATGACAACTTTTTGAGACCATGTCTGTACATGCTAGGCTCATAAAGTTTAACTTTAGTATTCGCATGTGCAAATCTGGCTTGCACCCGTTGTAAGCACACGTAGAATCTATAACACCCGATCATCACGTGATGCTTCGATACGACGAGTCTTAGCAACGGTGCATACTAAGGATGATAACTTCATGGATATGCGAATATCGTTAGTGCTCCAATAGTTGGAGGATTGTGACGCCTGGCGTCTTCAACCTTCATACATTCCCATAAAACTTATGAGTTTATGTAGTCTCACCAAATTATATTCTATCATCTTGCAATAAGGTCTTAGATATCACATATATCTCATACCTTGATTATTTCTGAAAACTAAATTTTCAGCTCCTTACTTTTCAAACAAATTTGAACTTCAAGTTTGACGGAGACAAGATAACTTTAGGTACTAATTGAAACCATAGATCTTTGAATCAACAATGTGAGTTTTACTAAAAGTTTGCAATAGGACTTAATCAATTCTTGATTCTTTAACAATACGGTACCAATCCGTAAAGTTTCTTGTCAGATTTTAACAGTATTTCTATCTCAATAACAAGACTAGCGCATAGTAGAAAACGGATGCCAATACTACAAAATTAATTCAAAATACTACTCAGACTATGTTTATGATAATTAGTTCATGTTTTAATCTAATTACTAATGAACTCCCACTTAATACAACATCCCTCATAGTTGTTAAGTGGTACACGATCCAAATCCACTACACCAAAACCGATCATCACGTGAGATGATGTAGCTTCAATGGTGAACATCAACATGTTGATCATATCATCCATATGACTCGTGTTCAACCTTTCGGTTTCCGTTGTCCCGAGGCCATGTCTGTACATGCTAGGCTCGTCAAGCAAACCCAAGTATTCCGCGTGTGCAACATGGTTTACACCCGTTGTATGTCGAGTTTATCACACCCGATCATCACGAGATGCTTCAAAACGTCGAACAATGCAACGGTGCATACGAGGGAAGAACACTTTATTATCTTGATATTAATGTGAGGGATCATCTTATAATGCTACCGTCGCGATCTAAGCAAAATAAGATGCATAAAAGGATTAACATCACATGCAGTTCATATGTGATATGATATGGCCCTTTTGTCTTTGCGCCTTCGATCTTCATCTCTAAAGCACGGACATGATCTCCATCATCAACGGGCATGATCTCCATCATCGTCGGCGTAGCGTCAAGGTTCATGGCGCCGTCTTCATGGTTGTTCACCTCATGTAGCAACTATTACAACTACTTTGAAATACTACTCAACATGAAAATTAAAGACAACCATAAGGCTCCTGCCGGTTGCCACAATACAATAATGATCATCTCATACATATTCATCATCATATCATGGCCATATCACATCACCAAACCCTGCAAAAACAAGTTAGACGTCTCTAATTTGGTTTGCATATTTTACGTGGTTTAGGGTTTTCGAGTAAGATCTAATCTACCTACGAACATGAACCACAACGGTGATACTAGTGTTGTCAATAGAAGAGTAAGTTGAATCTTCACTATAGTAGGAGAGACGAGACACCCGCAAAGCCTCTTATGCAATACAAGTTGCATGTCAAACGAGGAACAAGTCTCATGAACGCGGTCATGTAAAGTTAGTCCGGGCCGCTTCATCCCACTATGCCACAAAGATGCAAAGTACTCAAACTAAAGATAACAAGAGCATCAACGCCCACAAAACCATTGTGTTCTACTCGTGCAACCATCTATGCATAGACACGGCTCGATACCACTTGTAGGATAACGTTGCATAGAAAACAAAAAATTTCCTACCGCAAACACGCAATCCAAGCCAAGATGCAATCTAGAAGACGGTAGCAACGAGGGGGTATCGAGTCTTACCCTTGAAGAGATTCCAAAGCCTACAAGATGAGGCTCTTGTTGCTGCGGTAGACGTTCACTTGCCGCTTGCAAAAGCGCGTAGAAGATCTTGATCACGATCGGTTCCGGCGCCACGAACGGGCAGCACCTCCGCACTCGGTCACACGTTCGGTTGTTGATGAAGACGACGTCCACCTCCCCGTTCCAGCGGGCAGCGGAAGTAGTAGCTCCTCTTGAATCCGACAGCACGACGGCGTGGTGTCGGTGGCGGTGGAGAACTCCGGTGGAGCTTCGCTAAAGCTACGCGGGAGATATGGAGGAGAGGGGGGCGGCTAGGGTTTGGGAGGGGGTGGTCGGCCTCAAGGGGGTGCGGCCAACTTGTGGCTTTGGTGTGGCCGGCCCCTCCCCTATGCCCCTCATTATATAGGTGGAACCCCAAGTGTTGGTATCCAAGTCTTCGAATAAGACCCGAACCAAAAACCTTCCATAAGGAGGGAAACCTAGCCAAGCTAGGACTCCCACCAAAGGTGGGAGTTCCACCTCCCATATGGGGGGTGGCCGGCCCCCTAAGGGGAGTCCACTTGGGACTCCTCCCCCACTAGGGTTGGCCGGCCATGGAGGTGGAGTCCCATGTGGACTCCACCTTCCTTGGTGGTTTCTTCCGGACTTTTCTAGAACCTTCTAGAACCTTCCATAGAACCTTCCGCGACATTTTAATTCACATAAAATGACATCCTATATATGAATCTTATTCTCCGGACCATTCCGGAACTCCTCGTGATGTCCGGGATCTCATCCGGGACTCCGAACAAATATTCGAACTCCATTCCATATTCAAGTACTACCATTTCAACATCCAACTTTAAGTGTGTCACCCTACGGTTCGTGAACTATGCGGACATGGTTGAGTACTCACTCCGACCAATAACCAATAGCGGGATCTGGAGATCCATAATGGCTCCCACATATTCAACGATGACTTTAGTGATCGAATGAACCATTCACATACGATACCAATTCCCTTTGTCACGCGATATTTTACTTGTCCGAGGTTTGATCTTCGGTATCACTCTATACCTTGTTCAACCTCGTCTCCGACAAGTACTCTTTACTCGTACCGTGGTATGTGGTCTCTTATGAACTCATTCATATGCTTGCAAGACATTAGACGACATTCCACCGAGAGGGCCCGGAGTATATCTATCCGTCATCGGGATGGACAAATCCCACTGTTGATCCATATGCCTCAACTCATACTTTCCGGATACTTAATCCCACCTTTATAACCACCCATTTACGCAGTGGCGTTTGGTGTAATCAAAGTACCTTTCCGGCATAAGTGATTTACATGATCTCATGGTCATAAGGACTAGGTAACTATGTATCGAAAGCTTATAGCAAATAACTTAATGACGAGATCTTATGCTACGCTTAATTGGGTGTGTCCATTACATCATTCATATAATGATATAACCTTGTTATTAATAACATCCAATGTTTATGATTATGAAACTAATCATCCATTAATCAACAAGCTAGTTAAGAGGCATACTAGGGACTTCTTTGTTGTCTACATATCACACATGTACTAATGTTTCGGTTAATACAATTATAGCATGATATTTATCATAAACATAAAGATATATAATAACCACTTTTATTATTGCCTCTTGGGCATATCTCCTTCAAAAAGACATATTGTAAACATTATAAGACTCTACACCGTCTTCCTTGTTGTTCAAACTCAATACTAGAAATTATCTAGACTTTAGAGATACCAAATATGCAAACCAAATTTAGCAAGCTCTAGGTGTTTCTTCATTAATGGGTGCAAAGTATATGATGCAAGAGCTTAAACATGAGCACAACAATTGCCAAGTATCACATTATCCAAGACATTTTAGAATTACTACATGTAGCATTTCCCGATTCCAACCATATAACAATTTAACGAAGAAGATTCAACCTTCGCCATGAATACTATGAGTAAAGCCTAAGGACATATTTGTCCATATGCAACAGCGGAGCGTGTCTCTCTCCTACACAATGAATGCTAGGATCCATTTTATTCAAACAAAACAAAAAAACAAAAACAAACCGACGCTCCAAGTAAAGCACATAAGATGTGATGGAATAAAAATATAGTTTCAGGGGAGGAACCTGATAATGTTGTCGATGAAGAAGGGGATGCCTTGGGCATCCCCAAGCTTAGACGCTTGAGTCTTCTTAGAATATGCAGGGGTGAACCACCGGGGCATCCCCAAGCTTAGAGCTTTCACTCTCCTTGATCATATTGCATCATTTCCCTCTCTTGATCCTTGAAAACTTCCTCCACACCAAACTCGAAACAACTCATTAGAGGGTTAGTGCACAATAAAAATTAACATGTTCAGAGGTGACATAATCATTCTTAACACTTCTGGACATTGCATAAAGCTACTTGGACATTAATGGATCAAAGAAATTCATCCAACATAGCAAAAGAGGCAATGCGAAATAAAAGGCAGAATCTGTCAAAACAGAATAGTCCGTAAAGATGGATTTTATCGAGGCACCAGACTTGCTCAAATGAAAATGCCCAAATTTAATGAAAGTTGCGTACATATCTGAGGATCACGCACGTAAATTGGCTTAATTTTCTGAGCTACCTACAGGGAGGCAGGTCGAAATTCGTGACAGCAAAGAAATCTAGTAACTGCGCAGTAATCCAAATCTAGTATTCACTTTACTATCAAAGACTTTACTTGGCACAACAAAACACATAACTAAGATAAGGAGAGGTTGCTACAGTAGTAAACAACTTCCAAGACTCAAATATAAAACAAAAATACTGTAGTAAAAACATGGGTTGTCTCCCATAAGCGCTTTTCTTTAACGCCTTTCAGCTAGGCGCAGAAAGTGTATATCAAGTGTTATCGAGGGACGAAGCATCAACATTACCTTGGGCTTTACCCTTACCTTTCTTGTTCTTTTTCTTATTCTTTGGTTTAGGGAATATATGTCTACCCCCAGGTGTAGAGGTGAATTTTAGGGTACCTTCTCCCATATCTATGACTGCTCCCAATAGTTTCAGCAGGGATCTTCCGAGTGTGATTTGTCCTGTTCCTGCACATTCAATAACAAGATAATCAATGGATATTGTTCTCCCAAGAATGGTTGTATGCACACCCACAGCTATTCCTTTAGGAATTATAACAGAGTTATCAATAAGAGTTATTCCTTCTCCCCCTTCAGCGAATTCCCAAAGTTTCAAAGATTTATGAATACTCTTAGGCATTAGGCAAAATTCAGTCATAATATCACAATTAGCATGAAGAGTTTGGTCACCTATAACAATTTTAATAGTAGGATCCCATAATGAAGGTTCAGAGTTCACTAAAACTTGATCAAGACGGTTACGAATATATCCATAATTTTCATTCAGGTGAGATGCACTTGTCTCAAGAGTGTTTAATCTATTATAAATGCTAATAAGGGCTGAATCAAAGTTATTAGCTGAATCATGTGATGCAACCAACTTCTTTATGGCATTAAAAGCTTGATCCCCATTGCAATGAAGGAAATCTCCTCCCACTACAGACATCCAAGGCATATCTATAGCGAATCATAAGACCAAAATAAAAATTACTAAGGAGCAAACTTAGAGTCATTTGAGGTTCAGTTTTACGATAAGAAGTAAAAATTCTGGACCAAGCATCTTTAAAACTCTCCTCATCCCCTTGTTTAAAAGTGAAGACTAATTCCTCGGGTGAAGAAGTAACAAGTGCAGAACTAGACATGGTAACAAAAGTAAAATGCAAGTAACTAATTTTTTTGTGTTTTTGATATAGAGTGCAAGACAGTAAATAAAGTAAAGCTAGCAACTAATTTTTTTGTGTTTTGATATAATGCAGCAAACAAGTAAGTAAATAAAATAAAGCAAGACAAAAACAAATTAAAGAGATTGGATTGTGGAGACTCCCCTTGCAGCGTGTCTTGATCTCCCCGACAACGGCGCCAGAAAAAGAGCTTGATGCGTGCAGTTGACACACGTCCGTTGGGAACCCCAAGAGGAAGGTGTGATGCAGACAGTAGCAAGTTTTCCCTCGGAAAGAAACCAAGGTTTATCGAACCAGGAGGAGCCAAGAAGCACGTTGAAGGTTGATGGCGGCGGGATGTAGTGCGGCGCAACACCGGAGATTCCGGCGCCAACGTGGAACCTGCACAACACAACCAAAGTACTTTGCCCCAACGAAACGAGTGAGGTTGTCAATCTCACCGGCTTGCTGTAACAAAGGATTAACCGTATTGTGTGGAAGATGATTGTTTGCGAGAAAACGAGTAAAGAACAATTGCGGTAGATTAAATGCGATGTAAAGAATAGGACCGGGGTCCACGAGTTCACTAGAGGTGTCTCTCCCATAAGATAAAAGCATGTCGGGTGAACAAATTACGGTCGGGCAATTGACAAATAGAGAGGGCATAACAATGCACATACATGATATGATAAATATAGTGAGATTTAATTGGGCATTACGACAAAGTACATAGACCGCTATCCAGCATGCATCTATGCCTAAAAAGTCCACCTTCAGGTTATCATCCGAACCCCTTCCTGTATTAAGTTGCAAAACAACAGACAATTGCATTAAGTATGGTGCGTAATGTAATCAATAAATACATCCTTAGACATAGCATCAATGTTTTATCCCTAGTGGCAACAGCACATCCACAACCTTAGAACTTTCTGTCACTGTCCCAGATTTAATGGAGGCATGAACCCACTATCGAGCATAAATACTCCCTCTTGGAGTTAAGAGCAAAAACTTGGCCAGAGCCTCTACTAATAACGGAGAGCATGCAAGATCATAAACAACACATAGGTAATAGATTGATAATTAACATAACATAGTATTCTCTATCCATCGGATCCCGACAAACACAACATATAGATTACAGATAGATGATCTTGATCATGTTAGGCAGCTCACAAGATCCGACAATGAAGCACGTGAGGAGAAGACAACCATCTAGCTACTGCTATGGACCCATAGTCCAGGGGTGAACTACTCACTCATCACTCCGGAGGCGACCATGGCGGTGAAGAGTCCTCCGGGAGATGATTCCCCTCTCCGGCAGGGTGTCGGAGGTGATCTCCAGAATCCCCCGAGATGGGATTGGCGGCGGCGGCGTCTGAGTAAGGTTTTCCGTATCGTGGCTCTCGGTACAGAGGGTTTCGCGATGAAGGCTTTAAGTAGGCGGAAGGGCAACGCGGGGGGCCACACGAGGGCCCCACACGCCAGGGCCGCGCGGCCTAGGGCTGGGCCGCGCCGCCCTGTTGTGGCGGCGCCTCGTGGCCCCACTTCCTTTCCCCCTCGGTCTTCCGGAAGCTTCGTGCAAAAATAGGACCACGAGCGTTGATTTCGTCCAATTCCGAGAATATTTCTTTACTAGGATTTCGAAACCAAAAACAGCGAGAAAAACGACAAGCGGCTCTTCGGTATCTCATTAATAGGTTAGTGCCGGAAAATGCATAAATACGACATATAATGTGTATAAAACATGTAGATATCATCAATAATGTAGCATGGAACATAAGAAATTATCGATACGTCGGAGACGTATCATCGTCATACCGATCATCCTGCCGATCAGAGTATCCTGCGGCTACTAGGTTACTGTCGTCGTAACTGTGGTTTTTTTCCTTTTCCTATGGCGATCCCTCCGTCCACCCGAGTCGTGCTTCGGCTGGTCGTCGTCTTCGTCGTCACTGCGCTATCGCGGCTTCCGTACGTTATCCTCGCCATCAGCCCAGCTGTTGGCGATTTCCATTAACTTGGTTATGGTTTTTTGTTTTTTGCGCCCAAGTTCCTCTATGTAGCTTTCTCGTCGGATGCCATCGCTGAAGGCGTCGATTGCTCTGTCGATGGAAACATCTTCGGCGGCGTTTAAGAGCTTGGTGAATCTCCCGATGTATGCGCGCATTGATTCCTTCGCCTCGCTGGCAATGCCGTAATTCCTCAATCCCGACGGGTCTTTTGTACGTTGCTTGGAAATTGGCGACAAAAGCGTCTACTAGATCGTCCCATGACTTGATGGAACCCTTCGGCGAGGCCTCTTAACCAAGCTCGTGCTGAATCCTTCGAGTAAAGCTGCAAGCATTGCATTGCTGCTATCTGATTTCCTTTGTGCTGAATCACAGTCTGCAAATAGTCGTCTATCCAGGACCTCGGCTCCTGCTGTCCATCGTATTTGGCGGCGTCAGAAGGGGTAGGTTTGAACTTTCTGGGTGGCATCACCTCGCGGATTTTGTAGCTTAAACAATCGGCCCCCCTTAGCTCGCCGTCGTTCTCCTGGCTTTCATCCGAAGAATCACTGTCATATTCCTCCCTAGCGACGCGTCGTCGCCTTACTTTGTCGATTCTGCTCTGGGTGATTTTGTCTCGAGCATCTCTCGCATGATGCTTTGAGCCGCTGGCCTGTAACGTGGTCTTTTCCTTCTGCGGGACCAGGTTGTCTCCCAATATTGCGAGACTTTCTAGGGCACCTCGGTGAGCTTGGGCCATAGAACCTTCAGGGCGCTGATTGATGAGGTATGCTGCGAGATTGGCGGTTGCTCCTGCGACGGTTTTTGGCCGTGGCATGCCTGCGGTGTCCATGGTCATAGAAGACTTGGTCAGATTCGACGTTATTTCTCTGGCGTCATCCTCCGAGAGTCTGGATAACCTTGATCGGTGCTTGCCTGCCCCTTGAGTGCTTCGAGAGGCGCTTCCTCGAGAGCCTCTCCGTCATTCACTAGATTGGTCGCACGCGAGATAGGCGTCTCTCGAGGGTGGCTTGTTCTTTCGACAGGCGCTCCCGGTTTTTCTCCAATATAGAGCGATAAGCGTTGAGGGTTCCAACCGAGGTTCCTACGGGGAGCGGTGTGTTGTTAAGCACGGCTGCCTTGGCTGCTGCCCACTCCTCCTCTGCGATGGTGTAATCGTTGTTATTGTTACTGGCACTGTTTGCAAAACTTGCTCGTCTGCTGGAGCGGGGGGTGTGATCTTCGTCTCCCATGTTCCTTGCGTTTCCCGTGTTGTTGGCGACATAAACCTGGTGGTGTGTCGTTCTTCGGGTGGTGCCTCGGACGATGCTTGTCGACACTTGTCCTCTCTCGAGGAGTGCGGGCATTGCAGATGAACGGCGTGTCGCTTGATCCTAACCCGTGTCTGGTATCGCAGTTCAAGCAGTAGTACGAGGTCATCTCCGAAGATGTGGAATTGTCAGATCCAACCGACATGGGAGACGTCGAATGAGGAGTCGATGGCGCGGGTGAGTTCGTTGAGTTCGTCAGACCAGCCGAAAGGTCGATTGATGACGACGTGCTTGGGCCTATCGACCTGGAGGCGAGCGGTTCCAGCAGTCGAAGGACTCCTTCCGAGTTGACGTTGTAGTGGACGATGCCGAAGGTCATCTCCATGTTTCCTTGTAGATCAGAAAAGGTCGAGCGAGACGAGTCGCTGTGCGGGGTGAATTCATAGGAGCCGAATCGAATCGGGCTTCCCAGAATTGGCGATGATGGTGTCGATGAAGCTGTCGATGACATGACTGGATCTGCCGATGTCCGATCTTGTGCCGATAGGGTTCCCACAGACGGCGCCAATTGTCGAGGGTACTCTTCGGCAATGCCCTCTGATTGGGGCTTAGGGTTGATGGAATCCTGCAAGCTGATACGAGACATCGGTTCACAGACAAGCGGGGATAGCGATTTACCCAGGTTCGGGGCCCTCGATGAGGTAAAACTCTTACGTCCTGCCTGTCTGATCTTGATTATGTAATAATGGGTTACAATGGGGTGCCGAAAGGTTCGGCTGAGATCTCGTCGAGAGGCTAAGTGCTGCGGTGACCTAGCTCTAGACTTCGGGTGGCTATGATTGCTAAGATTGATTGTGTCCCTCGGCAGCCCCTCTCCTGGCCTTTATATAGGGGGCCAGGTCTCAAGATGTCTAACCGAGTACGACTAGATTTACAGTAGTTCTAAATCTAAACTTTCCTTGTTCGACTCCTTCCTTGTCTTGCCCGCCAAGGAACCTTCTGGTGCGCCATCCAAGTGGCTCGCCTTGCCTTCAAGTGTCTTCATGGGCCTCCAACTAGATTGTATAGGATAGGGCAATGTCGTTTACCCGAAGGGTAATGCCCACGTCACCCGCCGCCCTCGCCGTCGGCCATGGGTTCGAACTGACGGCCAATGAAGGGAGATAGTGAAGATAACTAACGGCCGACATTCGATTCAGGGAACTGAAGAACATGGGCTTATTTGCTCTTCTTCAACATTGGGCTTAAGATGCCTTTGGGCCCATTTATGCTATACGTACTCCGCCTTATGGGTTCATCTCGCTGGAGCCTGAATTTGCTTTTAAAAAAAGGTGGACACTGAAGAGGCAACAATTTAATGAATAAACAGTGTAAAAAACAATTTAATGAGTAATTTCTCAAAAAAAGTCAATGAACTACATCCAACGTAAATAAATTTATCCTCATTGTGTGCAGCACAGTTTTTTTTGCAAGCAAAGTAGGAACTTCATTAAGTAGGAAGGATTACAAGACGGTCATTCTCGAGCACAATATCAGGGCAAACCTAACCACAATTCATTTCGATATTCCGATCTATCTTGTCTCATAAATATTAACTATATCTTGTGTGATCAATATTAACCTGCCGGAAATATAAACTTAGAAATATCACGCAACTCAGTCGTACCACAAGACTTTATCATCACTTCATCCTGCAGTAATCTTTATCTCCTTGTTCAAATGTGCACTGGATTGTTGTAGTTCCAGCTAAGCCATCACCCCATGATTCATCAGTTATATAGCATTCGTACCATCAGAAATATGACCACAAGGAAATCTTCACTGCTTTCTGAACCGAATATGCACATAAACCAAATACATAGGAAAGTTTAAACAGCAAGCAGGAATTCACAATCCTGCACCACCATTACTAACCCTGGAACTAGCTAAAACAAAATCAACACTTTAGCCTGGATCTAGTCTAGAAAAACAAACTTCCTTATTACCTCCTTATTTTGTATTATAGATATTTTGGTCCTTTGTTTTTTTTAAGGGAACAAGGGAACCTATTTTTCAATCTACCCATTCACTTTTCATCAAAAGGTAACAAGGGTTTCTGATTGTCGGCGCGTGCACTTGATGCGGAAGCTGCAACTTTTTGCTCAAGTATAACTCTTTGTTTTTCGAGCTCTCGTCCGGCACGAGCGAGTCTATATTGATACGCTTGCAGCTCCTCTACTGTGGCTATCGTGTTCACCGGCTCTGTGGCGTTCATGGCTCTCCCGGCTCTATCCCAAGCTGCTTACGAAAGCTGCACTTTTCGCGAGGTGTAGCACCGATGTATTTGCTTCCAGTTCCTCGCGTAAGATCAGCGGGATCGATGTATGGATTGCCCAAATCATCGAAAGCCTCTGATGCCTCCTCTGCATGACTTGATTCACCAATCACACAGATTTGATAATATATTGTAGCTTAGTTTTCTTCAGGGTCGGTGACACCGTCTGATAGTTCAGCGAAGACCTCCCGAATAGAAGTAGATCTGTCGATGAAGTCGAAGTTGTCGATGCTTTCCGAGTCGCTGCTCAGATCAGAGTTCGTGAACGACCCGAAAGACATGTTGCCGAACATATCGGCGAGTCCTCCGCCGAAGGCGGGCTTGATGAAGCTTGATAAGGAAACCTCCTCATCGTCCGACTCGATGATTGATGTTGATGATCCCGAAAAATCGGAATCGGCCGCTAACGGTCCCGAAAAAATCGGTGCCGAAAAAGATCCTTCTTTCCCAGCGAGGAAGTGGAAACTCCCGAACGTCATCTCCGTCGACTCCTCCAAATCGGCATATGCATGCAAACGGGAAGGAGCGTGAGGAACAGAATCGACGAGATCGGGTTTGCCTTGTTTACCTCCGTCAATCGCATTGCTTGCACTGAAGATGTTGTCGATGTTGACGATGCCATCGAGATCAGCACCTTGTCACCTCCAATCCCCACAGACGGCACCAATTGACAAGGGATTAACTTGTCAATGCCTACAAGTTGTAGACTAGGGTTTCGCGGAAAGTAGAGCGCAAGTAGATCTCGAAGGTTCAGCCGAAACAGGTGCTCGACTATGAAAAACTAGGGTTGTGTTGACAATGATTCAATCCTTTCTTCCTCCCTCAACTCCCCTTTATATAGGAGGTGGAGCTGACTGCTGAGGCTTTCGTATCATACAAGTTACAAACAACGAGAGACTCTTTGAGTTCATCCCGTAAATGTACAAATATCTGTATTCCAAATATATCTCTATCTTCCATAACGATGTTTATTGGGCTTCCGGACTTTGTAATCTTCGGGTTGTGGATCTTCATTTATCCCAGGTACTATATTCGGCAGGCCCATTCGGGATGCCTATGTCACTGACACTGGCATCGGAAACGCAAGAGGGAGGATCCGGGTGACATATATGATGAAACAAATCGTCGTTGGAATATAGCACAACAACGTTATTTTCACACTTAACAATTTTCGCATTACATACTTTGTAATAGTTTCCGTTCCACAACTAGTTTTCATGCATGCTGCATGTATCAGATGATCTGGTCCAACAGCAAAATTTAGTACATCATCTAACCAGAGCAGACACATGCATGACAACAAGCAGCAGTTATCATCAGATAACTTGTTCCTAATTAACATGTTTGAATTATCAGTCAGAAAAGACGACTAAACCTGCTCCCGCTTGGGCTACTGTTCCGCCTCCTTGAGCATGACCAAGCCGGCTGTCCCTGACTCGTCATGGTGATGCTTCTCTTCCTCCTCCTCAATCTCGATCTGCCAATACCAAGGCAAAAAACAGTTAAACCAGCGGATGAGCTTGGGGTGTCCGTCTAACAGGACCACCATGGTTCGGGCCACATCTTCAATTCTGCAAAATCAGCAGGTTTCAACTTTAAGCCATCACAAGTCAAAAACAGAAATAATGCGTAGATTGTTGTACATGCTACTGCTCATGCATCACCCACCTCCAGTTCTCGAAATTGCACAGGAACTCGAAGAACTTCTCGTGCTTGTTAGGTTGGTCCGCCAAAATGTCCTTCACGTCACTGACGTATTGCGCCCAGTTACTAGTAGACACCACAACACTCTGGCCATCGGGAATCCGCACCTTCCGTTCGTGGGAGCACAGTGGCACTGGAGCAATGTCACTCCAGTACCACTGGGTCTGACTGCTCTTTACAAACAAGGGTACCGGGAGCACCAACAGAAAACAAACATTTTATCAGATCAGCAATGGATTTTACTTGTCAAAATGCAACAAGTGGACAAGTGCTTGCACGAGAAAATCACAAATGAGAACCCAGAAAGAACAGTTGATCTAAACTGAGTTATGTTATTTGTACCCGCGGTATCCAGAAAGCACATTGGGATGAAGGAAATAGGTTCTACTTTCTTGCAGGATAGTACAAACCTTCACATGTCTTTTCGAGAAAATGATGAAACTTGTGTACATTTCTCGCTGAGCGATTACCTGTAGCCCTGACAAAAGTGTAAGAGCATCTCCAGCCGCGTCTCCCAAACCGTCCCCCAAAACGCGCCGGATTGAGCGTTTAGGGGACGTGTTTCGTTCGTGCCGCGTTTGGGGGACGTCGCTCCCCAGTCGCGTCCCCCAAACAAAATTTCGGAAATTTTAAACTTAACGAGATTCGATTAGATTCGTCCAAACTTACATAGATTCGAACGAAATTTGACTAAATTTAAACTAAACCTAATCTAGAACCACTTGCGGCGGCCGGAGGCGTCGTAGTACTCGCTGGAAGTTGTACATGTCGTCGGTGACGACCTCACTGCTTGACACGCTCGTCGAAGGGCTCGTCGACGGGCTCGTCCGCTTGGTCCTGCCTCGCCGTCGTCGGTGAGATCCACCGGCGGCTTGCCGGAGTCGCGGATGGACATGGCGATCGCCGCGTCGAGGTCGCCCCTCCGGGCGTCCTTGTCGTTCATGGACGCCAAGAACGCCTCCCGCGGACACTGGGCGGTCCTCGGGGTCGTCGGCTGCGGCGATGAGCCGGCTGCTGCCGCTCGTACTCCGCCAGCAGCACCGCCTACGACGGTTCCTCCGGCTCCTCCTTCACCTCCGGCTTCGGGATGAGGAGGGCGCCGCCACGCCTCGTGTTGACGGGCGTCGCTGGCTCCTCCTTCACCTCCCGTTTGGGGACGGTGTAGGGCGCCGACCGGTACGACAAGGACGGCGTCGATCGCGCCGGTCCTGAGGAAGAAGAGTGCGAGGAGGACGAGTACGTCATCCTCCTCAGCTTCCATTGAGGAGACGGCGGCGGTGACGACGGCATCTCCAATCTTGGAGCGCCGTTGCGGATGCCGCGGATGAAGTCCTCGAGGGTGCGCCCGGAACGCCCCAGAACGAGGCGCGACCGTCCTTGTTCCAGGCTGTTGGGGCCGCCGACGAGCCCATCGGTGCTGTACATCTCGACGTCGTACTTCGCCTTGAAGTACGTCGTCCACCAGGCGTCGTTGTTGTTGGCCGCCCACGTCGGATCCAACCGCTCCTCGGCGGTAAGTTGAGCCCGACGGGCCTTGATGGCGTCCCTCCATTGCTCCGTGCGCGGCTTCGGCGGCGGCGGGACGCTAATGCCGTTCACGGCCATCTTCCAGCCGCCGCTGCTTGGCAGCCGCATGTCCGGCGGGACTGGATACCGGGCGTGGTACAGCGCCCACGCCTCCGGCACGGTGAGGCTGCCGCGGCCGAAGCCGTTCACCGCGGCGATCTTGCGGGAGGACGAGCTCGGCATTTTTGGAGCGGCGAGGAGAAGATCTGGGAGGGGGGAGGCGGTGGCGACGAGAAGGTTTGTGAGCGGTGAGAACTGCAGGGCGTCTTAAACAGCGGCGGCAGCGAGTGGTTGCACGCAATAACGCCGGCGCGGACGGCCACGCAGCCATGCACGACGAGACGCGTCCCTGCGTCGCCTGAGAAAACTGGGACGCCATTAATGTCGCTTGACCAAAGGTAGGCGGTGGGGTTTTAGGCTTCCGAGCCGCTGACGCGTCGGGCCCG
The DNA here is from genome assembly GCF_022539505.1 of Lolium rigidum. Lineage (NCBI taxonomy): Eukaryota > Viridiplantae > Streptophyta > Magnoliopsida > Poales > Poaceae > Lolium > Lolium rigidum. The sequence continues at coordinate 56,507,951 of NC_061509.1, forward strand.
CGTTGGTTCGCCTCGCTTTCCGTTGTGTCCGGCGTGCCCGGGCGTCCCCGTGGGACGGGGACGGGCTCGGGCGGCCGGACACCGTATCGGGGCCGCCCGGACAAAAATGGGCTTTAGGGGACGCGGCTGAAACGTTTTTTTTGGCCCGGCGCGTCCTAAATTGCTTTGGGGGACGCTTTGGGGGACGCGGCATGCTCTAAGGGCATCTCCAGCGGCGCGACGCATTTCGAACGTCCGAAATGTCCGTTTGCGTCGCGCGGCGGACGCGAGACAGACCGTTTTTGTCCGCGCGTCCGTTTGCACCCTGGGGTGGCTCCAGCGGCGCGACGCATTTCCGCGTTTGCATTAAATAGTTGCCAATGTGTTCGCCGACTGATCGGACTCGTCGTCCGAAGAGGAGTCAACGATCTCCGCGCGGAACTTCTCCACCATATGCCACGCGTCCATCTGCGTCGATACGAACTGTTGATCAATGGCCGCGCACAAATCGCGCCGAAAAAACGAGAAGGAACCTACCGGCGCAATAGGTCGAACAGGTCGTGGGCGGCGCGGAAGGGCGGCGCAACCGGCAACGTTTCGCCCGAAAACAGCCGGCAGGTTCGCGCCGGAGCCAACCCGAGTACGATCCCTGCTCTCCGCGCGGCGACAACGGTGCCGGCGGTGAGTACTGCGGCGCTGCGGCGGACGGCGGGGATTGGGGCGGGGGCGTCGCACTAGGGCACCAACGAGGGTGAAAAAATAAATTAGGTCGAAGCGGTCGATTTTGCTCTCGCTGACTTGCGGGACCGGGTAAGAAATGGAGGACGCTCGGCGCGTCCGCCAAGCGTCCGCGGAGACGCAAACCTGGCGCATATTTGGGCCAGGTTTGCGTCTCCACGGACGGGCCGGTCACTTTGTGTCGTCCCGCTGGAGCAGAGCCCAGACGTATTTCCGGTCACGGCGGACGACTCAGCGACCATTTGCCTCGCGCCCGCTGGAGATGCCCTAACAGTTTTCGAAAAAGTACAGTATAACAGTTTTCGCTTCATGAGCCGTTCTGCCCGATAGGCCAGGCCCACTAAGCAGAAGCAACAATCCCCAAATCATCGAGGCCAACCAAAGCAAAACGAATTTCTCCGGCCGGCGTTCGAAAAAAAGAACCCACGAAAAATCCCCAAATCCACTCGCGGCGGCGCGGCCTCCCGTTCCTACGGTCGGCGGGCGGCTTGCGGCGGCAGGGACGCACGACGTCCTTAAGTGCTCGCCGGGTCGAGCTAAGGTCACAGGAGGAGGCGGAGAGAGGGAGGGCCTAACCGCCCGCCCGCCCGGCGCTCCAGGTGTTCGTGCAATTGCGTCGCCGGCGTGGCTCGGGCGCGGCTCGGTCCTGCTACTGCGTGCTTCGGGGGGAGGGGCGTGGGAGCGCGACCAGCTACACGCAGGCCAAAGAGAAGTGAGTCCTTAGCTCGTAGACCATGTCATCTCTGGTAAACCGGCCACCGCCCCCCGCCCCCGGCTCTGCCCGGCGGCGTTTAACCACCAACAGCGGCGTCAGTGGTGACATTCGGCGCCACATGGCTCCGCAGCAGCAGGAGCTATGGTCCTCGTACTCGGTCTATAGCTCTCGTCCCCTGCACGGGGTCGTCCAGTCGAGGTCTTGCCAAGGGTAAGCAGCAGGCTTGCCAAAAGAACGATGCCGCCGCTGAGAACCAAGACGGGGCTCTGGGATGGAGCAAGGACGAGATCGAGGCCATCTCGGTGCTGTTCGCGCGGCCGATGCGGCAGACTCCGCCGAAGCCCCCGAGCCCGGCGACGCGGCGGCCGCTCCCGCTGCCGCAGCCCCACAAGACGAGGCTGCCCGCTGCTCCGGTGCGGAAGCATCACGTCCGGCTCCCCTCGCGCTCCTCGTTCAGCGATCGGGTGCGCAAGGACCCGGAGGTCCTCGTCGGGATCGCCCGGGAGACCGCCGCGCTCCCGCCGGACTCCGACGTGTCCACGGTGCTGGACAGCTGGGATCCGTTCCTCCGGAAAGGGTCCCTGTCCATGACCATCCGGGAGCTTGGCCACATGGGGCTCCCCGAGAGGGCGCTCCAGACGCTGTGCTGGGCGCAGGCGCAGAAGGCCGTGCCGCTCTTCCCCGATGACCGCATCCTCGCCTCGACTGTCGAGGTCCTAGCGCGCTTCGACGAGCTCAGGATGGAGTCTGCACTCGAGGAGTGCGTGCCGTCGGCGAGCCGCGCCATCCTCGAGGCCATGGCGAGCAGGTTCATCGGGGCGGGCAAAGTAGGCCTCGCGCGAAAGGTGCTCGAGCTTGACAGGGTAAACAAGAGAACGCTGCACCCGGGCGTCTACGCGAAGCTGATGCTGGAAGTTGCCCAGACACCTGAAGGCTACGGGCTCGCTGCTGCACTACTCGATGAGCTCGGTGAGAGGCCGGAGTTTGACCTGCGACCGCAGGACTGCACGGCTGTCATGAAGGTCTGCGTATAGCTCAGGCGGTACGTGGCCGTGGAGAGCCTGTTCAGCTGGTTTACGGCGTCCGGCAGGAACCCGACCGTGGTGATGTACACGACTGTGATCCACAGCCGCTCCCGCGACGGGAGGCACCGGGAGGCGTTGGCCCTGGTGTGGGAAATGGAGCAGGCAAACTGCCTTCTTGACCTGCCAGCATACCGGGTCATCGTCAAGCTGTGTGTGGCACTGCGTGATCCAGAAAGGGCTTTTCGGTACATGTTGAGGCTGAAGGATGCTGGGTTCGTTCCGACCAGTGACATATATTGTAATTTGATTGAAAGCTATGCCATAGCGGGAAGGATGGCCAAGTGCCGTCAGCTGATCAGGGAGGCTGGTTTCAAGCGTGTCTGTGATGAGTGATAGACACCCTTGAACCACTGGCAAAGTGAAAGTCTATGCTCCTCTAACTATCTGTAGGTGGTAAGTTGTATCACAAAGAGTGTGTGTATTCTCTATTGGCAATTCTATGCTAAGAAGCGTATATTTGATAATGCTTCGTACTTAAATTTGGTTTGCATACACTGTTTTAACCTTTGAGACTGTTGATAGTTCACATTCAGCATTCAGACAACAGATGGTTGAGATTTATTGACCAATACTCTCTATACTTACATCGACGACTCACATTCAGTCAGAAACTTTATTACATACTGTTGGTGTTATTATCGTTTCCCCTTGTGTTATGTAAACTGTTATAACTGAACTAAATGTTGAATGTAGATGGGCTGCAGCCCAGTAAGGCAGCCCATGTAGTCTACAATTCCTGAAATCTCAAGGCCCATCACGTTGGCAGCTTGAGACAGCCTTGGGGGACAAAGTTTAGTCCCACATTGCTAGTTGGGAGAGAGTTGGAGTGGTATATAAGGGCTGCTGTTCTAGTCATTCCAAGTGAGTGAGAATAGAAGAAGCCCTCGCGCACTCCTCCTCCTCCGCCCGCCCGGCACGGCACGCACGCACGCACGCACGCACGCACGTCGCGTTTCGTGACTCGAGTTCGAGTTCGAGTTCGAGACACACTCAAGGAAGTCTAAATTTTTGCTTGGTGCACCAACTGTGTTGGGTACGTGTCGACCTGCATGTGCATGCTCGCCGCGTGTCCCTGGCTTCCTACGCGTGTCAACGCGGGCGGGTCGGCTCTCCTCCCAGGCTATACAAGGAGACCGATCAGATCTGGAAAAGAAGGCTCTTAGATCTCTCTCTCGCGAAGTTCCTTTTGCTACACTACTCTCTAGTCTTCCCTATCCCGGCGACTGCGTGCACAGCCGTCCGGGAGAGCAGGCCTCCGAAACTCCGTCCGTTGAGATCCTGCACCGGGAGACGGGCGATAAGGTTTTTGGGGAGCGTCTCGGCGCGACTGCTCGCTACTCGTTCGTCTTCTTCTTCGACGACCCGGCTGCTTCATCGACAGATCCGACTACACCATGGGCGACATCAACAATACCCATGGTGGTGGTGCTTCGTCTGCTGGTGCGACCTTCCCGGTCGCGATGTACGTGCTTTTACTCTCCTACCTTGCACTGCTACTTGTTCCATGTTCAGATCTGATGCATGTGCTTAGTCTGATGTGTATGGTTAAGTATGCTTGTGCATCTGTAATCTTGCTTTCGGTAATTAAACTCACACGGAAATTGCCTAATAATCTAACAATCCAAAAACCTTATATGCATAGGCAATTTTCACCGTCTGGTTTTGCTGCTGCGCTTAAACCGAGCCCGTTTACGGGTTCTCATTTCAAGAGATGGCAGAGTAAGACCCTCTTGTGGCTCACTTCTATGGGAGTGCACCGAGTTGCGGAAGGTACTCCCAGAGGTCCGCTTACTCTCGACGAGGATAAAGCGTTCGGGGATGCCACCGTAATCTTTGTGGGTGCTTGTCCTAAGTGTGCTTGGAGACAAGTTGGTTGATGCTTATCCGCACATCCGAAATGGGAAGGAAGCTGTGGGATGCACTTGGACGCTAAGTTTGGTGCTGCCGATGCCGGAGGTGAACTGTATGCTATGGAGCAGTTCAATGACTACGAGAATGGTTGAGAACCGATCCGTAGTAGAACAGAGCTCATGAGATACGAGATCATGGCAAAGGAACTCGAGCTCCTCAAGTGTGTGCTACCGGACAAGTTTGTCGCGGGATGCATTGTCGCTAAGCTTCCCCCTTCATGGAGGAACTTTGCCACTTCCACGAAACATCGGAGGCATGAGTTTTCCGTTGAGAATATCATGGGCTCTCTGGATGTTGAGGAGAAGGCGAGGGCAAAAGACAAACACACTTGGAGGAACCGAGGGACGTTCTGCTGCCAATATGGTGCGGAAAAATGCCCACAAGTCCAAGGGAAAGAACAAGGGAGTCTCCCGGACTACCAACTTCAAGAAGAAGGGGAAAACGGAGAAGAAAGATCCTTGCTGGGTGTGTGGCGAGACCGGCCCTTGGGCCAATCGTTGTCCACAACGCAAAGGAAAGAAATGTCGAGTCGGACGGAACTCAAATTTTGTCGGCATGGTCATTGGCAACACGAGAGGAAGGAACTACGGGGTATGGTAATATGTTACCTCTTGTTCTTTCGGTGTTTCAGCCCACGAGAATGGTGGGTTGATACAGGTGCTAATGTTCATGTGTGTGCCGACATCTCCATGTTTACCTCTTATCGGGCCCGAGGTTCCTCGGTAATGATGGGGAATGGGTTACATGCTACTGTTCGTGGTGTTGGCACGGTAGATCCGAAGTTTACTTCGGAAAGATCGTGCAAGCCGAAGAACGTGCTCGCATGTCCCTTCTATCAAGAAGAATCTTGTTAGTGGCTCCCGTCTTATGAAAGATGGGTTTAAGTTGGTGTTTGAGTCCAATAAAGTTGTACTTGTCTAAGTATGGAACTTTTGTTGGAAAGGGATATGAATGTGAGGGAATGTTGCGTTTCTCTCTAGAAGACTTCGTGATAATGTTGTGAACCATGTAAGCACTAGTGTTAATGAAACTAATGTTTGGCATTCACGACTTTGTCATGTTAATTTCGGTTGTATGACGCGGCTTGCCGATATGAGTTTAATTCCGAAATTCACCTTTGTCAAAGGCTCTAAGTGCCATGCTTGTGTGCAAGCAAAGCAGCCTCGCAAGCCTCACAAGCCTGCGAAGGAAAGAAACTTGGCACCACTAGAGCTCGTACATTCAGATCTATGTGAGATGAATGGTGAGTTGACAAAAGGTGGAAAGAAATTTTTCATGACTTCGATTGATGATTCCACTAGGTACTGTTATGTGTATCTCCTCAAAACTAAAGATGAGGCTCTTGATTTCTTTAAAATCTATAAGGCTGAAGTTGAGAACCAACTTGAAAGAAAGATAAAAAGGGTTCGGTCCGATCGTGGTGGAGAGTACTTTTCTAATGAGTTCAATTTATTATGTGCGGAACATGGTATAATCCATGAGAGGACGCCTTCCAATTCCCCACAATCCAATGGGATTGCGGAAAGGAAAAACCGTACTCTAACAGATTTGGTTAACGCCATGTTAGATGTTTCGGGTTTATCCAAGGAATGGTGGGGGGAGGCTATATTGACTTCGTGTCATGTCCTAAATCGTGTTCCAACCAAGAATAAAGAGATTACCCCTTATGAGGAATGGGAAAAGAAAAGACCAACACTCTCCTACCTACGAACTTGGGGCTGTTTGGCTAAAGTGAATTTGCCAATCACCAAAAAGCGAAAGCTTGGACCAAAAACCGTGGACTGTGTCTTTCTTGGCTATGCTGCCCATAGCATTGCTTATAGATTTCTTGTGGTGAAATCCGGAGTGGACGACATGAATGTTGGCACCATCTTTGAATCAAGAGATGCTACATTCTTTGAGGATATATTTCCTATGAGAGATATGCATGGCATGTCTAGTTGGGAATCTGATCCAATACACGAAACTCCTATGGAGTCTGATGACGAATCTGATGATGAGAGTTCAGATTCTGATGAAGATAACAATGAAGCTCCCACAAGGAGTAAGAGACAAAGGACTGCAAAGTCTTTTGGTAATGATTTCATTGTGTATCTTGTGGATGATACTCCCACTACCATTTCAGAAGCCCTCGCATCTCCTGATGCAGACTACTGGAAGGAAGCGGTTCAAAGCGAGATGGATTCCATCTTAGCTAATGGAACGTGGGAGTTATCAGAGCGTCCTTATGGGTGCAAACCTGTAGGATGTAAATGGGTATTTAAGAAGAAGCTTCGAGTTGATGGTACTATTGAAAAGTACAAAGCTCGGCTTGTAGCCAAAGGCTATACCCAAAAGGAAGGCAAAGATTTCTTCGATACCTACTCACCTGTGGCGAGATTGACCACAATTCGAGTACTACTGTCATTGGCTGCCTCACACGGTCTTCTCGTTCATCAAATGGACGTTAAGACGGCTTTCCTAAATGGAGAGTTGGACGAGGAAATTTACATGGAACAGCCTGATGGTTTCGTACTGCAAGGTGCCGGTGCGTAGTTGACGTGGGAGTTAGAAATCTTTGTGGTGTAACTTTTCTTCGTTCCCCGGCAACGGCGCCAGAAAATATGCTTGATGGCGTGTATTTCACACGTTCGTTGGGAAACCCCAAGAGGAAGGTATGATGCGCACAGCAGCAAGTTTTCCCTCAGAAAGAAACCAAGGTTTATCGAACCGGGAGGAGCCAAGAAGCACGTTGAAGGTTGATGGCGGCGGGATGTAGTGCGGCGCAACACCGGAGATTCGGCGCCAACGTGGAACCTGCACAACACAACCAAAGTACTTTGCCCCAACGAAACGAGTGAGGTTGTCAATCTCACCGGCTTGCTCGTAACAAAGGATTAACCGTATTGTGTGGAAGATGATTGTTTGCGAGAGAAAACATTAAAAACAAGTATTGCGACGAGATTTGTATTTCGGTATTAAAGAATGGACCGGGGTCCACGAGTTCACTAGAGGTGTCTCTCCCATAAGATAAAAGCATGTTGGGTGAACAAATTACAGTCGGGCAATTGACAAATAGAGAGGGCATAACAATGCACATACATGACATGATAAGTATAGTGAGATTTAATTGGGCATTACGACAAAGTACATAGACCGCCATCCAACTGCATCTATGCCTAAAAAGTCCACCTTCAGCTTATCATCCGAACCCCCTCCAGTATTAAGTTGCTAACAACAGACAATTGCATTAAGTATGGTGCGTAATGTAATCAACAACTACATCCTCGGACATAGCGCCAATGTTTTATCCCTAGTGGCAACAACACAACACAACCTTAGAACTTTACGTCACTTGTCCAGGTGTCAATGCAGCCATGAACCCACTATCGAGCATAAATACTCCCTCTTGGAGTTAAAAGTAAAAACTTGGCCAGAGCCTCTACTAGTAACGGAGAGCATGCAAGATCATAAACAACACATATGTAATAACTTGATAATTAACATGACATAGTATTCTCTATCCATCGGATCCCGACAAACACAACATAGAGTATTACGGATAGATGATCTTGATCATGTTAGGCAGCTCACAAGATCCAACAATGAAGCACAATGAGGAGAAGACAACCATCTAGCTACTGCTATGGACTCATAGTCCGGGGGTGAACTACTCACTCATCACTCCGGAGGCGACCATGGCGGTGTAGAGTCCTCCGGGAGATGAATCCCCTCTCCGGCGGGGTGCCGGAGGAGATCTCCGGAATCCCCCGAGATGGGATCGGCGGCGGCGTCTCGGTAACGTTTTCCGTATCGTGGTTTTTCGCCTCGGGGGTTTCGCGACGGAGGCTTTAAGTAGGCGGAAGGGCGAGTCGGGGCCCGACGAGGGGCCCACACCACGGGCGGCGCGGGCCCCCTTGGCCGCGCCGCCTTGTGGTGTCGCCACCTCGTGGCCCCACTTCGTATGTTCTTCGGTCTTCCGGAAGCTCCGTGGAAAAATAGGCCCCCGGGTCTTCGTTTCGTCCAATTCCGAGAATATTTCGTTACTAGGATTTACGAAACCAAAAACAGCAGAAAACGAGAACGGCACTTCGGCATCTTGTTAATAGGTTAGTTCCAGAAAATGCACAAATATGACATAAAGTGTGCTTAAAACATGTAGGTATCATCAATAATATGGCATAGAACATAAGAAATTATCGATACGTCGGAGACGTATCACAAGGTCAGGAAAGAAAGGTGTGTAAATTAAAGAAATCTTTGTATGGTCTCAAACAAGCACCGAAACAATGGCATGAGAAGTTTGAAAGAACTTTGACATCTGTGGGCTTTGTTGTTAATGAAGCCGACAAATGTGTGTACTACCGCCATGGTGGGGGTGAGGGCGTTGTCCTATGCTTGTATGTGGATGACATACTAATTTTTGGGACAAGTCTCAAAGTGATTGAGGAGGTCAAAACCTTCTTATCTCGGTGCTTCGAGATGAAAGATCTTGGAGAAGCTGATGTTATATTGAACATCAAGTTATTGAGAGATGAGAATAATGGGATTACACTTGTGCAATCTCATTATGTTGAGAAGGTATTGAGCAGATTTGGCTATGTTGATTGCAAATCTTCTCTCACACCTTATGATCCTAGTGTCTTGCTTCGAAAGAATGAAAAGGCAACTAAAGATCAATTGAGATACTCTCAAATCATTGGTTCACTCATGTATTTAGCTTGCGCTACGAGGCTTGATATCTCGTTTGCTGTGTGCAAACTTAGCCGGTTTGTGGCCAACCCGGGAGATGATCATTGGCATGCTCTTGAGAGAGTGATGCGCTATCTAAAGGGAACCATGAGTTATGGAATTCATTATACCGGTCATCCAAGAGGACTTGAAGGGTATAGTGATTCCAATTGGATTTCTGATGCTAAAATGAAAGCCACAAGTGGATATGTTTTCACTCTTGGTGGTGGCGCTGTTTCCTGGAAGTCTTGCAAGCAGACCATCTTAACGAGGTCAACTATGGAAGCGAGAACTCACGGCATTAGATACAGCTACTGTCGAAGCGGAATGGCTTCGTGAGCTCTTGATGGACTTGCCCATGGTTGAAAAACCAATACCGGCTATCCTCATGAACTGTGATAATCAAGCTGTGATTGTCAAAGTGAAAAGTTCTAAGGATAATATGAAAAGTTCCAAACATATCAAGAGGAGATTGAAGTCCGTCGAAAACCGAAGAACTCCGGAGTGATAGCATTGGATTATGTCCAAAGTGCTAAAAATCCGGCGAGATCCTTTCACAAAAGGACTATCAAGAAATATGATAGACCTTGCATCGAGGGAGATGGGTTTGATACCCACTTGAGTTGCCGAGGGGGTAACCCAACCTATGTGATCGGAAATTCCGTGAAGTAGGACCTGGGAAAACAAACCGGAGCAACTGAGTTGAGAGAAAATATAATACTCCCACTCTGCTGCAGATGCAATTCTCTCATAGTTACTGTAAGGCAGGTTGACGATGTCCTAATGTGTTCTGAGCGGCTCTTAATGAGCGAAGACGCTGTCCTACGAGGCGATCTTTGAAGAACACACCTATATGAGTGACACTACTGGTCATAGTGTGGGAGATTTGGGTGAATCTCTAGTAGGCTCATGAAAGGCCGAGGAGTATGACTTATAAGCTCCACCCGAGGGGAAGGCTATGGCAGCCTAGTACCGTGCCGGCATTGAGCGAAACTTGCTGCACAAAGACTGACAATTCAAGGCATAGTCCATTGTTCAGTTGTAGTCAAGCGTAGGACCTTGCCTAGGTGGAAGTTCAACTTAACAGTCTCCACCGAAGTGCAGGTATATTAAACGAGTGAATGGAACTAATGTGTCATCCGATGTGCATATGAGATCTGGTGGGGGATTGTTGAATGTAGATGGGCTGCAGCCCGATAAGGCAGCCCATGTAGTCTACAATTCCTGAAATCTCAAGGCCCATCACGTTGGCAGCTTGGGACAGCCTTGGGGGACAAAGTTTAGTCCCACATTGCTAGTTGGGAGAGAGTTGGAGTGGTATATAAGGGCTGCTGTTCTAGTCATTCCAAGTGAGTGAGAATAGAAGAAGCCCTCGCGCACTCCTCCTCCTCCGCCCGCCCGTCTCGGCTCGGCACGGCACGTCACGACACGTCACGCACGCACGCACGTCGCGTTTCGTGACTCGAGTTCGAGTTCGAGTTCGAGTTCGAGACACACTCAAGGAAGCCTAAATTTTTGCTTGGTGCACCAACTGTGTTGGGTACGTGTCGACCTGCATGTGCATGCTCGCCGCGTGTCCCTGGCTTCCTACGCGTGTCAACGCGGGCGGGTCGGCTCTCCTCCCAGGCTATACAAGGAGACCGATCAGATCTGGAAAAGAAGGCTCTTAGATCTCTCTCTCGCGAAGTTCCTTTTGCTACGCTACTCTCTAGTGTTCCCCATCCCGGCGACTGCGTGCACAGCCGTCCGGGAGAGCAGGCCTCCGAAACTCCGTCCGTTGAGATCCTGCACCGGGAGACGGGCGATAAGGTTTTTGGGGAGCGTCTCGGCGCGACTGCTCGCTACTGTTCGTCTTCTTCTTCGACGACCCGGCTGCTTCATCGACAGATCCGACTACACCATGGGCGACATCAACAATACCCATGGTGGTGGTGCTGCTGCTGGTGCGACCTTCCCGGTCGCGATGTACGTGCTTTTACTCTCCTACCTTGCACTGCTACTTGTTCCATGTTCAGATCTGATGCATGTGCTTAGTCTGATGTGTATGGTTAAGTATGCTTGTGCATCTGTAATCTTGCTTTCGGTAATTAAACTCACACGGAAATTGCCTAATAATCTAACACTAAATATCTAGTTGCTGTGAGTATCATTATTACATTCATCACATGTATATATATGTTCTTTTTAATGGTCCATGCTACCTCATCTTATGAAAGCAGATACCTGTTGGAACTCTATAATTTACAGCACAAGGGTATGGGATAGCGTGTTTCTGGAGCTTGGTAGGGGCTGCTCCTTCTCTAATATCTTTATTTAGTCGACTGTTCAAGAATAAGTGATGATCTTATGTGCCACATAGCTCGAGATTCTAAGAACTTAACAGGAACAGGACACCCCATTTGGCATGGTTATGAAGTAGTTCCAAGTTTGCATCAGTTTGCTGCAAACCTAGTGGAGACAGATGGGAACTTTTTTGTATGGTTAAATTATGTTTCAGTCATGTTTAACCTGGAACTCTGAGCATCATGTTTTGGCAGAACTCAGTTCTGTTTGGTTTCTGAAATTCTCTTGCTACAGATATAGGAGACAAAGCATTGATATCTGTTACCTGGAACTGTTAATCACTTAAAAGGTTAACACTCCAATTTTTTGAGAGGTTTACACTATCATGCATTATCCTTTCCTTTTTTTTCTATCTTTCCCAAACATATCATTCCTTTGCTGATGTACATCCCTATGATGATAAGTTCATATCTCAGTTTGTGAATTTTGTTTCAACTGTCTTTTCATACAGGGCTGCCTGCAATTGCTAAAGATTGCTCTCTTCAAAAGTTAAACTTGTGTGGGTGCCAATTAATCACTGATATTGGACCGACATCCACTGCAAGTGGGTAGACTGATCGTCTGGCTATAAGTGTTCTCCTGGTACATACTTATGACACTGAATTTATGGCACTATCAAATCATCCAAAATTTGAGAAAGAAAATGGCCTCTACTTCAATTGTTGTTGTCCATACTAGGTTTGGGAAGCTGGCCAAAACTGATTGGTAAGACGGTTTAACTAGATTTCAACGAACATAAAATTTGCGCCTCTTGATATGATCCTACTCATGGCCTTTCATGGCAAACCTGTTAACTAGCTGCCCTAGTACAAGCTTTTAGGAGTTCAGATAAAACATTAGCTCCATTTTTACCCAAATAACACGGAGTAACACTATGATGCTAGTCTGAACACAAGTTACAACTCAGAATTCACAACCATAGGCTGGATGGAGGGCAACGCTGGCTGGATTCTCGGTCCAATTGCATCCAGCTCCACTCTCAGGCTCATTACTCCAGAAAATCGGCCTCTGGAGCCGATTTAGTTCGGCTGGCTCCGCGCTGCATGTAAATTGCGGTCGGAAACGAGAAGGGCAGGCCGGGCTGTTCTATTTTTTCGTGATATATGGTTGGGGTTCTCTCATTAATATCTGGGCGAGGAAGAGAGCTGGAATTTATAGACTTTAGTGATGTTATTGAAGAATTTATAGATTGTAGAAGTGTCGTGCTGAATCACTCCATTTTTGTGATATGTTCGGGATTCTATCATTAGTAGCTGAGAGAGAAAGAGAGCTGGAAATCCTTTTTTTTTTTGGCATAAATGGACAGGCTGGCCGTGTATGACGAACCGGGAAAATCCATTTTGCACATAAGTTATCACCAGAACACAAGGGAACCAAATCATACTTGGCTGCTTCAAAATCCATTTTTAAGGCGACTGCTTGGCTCTGCATGACAAATGAGAAGGAAAAGACCAGAACGACCAACTGTTCTAAAAGTGTTCAAATTATTCGTACACTCTGTGCTCGTTGTTTGCTTCTGTTCCTAATTACTTTTTTTTTAGCTGAAAACTGTAGGAGAGGCCCCGACAATAAATTTTATTTATTAAAAAAAAGAAATATATGTACAAGATAGAGGTAAAGAATGTACAAAAGGGCTTAGCCCAGGGCATAGCCCAAAGGAACTACAGATCGTCTAGCCAGGCTAAAAGGGAGGATTTGAGATCATCCTTCATTTTGTAAGAAAGGAGGAAGAGGTCCCTTTTGAAAGAAAAGATCAAGCTCTAACAGAAGGTGTTTCATTATCAAAGATAAGACCATTCCTGCACTTCCAAATATTCCAGCAAGCTGTGGCAAAAACTTCAAAGAAGAAAGGTTTTCCAAAGTTGCATCTAGCTGCTGTAATCATCTGGGGGAATTCAAGGCTGTCATTGATCATGATGTTAATTTTTGCCCTACATTGCCTACTGAAAGTACAGCTCCAGAAAAGATGATCCCTGGTTTTCAACAATCTATTGTCACAAATTTGACATAGCCCATTGTCTTTGAAAGTGTAGTTTTTCCTTATGAGCATATCTTTCATGTTTAGTCGGTCATTGGCAAGGAGCCAGAAGAAAGTTTTTATCTTTGGTGTGCATTTAGATTTTCAGATCCAAGGAGAGAAAGTTTTTTTTCGAGAAAACGCAAAAGAATTTGCGTTTCATTGCATTGAAAAGGAAGGCAACAGGTTACAACCTCCAGAGAGGAGGGACACACACACAAACACATGACCGCCCTCACAAAGCGACTACAACTAGGTGAGGAGGTGCCTTGATGGCGTGTATTTCACACGTTCGTTGGGCAACCCCAAGAGGAAGGTATGATGCGCACAGCAGCAAGTTTTCCCTCAGAAAGAAACCAAGGTTTATCGAACCAGGAGGAGCCAAGAAGCACGTTGAAGGTTGATGGCGGCAGGATGTAGTGCGGCGCAACACCGGAGATTCCGGCGCCAACGTGGAACCTGCACAACACAACCAAAGTACTTTGCCCCAACGAAACAGTGAGGTTGTCAATCTCACCGGCTTGCTGTAACAAAGGATTAACCGTATTGTGTGGAAGATGATTGTTTGCAGAGAAAATAGTAAAACAAGTATTGCAGCAGATTTGTATTTCAGTATTAAAAGAATGGACCGGGGTCCACAGTTCACTAGAGGTGTCTCTCCCATAAGATAAAAGCATGTTGGGTGAACAAATTACAGTCGGGCAATTGACAAATAGAGAGGGCATAACAATGCACATACATGACATGATAAGTATAGTGAGATTTAATTGGGCATTACGACAAAGTACATAGACCGCCATCCAACCGCATCTATGCCTAAAAAGTCCACCTTCGGGTTATCGTCCGAACCCCTTCCGGTATTAAGTTGCAAAGCAACAGACAATTGCATTAAGTATGGTGCGTAATGTAATCAACAACTACATCCTCGGACATAGCGCCAATGTTTTATCCCTAGTGGCAACGAGCACAACACAACCTTAGGGGTTTCGTCACTCCCCAGGTGTCAATGCGAGCATGAACCCACTATCGAGCATAAGTACTCCCTCTTGGAGTTAAAAGTAAAAACTTGGCCAGAGCCTCTACTAGAAACGGAGAGCATGCAAGATCATAAACAACACATGTGTAATAACTTGATAATTAACATGACATGGTATTCTCTATCCATCGGATCCCGACAAACACAACATATAGAATTACGGATAGATGATCTTGATCATGTTAGGCAGCTCACAAGATCCAACAATGAAGCACAATGAGGAGAAGACAACCATCTAGCTACTGCTATGGACCCATAGTCCAGGGGTGAACTACTCACTCATCACTCCGGAGGCGACCATGGCGGTGTAGAGTCCTCCGGGAGATGAATCCCCTCTCCGGCAGGGTGCCGGAGGAGATCTCCAGAATCCCCGAGATGGGATCGGCGGCGGCGGCGTCTCAGTAAGGTTTTCCGTATCGTGGTTTTTCGCCTCGGGGTTTCGCGACGGAGGCTTTAAGTAGGCGGAAGGGCAGAATCGGGGGCCAGACGAGGGGGCCACACCATAGGGCGGCGCGGGCCCCCCCTGGGCCGCGCCGCCTTGTGGTGTCGCCACCTCGTGGCCCCACTTCGTGTGTTCTCCGGTCTTCTGGAAGCTCCGTGGAAAAATAGGCCCCTGGGTTTTCGTTTCGTCCAATTCCGAGAATATTTCGTTACTAGGATTTCGAAACCAAAAACAGCAGAAAACGAGAACCGGCACTTCGGCATCTTGTTAATAGGTTAGTTCCGGAAAATGCACGAATATGACATAAAGTGTGCATAAAACATGTAGGTATCATCAATAATATGGCATAGAACATAAGAAATTATCGATACGTCGGAGACGTATCAAGCATCCCCAAGCTTAGTTCTGCTCGTCCCGAGCAGGTAAAACGATAACAAAGATAATTTCTGAAGTGATATGCCATCATAACCTTGATCATACTATTTGTAAACATATGTAGTGAATGCAGCGATCAAAAACAATGGTAATGATATGAGTAAACAAGTGAATCATAAAGCAAAGACTTTCATGAATAGTACTTCAAGACAAGTATTAATAAGTCTTGCATAAGAGTTAACTCATAAAGCAATAAATCAAAGTAAAGGCATTGAAGCAACACAAAGGAAGATTAAGTTTCAGCGGTTGCTTTCAACTTGTAACATGTATATCTCATGGATAATAGTCAACATAGAGTAATATAACAAGTACAATATGCAAGTATGTAGGAATCAATGCACAGTTCACACAAGTGTTTGCTTCTTGAGGTGGAGAGATATAGGTGAACTGACTCAACATAAAAGTAAAGAGAATGGTCCTTCAAAGAGGAAAGCATCGATTGCTATATTTGTGCTAGAGCTTTTATTTTGAAAACATGAAACAATTTTGTCAACGGTAGTAATAAAGCATATGAGTTATGAAAGTTATATCTTACAAGTTGCAAGTCTCATGCATAGTATACTAATAGTGCCCGCACCTTGTCCTAATTAACTTGGACTACCGGATCTTTGCAATGCACATGTTTTAACCAAGTGTCACAATGGGGTACCTCCATGCCGCCTGTACAAAGGTCTAAGGAGAAAGCTCGCATTTTGGATTTCTCGCTTTTGATTATTCTCAACTTAGACATCCATACCGGGACAACATGGACAACGAGATAATGGACTCCTCTTTAATGCATAAGCATGTGGCAACAATTATTATTCTCATATGAGATTGAGGATATGTGTCCAAACTGAAACTTCCACCATGAATCATGGCTTTAGTTAGCGGCCCAATGCTCTTCTCTAACAATATGCATGCTCCAACCATGAAGGTGGTAGATCTCTCTTACTTCAGACAAGACGGACATGCATAGCAGCTCACATGATATTCAACAAAGAATAGTTGATGGCGTCCCCAGAAGCATGGTTATCGCACAACAAGCAACTTAATAAGAGATAAAGTGCATAAGTACATATTCAATACCACAATAGTTTTTAAGCTATTTGTCCCATGAGCTATATATTGCAAAGGTGAATGATGGAATTTTAAAGGTAGCACTCAAGCAATTTACTTTGGAATGGCGGGTAAATACCATGTAGTAGGTAGGTATGGTGGACACGAATGGCATAGTGGTTGACTCAAGTATTTGGATGCATGAGAAGTATTCCCTCTCGATACAAGGTTTAGGCTAGCAAGGTTATTTGAAACAAACACAAGGATGAACGGTACAGCAAAACTCACATAAAAGACATATGGTAAACATTATAAGACTCCATACCGTCTTCCTTGTTGTTCAAAACTCAATACTAGATGTTATCTAGACTCTAGAGAAACCAAATATGCAAACCAAATTAACAAGCTCTAAGTATTTCTTCATTAATAGGTGCAAAGTATATGATGCAAGAGCTTAAACATGAGCACAACAATTGCCAAGTATCAAATTATCCAAGACATTATAGCAATTTACTACATGTATCATTTTCCAATTCCAACCATATAACAATTTAACGAAGAAGAAACTTCGCCATGAATACTATGAGTAGAGCCTAAGGACATATTTGTCCATATGCTACAGCGGAGCGTGTCTCTCTCCCATAAAGTGAATGCTAGGATCCATTTTATTCAAACAAAACAAAAAACAAAAACAAACAGACGCTCCAAGCAAAGTGCATAAGATGTGACGGAATAAAAATATAGTTTCAGGGGAGGAACCTGATAATGTTGTCGATAAAGAAGGGGATGCCTTGGGCATCCCCAAGCTTAGACGCTTGAGTCTTCTTAATATATGCAGGGGTGAACCACCGGGGCATCCCCAAGCTTAGAGCTTTCACTCTCCTTGATCATATTGCATCATACTCCTCTCTTGATCCTTGAAAACTTCCTCCACACCAAACTCGAAACAACTCATTAGAGGGTTAGTGCATAATAAAAATTCACATGTTCAGAGGTGACACAATCATTCTTAACACTTCTGGACATTGCATAAAGCTACTGGACATTAGTGGATCAAAGAAATTCATCCAACATAGCAAAAGAGGCAATGCGAAATAAAAGACAGAATCTGTCAAAACAGAACAGTCCGTAAAGATGGATTTTATTAGGCCACCAGACTTGCTCAAACCAAAATGCTCAAATTGAATGAAAGTTGCATACATATCTGAGGATCATGCTCGTAAATTGGCGTAATTTTCTGAGCTACCTACAGGGAGATAGACCCAGATTCGTGACAGCAAAGAAATCTGGAACTGCGCAGTAATCCAAATCTAGTACTTACTTTTCTATCAAAGACTTTACTTGGCACAACAAAACTCAAAACTAAGATAAGGAGAGGTTGCTACAGTAGTAAACAACTTCCAAGACACAAATATAAAACAAAAATACTGGAGTAAAAACATGGGTTGTCTCCCATAAGCGCTTTTCTTTAACGCCTTTCAGCTAGGCGCAGAAAGTGTATCTCAAGTGTTATCGAAGGGTGGTGCACCTACAGCGGGGTTTGGAGTTTTCTCAACCATGCATATTATATTGGATACATAAGTTTCAGCGTCTCCCTTTTTATTAGTCTTGGGCTTGCTACTCTCATCGAACAAATTTTCAGGAACAAGCCATGCATAGTTATGTTCTAGTGCATCATTCATAGCTAGGAGTTTACATGGTATTGGTGCTTTGATCTCCCTACCATCATTAGCATTATTAGTGTACCTTATCCTATCCATATCCATTTTTTCAAGGAGGCTAACAAAATTAGTATGAGAACCAAGCATATTAAATTTAGCAAAGACCTTTCTAGCCTCTCTTGCTAGACCACCAAATTCTCTAAGAAGGGTTTCTAAAACAAAATCTTTCTTTTCCCCTTCTTCCATATCACCAAGTGTAAGAAACATGTGTTGGATTATAGGATTTAGATTAACAAATTTAGTTTCCAACGAGGCGAACTAAAGCAGCAGCAGCAATTTCATAAGTGGGAGCAAGGTCTACCAAGTGTCTATCTTCAAAATCTTCAACGGTACTAACATGGGTGAAAAATTCTTCTATATTGTTCCTCCCAATTATAGACCCTTGTCCTACCGGTATGTTCTTTGTGGTAAAATTAAAAGGAAACATGATGAATTAAGTAAAGTAAATGCAAGTAACTAATTTTTTTGTGTTTTTGATATAGCAAACAAGACAGTAAATAAAGTAAAGCTAGCAACTAAATTTTTTGTGTTTTGATATAATGCAGCAAACAAAGTAGTAAATAAAATAAAGCAAGACAAAAACAAAGTAAAGAGATTGAGAAGTGGAGACTCCCCTTGCAGCGTGTCTTGATCTCCCCGGCAACGGCGCCAGAAAAAGAGCTTGATGGCGTGTATTTCACACGTTCGTTGGGCAACCCCAAGAGGAAGGTATGATGCGCACAGCAGCAAGTTTTCCCTCGAGAAAGAAACCAAGGTTTATCGAACCAGGAGGAGCCAAGAAGCACGTTGAAGGTTGATGGCGGCGGGATGTAGTGCGGCGCAACACCGGAGATTCCGGCGCCAACGTGGAACCTGCACAACACAACCAAAGTACTTTGCCCCAACGAAACAGTGAGGTTGTCAATCTCACCGACTTGCTGTAACAAAGGATTAACCGTATTGTGTGGAAGATGATTGTTTGCAGAGAAAATAGTAAAACAAGTATTGCAGCAGATTTGTATTTCAGTATTAAAAGAATGGACCGGAGTCCACAGTTCACTAGAGGTGTCTCTCCCATAAGATAAAAGCATGTTGGGTGAACAAATTACAGTCGGGCAATTGACAAATAGAGAGGGCATAACAATGCACATACATGACATGATAAGTATAGTGAGATTTAATTGGGCATTACGACAAAGTACATAGACCGCCATCCAACTGCATCTATGCCTAAAAAGTCCACCTTCAGGTTATCGTCCGAACCCCTTCCAGTATTAAGTTGCAAAGCAACGGACAATTGCATTAAGTATGGTGCGTAATGTAATCAACAACTACATCCTCGGACATAGCGCCAATGTTTTATCCCTAGTGGCAACAGCACAACACAACCTTAGGGGTTTCGTCACTCCCCGAGTGTCAATGCAGCCATGAACCCACTATCGAGCATAAGTACTCCCTCTTGGAGTTAAAAGTAAAAACTTGGCCGAGCCTCTACTAGAAACGGAGAGCATGCAAGATCATAAACAACACATGTGTAATAACTTGATAATTAACATGACATGGTATTCTCTATCCATCGGATCCCGACAAACACAACATATAGAATTACGGATAGATGATCTTGATCATGTTAGGCAGCTCACAAGATCCAACAATGAAGCACAATGAGGAGAAGACAACCATCTAGCTACTGCTATGGACCCATAGTCCAGGGGTGAACTACTCACTCATCACTCCGGAGGCGACCATGGCGGTGTAGAGTCCTCCAGGAGATGAATCCCCTCTCCGGCAGGGTGCCGGAGGAGATCTCCAGAATCCCCCGAGATGGGATCGGCGGCGGCGTCTCAGTAAGGTTTTCCGTATCGTGGTTTTTCGCCTTAGGGGTTTCGCGACGGAGGCTTTAAGTAGGCGGAAGGGCAGAGTCGGGGGCCGGACGAGGGGGCCACACCATAGGGCGGCGCGGGCCCCCCGGGCCGCGCCGCCTTGTGGTGTCGCCACCTCGTGGCCCCACTTCGTGTGTTCTCCGGTCTTCTGGAAGCTCCGTGGAAAAATAGGCCCCTGGGTTTTCGTTTCGTCCAATTCCGAGAATATTTCGTTACTAGGATTTCTGAAACCAAAAACAGCAGAAAACAAGAACTGGCACTTCGGCATCTTGTTAATAGGTTAGTTCCAGAAAATGCACGAATATGACATAAAGTGTGCATAAAACATGTAGGTATCATCAATAATATGGCATAGAACATAAGAAATTATCGATACGTCGGAGACGTATCATGCCTCTAACTTCAAAACGCAACACCAAAGGGCTTCGCCTAGCCTAGCCTCCAGCCATGAATGGCAGAGGTGTCGAGACTCGGAGCAATAGGGCTGTGCCACAACCAATGCCAAACACCTCGAAGGACAAATGCAGCTCCACCATAGCCGAGGCCAACGTACCTCGCACCCATAAATGCCTAGAGAGTTGGCAGGTGGAAGGCAGGACCTGGCTGGGACTAGTGTAGCAGTCGTCGGGGAGTGTCGTCGCCGGTGTAGTGCACCCCTGAGTCCAGCACCCAGTGCGGCGGACATGCCAAAGAAACACATCACCACCATCTCTTGTTGCCGCATCGGGTACTCCATGTGCAGCCCAAGCAGCGCCTTCAAGAAGGGAGCAGTGCGGAGACACCGTCGCTGCCCGGTCCGGTTAGCCGAACCTAGGGTTTCCCCCGGTGCTCGTGGAGGATGTCCAGTCAGGGTTATGACAACGCCTCCATGGAGGTAACGACACCCTCGGGCGTCGCCGTTGTCAGCACCGACCATCACCGTTGATGACCCACAAGTATAGGGGATCGCAACAGTCTTCGAGGGAAGTATTACCCAATTTATTGATTCGACACAAGGGGAGACAAAGAACACTTGAAAGCCTTAACAGCGGAGTTGTCAATTCAGCTGCACTGGAAACGGACTTGCTCGCAAGAGTTTATCGATAGTAACGGTTTTATAGCGATAGCAGTAGTGAAATAACAACGAGCAGAGTAACAAAGACAGCGGTAGTGATTTTAGTAAACGAGCAGGATTAAAATACCGTAGGCACGGGGACGGATGACGGGCGTTGCATGGATGAGAGAAACTCATGTAACAATCATAGCGGGGCATTTGCGGATAATAATAAAACGGTATCCAAGTACTAATCAATCAATAGGCATGTGTTCCAATTATAGTCGTACGTGCTCGCAATGAGAAACTTGCACAACATCTTTTGTCCTACCAGCCGGTGGCAGCCGGGCCTCAAGGGAAACTACTTGGATATTAAGGTACTCCTTTTAATAGAGTACCGGAGCAAAGCATTAACACTCCGTGAACACATGTGATCCTCACATCACTACCATCCCCTCCGGTTGTCCCGATTTACGTCACTTCGGGGCCATTGGTTCCGGACAGCGACGCGTGTATACAACTTGCGGGTAAGATCATAAACAACGAATATCTTGATGAAATAATAACATGTTCAGATCTGAGATCATGGCACTCGGGCCCTAGTGACAAGCATTAAGCATAACAAGTTGCAACAATATCATAAAAGTACCATCTACGGACACTAGGCACTATGCCCTAACAATCTTATGCTATTACATGACCAATCTCATCCAATCCCTACCATCCCCTTCGGCCTACAGCGGGGGAATTACTCACACATGGATGGGGGAAACATTGCTGGTTGATGGAGAGGCGTTGGCGGTGATGGCGGTGATGATCTCCTCCAATTCCCGTCCCGGCGGAGTGCCAGAACGGAGACTTCTGGCTCCCGCGACGGAGTTTCGCGATGTGGCGGCGTTCTGGAGGGTTTCTGGCGACTTCGACTTCTCTCCGTGCGTTTTTAGGTCGAGGCGAATAAGTAGTCCGAAGGGGGGCGTCGGAGGCCGACCGAGGGGGCCACACTACATGGCCGCGCGGGCCCCCCTAGGCCGCGCCGCCATGTAGTGTGGGGCCCTCGGGCCTCCACTTCAATTGCCCTTCTGGCTCCGTCATTATTCTGGGAAAATAGGCCCTTCCGTCAAAATCCCGAGGTTTTTCCTGAAAGTTGGATTTCTGCACAAAAACGAGACACCAGAACAGTTCTGCTGAAAACAGCGTTAGTCCGTGTTAGTTGTATCCAAAATACACAAATTGGAGGCAAAACAATAGCAAAAGTGTTCGGGAAAGTAGATACGTTTTGGACGTATCAACTCCCCCAAGCTTAGCTTATTGCTTGTCCTCAAGCAATTCAGTTAACAACTGAGCGATAAAAGAACTTTCACGAACACATTTGCTCATATGATGTATATATTCTCATGATATGGCTAATACTTGAGCAGTTCATAATGAGGTACATGCAAATAAGATCATCTAACAGCTATGTCAATCATGAAGAGGTACCAACAATTAATAATAAGCATCATGAATCATGTATATAAGAAGGATTGCAATGTTCATAAGAGAGTATGATAAAGTGGTATCTCGCTTGCCTGTATTTGATCGGCAAAACATAAATGCCCGGGCACCTTTGAAGTTCATAGAAAGACTAGAAGTAGTGATTGTCAAAGATAAAAGCATCAAAGTTATACCACAATCAATCATATTTTGAGACAAGCATATTATACTAAGAATGACAGTTGTGCTCTCAAGAAAGTGCTCAAAGAAATAATGGAGACACAACATAAAAGTAAAAGATTGACCCTTCGCAGAGGAAGCGAGGGATTAACATGCGCTAGAGCTTTTCATTTGTAAAACAGGAGTAAAATTATTTTGAGAAGTGTTTGTTGTTGTCAACGAATGGTAATGGGTACACCAACTACCTCGCCAACCGGACTTTCAAGAGCGGCTCCCATGAATTATTTGCATGTTTATGTGGCACTCCTTCCAACCTTTCTTACACAAACCATGGCTAACCGAATCCTCGGGTGCACTGCCAACAATCACATACCATGAAGGAGTGCCTTTTTAGTTTAGTTTTATTATGATGATGACACTCCCCCCAACCTTTGCTTACACAAGCCATGGCTAACCGAATCCTTCGGGTGCCGTCCAACAATCACAAACCATGGAGGAGTGTCTATTTAAGTTAATTAATTCGGGATCGGGAATCCCATTGCCGGCTCTTTTTGCAAAATTATTGGATAAGCGGATGTGCCACTATTCCATATGAGAGTCCGTCAAAAGTAAATGACAAGGTCGAAAGCTAAACACCACATACTTCCTCATGAGCTATGAAACATTAACACAAATTAAGAAGCATTTTGAAGATTTTAAAGGTAGCGCATGAGAATTTACTTGGAATGGTTTGAAATGCCATGCATAGGTATTTATGGTGGACACTCGGAATAACTTGGTTTTCATGTGTTTGGAGGCACGAGCAGCGTTCCCGCTCGGTACAAGTGAAGGCTAGCAAAAGACTAGGGAGCGACAAATCAAGAGAGCGATGACTCGTCATAATCATGCTTGCGGCAAAATAAATTAACTGAGGCATAAAAGTGATACAAGAACTCTGAAGCAATGTAAATCATTGAGGCTTAATTGACTCTTGTTCAGTCATATGCATGCGTGAGCATGTGCCAATTCGATATAAATGAATTATTCAGAGGAGGATAGCACAATGCCATACTTACTTATGAATAAAACAATGCAAGCAAACATCCATGACATGCTACCCATATTAATAAATTGGAGCTAATCATGAGAGATCATGAACTACTAAACTTTCTCAAATAACATATACCTCACATGAACCAACTAAGCATGCTCACATGGATGAGTATATGTACAAAAATGAAAACAAATAGAGTTCATACCAGCCTCTCACCACAATCAGATTGTCGTAGATCGTCATTATTGCCTTTTCACTTGTGTAGCTTGGATAATATGAAATGAAAACCACGCTCCAGCCACCGAAAACCATTGAACCCAAGATGAACTTTACAAACCAAAGAAGAACAGCAAATATTTTTGGTGTTTTCGAATTTGAGAATAAGAACAAAAGGAAACAAGCAAACAAAGCAAAATCTTTTTGGGTTTTCTTATAGCAAACTAGCAATAGCAAATAAAGCGAAACAAATGCAAGAAACCAAAATAAGCAAATGGTGAAGAGAAACAACAGAAATATTTTTGGTCTTTTTGTGTTTTGGGAAAGAAACAAAGCGAAAGCAAGAAATAGCAAACTAAAAGAAACACAGAAAAGCAAGATGGCAGAAATCTGCCAAAACCTGACAGCAGTTCAAAAAGTGTTCAACTAATGAAAGTTAGATAACAACCTGGGGAACATGCACAAAAATTTGCAACTCAAAATAACGTTCTGGCTGGGCGCACGAATTTTTACGGTAACAGCCCAGAATCTGTTTTCAGGCAGCACTTCCCCAAACATCATCTTCCTCTCATTAGAAAACCACTCAAAGAGACTAAACAAGTATATACAAGTATCCAGCAATCATAATATGCAAAGAATGAGTGATGCCGGTATACCTCCCCCAAGCTTAGGCTTTTGGCCTAAGTGGAGTTCAATCCCATCGATCCCATGAAGTAGTATCTCCGTAATATGATGATGGGTCGTATTCCGGGTATGTGCTAGAAGAAGCACCCGGATATGTGACGGTGTGGTCGTAGGAGGTCCCGACGTCCTCGGAGTCATGTTGCTGGTGGAACTCTTGTATCTTCATATGTTCATCCACCTCCTCCTTAGTGCACGACCATGATTGCTTGTCAATACTGAGCCAACCTGGTTGGGGAAGAGGGATTTCCTTCTCCTCCCCGTCAGAAAACAACATTCTATATACCATATTATCTAAAGTAGAGTCAGTTGTGACAAAATGATGACTCTTCATAGCAACAATATCAAGTCTCCTAGGGGCCAATGGCACAACATTAGGATCAATAGGAAGATTTAGATATGTTAAAACACGCGGTGCAATAGTTCCTCCAAAAATAGGCCCCCTGGTAGACAGGCGGCGAGCAATAAGAGCACCAAGGTGATAGGATGTTTGACCAGTAAGTGCAATGTTCAAGAAAGCAAGATGGTAGCTAGAGATATTACTAGTGTTCTCCCTACCAAGAATGCTAGTAGCAATGTAGTATGCAAAATATTTAATGGCGGGGAGTTGAATGTTCCTTATCTTGTCCCGCTGAATGGTGCGACAATCATCATCGGTAAACCCTCGATAGAGCTCCAGCAAGTCCCGAGGGTTGTCATCAATCCTACTTGCTGTCCCTACAGGGGCAATATCCAAGGCACAACAAAAATCCTTCAACGGCATAGTCACAGTATTACCATAGATCCTAAATGCAACCGTTGGCTCATAATGTTTGTTGTTGAACTGGAAACTCTCGACGAAGGTCTTGGTGAGCAAGTAGTATTGCTCCCTTTCATCGCCCATATAGGTGGTTAACCCTGCCCTGTTGACAAGGGTTAAGAAGTCCTCCAATATTCCTGCATTCCTTAGAAAATCATAGCATGGAAAAGTAGAAGCATTAGGAGGCCCGTTGTCCTCTTCGGGCGCGAAGCTAGGCGCGAGGATGTCTTCATTGTACGACCGCCTAATTTGGGTGGAGGTCCTAGAAGGCCTCCCGGTGCTGGTTGTTCCCTTCTTGAACAATTCTCCAAATTTGAACTTCTTCATTTTCTGAAATTTTCAACAAACAATATAAAACTTGATTTGGTGACATACAATTGAGGGAAACTACCATAGGAACTTGCTAGAGTACTAATCATGCATCAAAACTAATTTCTACCAACTAGAACAAGCATGCAAGCTCACCAAACATGTTACCTACAGCAGCAAAATATTCAAGATATACTCAACCAAACAAAATTCTACTTGGATGGGTGGAGGAGTCACATACCAAGGAGCAAATGTGCCAAATTTCAGCAGGAAATCTGAGCTGAGCAAAGAGATCGAGAAATGCGGAGTTCTTGAGCAGAAACACGAGTGAGAGGAAATGTGTTCGAGTTTTTCGGGAGAGAGAAGGTGCTTGGGAGGAAGAGATGGCAAAGTGGGGCAAGGAGGGGCCCACACCACATGGTGGCGCGGCCACCTCCTTGGCCGCGCCGGCCTGTGGTTTGGCGCCCTCCGGTGCCCCACAGGTCATCCTCTCGGTGCTCCCAGTGCCTCGTCGAAAAATAGGACCAACGGTATAATTTTCGCGAATTTTTGAAAACTTTGAAAAATGCACATTTTACGGGTATTAAGTTTATTATTACTGGCCGGGAAATTTTTTGAAATCTCAAATCAACTAAGAAACTTTGCAAATTAAAAGTGCTACAGCAACTAAAGCAAGAGAGGGAAGAAAGAGATGTTGTTTACCTCCTCTATGCATATAAAAGGTATTTGTTAACAAGGTTGATCAAGTCTTGCCACCAAATAAATTTTATATAGCATATGAAGAAATAAACCTCAAATCAATCATGTTACCTTGTATTGTATTGATATGGATCCAATCACAAGAGTTTGATATTCTTCTTTAGGCTCATATATGGGACAATCGATGGTTCCCACTTTGATAGTTCTCATATGAGAAATAGTATTAACTCCGCACGCTTTTTCAATCCTCTTGGGGAAATAGACGGTGTGTTCCTTATCATCAACATTGAAAGTAACCTTTCCTTTATTGCAATCAATAACAGCCCCTGCGGTGTTAAGAAAAGGTCTCCCAAGAATAATAGACATATTATCATCTTCGAGGCATTTCCAACACAACAAAATCAGTTAATATCAAGCAGTTATTAGTAACTTGAACAGGAACATCCTCACATATACCAACAGGAATAGCAGTAGATTTATCAGCCATTTGCAAAGATATATCAGTAGGTATCAACTTATCTAAGTAAAGTCTCTTATATAGAGAAAAAGGCATAACACTAACACCGGCTCCCAAATCACATAGAGCAGTTTTAACATAATTATTTTTAATAGAACAAGGAATAGTAGGTATACCTGGGTCGCCCAACTTCTTTGGAACTTTTCCATTGAAAGAGTAATTAGCAAGCATAGTAGAAATTTCCTCATTGGGGATTTTCCTTTTGTTAGTAACAATATCTTTCATATACTTTGAATAAGGAGGCAATTTAATAGCATCGGTCAAAGGGATTTGCAAGAATAAAGGTTTCATCCAATCACAGAATTTATTATAGTGTTCTTCTTCCTTTGATTTTAGTTTCTTAGCAGGAAAAGGCATTGGCTTTTGCACCCAAGGTTCTCTTTCATTACCATGTTTCTCAGTAATAAAATCTTCTTTAGTATACTTTTTATTTTTAGCATTCTTTTCAGGTTCTTTTTCAACCTCTTCTTTATCAGGAGTATCATTCTTATCATTATCTTCATTATTATCATGTTCATTGCCACTTTCAGTTTCAGCATCAGAAATAGAAATACTATTAGGATCATTAGCAGGTTCAGAGGATTCTACAACATTTTTATGTTTCTTTTTCTTTTTCTTAGAATGAGCTCTAGGTTCAGTGCGTTGAGAATCTTGTTCAATTCTTTTGGGATGCCCTTCAGGATATAGAGGATCCTGGGTAGAGACACCACCTCTAGTTGTTACTTCATAAGCATGTTTTTCTTTAGCATTATTTCCTAACAAGTCATTTTGCACTTTAGTGAGTTGATCAATTTGAGTTTGAATCATATGAAAATGTTTAACAAGCATCTTAACATCATTGGAGGTTCTCTCCACAATATCATGCAATTGACTAATAGCTTGAGAATTTTCCATTAGATGATTCTCTACTCTCATATTAAAATTTTCTTGCTTAACAATATAATTATCAAACTCATCTAAGCATTGCGCGAGGAGGTTTTGAATACGGAATATCTTCCCTAGTAAAGCGTTGAAGCGAGTTTACCTCAATCATGGATGAAGGGGGAATTATCTCACATATATCTTCTATAGGAGGTAGATTCTTCACATCTTCGGATTTAATACCTTTCTCCTTGAGAGACTTCTTGGCTTCCCTCATATCTTCATCATTCAATTTAATTAAACCCCTCTTCTTCACTATTGGCGTTGGAGTTGGTTCAGGCGTATTCCAATCATCATAATTCCGGCCTATTTTAGCCAATAATTCTTCGACGTCGTCTGGAGTTCTTTTCCTGAAAACACAACCAGCACAACTATCCAGGTATGCCCTAGACTCAATGGTTAGTCCACTATAAAATATATCAAGTAAATCATGCTTTTCTAGATCATGGTCAGGCAAAGCTCTAATAAGAGAGCAAAATCTTGCCCAAGCTTCAGGAAATTTCTCTTCATCTCCTTGATCAAAATTATAGACTCTCTGCAAAGCAGCATGTTGAGCACTAGCAGGAAAGTATTTCCGAAAGAAAACAGACAAGTAATTCTTTTGGACTTTTAATAGAACCAGGTGGCAAACTATTATACCAAGTTTTAGCGTCATCCTTTAATGAGAATGGAAAGATTTTAGCAACAAAGTAAGTACGCTTCTTAATATCATCAGAAAACAAGCTACTCAAAGTAGATAACTCAGTCATGTGTTCAACAGCACTTTCTTTTTCAGTACCACAAAAAGGTGTTTTCTCAACAATAGCTATATGAGATAGATCAAGAGAAAAATCATAATCTTTATCCCTAATGTTTATAGGAGATGTGGCAAATTTAGGATCAGGAGACAGTTTATATCTAACAGTATGTTACGCAAGCAACTTTTTAATTTTTCTTGCATCAGTAGTAGCATGGCATTTTTCAATAAAATCATCATCAAGTTCCACATAATCTTCATCAAGATCATCACTAGAGTATTCAAGTTCGGGTGAATTAACAGGTGTAGTAACATCAGGAATTTCAGCATTTTCAATTTGTCTAGACCTAGCAATGGAAGCATCTAGAAAAGTTCCCAATGAACCACTATCATCAAGCACAGCAGAAATATTATCAGTATTATGAGAGTTTTCAGATTCAGCCGAAGTACCAGCATTTGAAGCATGTGGCGGTGAAACAAGTTTATCAATCACAGATGGTGAATCAAGAGCAGCAGAGGTACTCAGAGTTGTACCTTTTCTTGTAGTGGATGGTAATATGGCGACCTTAGTATCGCGAGTTTTACCCATGATGGAGAATTTGCGGCGAACAATATCAATCCAAGTGAACTTCCAAATAAAGCTATGCTCCCCGGCAACGGCGCCAGAAAATAGTCTTGATGACCCACAAGTATAGGGGATCGCAACAGTCTTCGAGGGAAGTATTACCCAATTTATTGATTCGACACAAGGGGAGACAAAGAACACTTGAAAGCCTTAACAGCGGAGTTGTCAATTCAGCTGCACTGGAAACGAGACTTGCTCGCAAGAGTTTATCGGTAGTAACAATTTTATAGCGATAGCGGTAGTGAAATAACGAGCGACAGAGTAACAAAGACAACGGTAGTGATTTTAGTAAACGAGCGGGATTAAAATACTGTAGGCACGGGGACGGATGACGGGCGTTGCATGGATGAGAGAAACTCATGTAACAATCATAGCGGGGCATTTGCGGATAATAATAAAACGGTATCCAAGTACTAATCAATCAATAGGCATGTGTTCCAATTATAGTCGTATGTGCTCGCAATGAGAAACTTGCACAACATCTTTTGTCCTACCAGCCGGTGGCAGCCGGGCCTCAAGGGAAACTACTTGGATATTAAGGTACTCCTTTTAATAGAGTACCGGAGCAAAGCATTAACACTCCGTGAACACATGTGATCCTCACATCACTACCATCCCCTCCGGTTGTCCCGATTTCGTCACTTCGGGGCCATTGGTTCCGGACAGCGACGCGTGTATACAACTTGCAGGTAAGATCATAAACAACGAATATCTTGATGAAATAATAACATGTTCAGATCTGAGATCATGGCACTCGGGCCCTAGTGACAAGCATTAAGCATAACAAGTTGCAACAATATCATAAAAATACCATCTACGGACACTAGGCACTATGCCCTAACAATCTTATGCTATTACATGACCAATCTCATCCAATCCCTACCATCCCCTTCGGCCTACAGCGGGGGAATTACTCACACATGGATGGGGGAAACATTGCTGGTTGATGGAGAGGCATTGGCGGTGATGGCGGTGATGATCTCCTCCAATTCCCCGTCCCGGCGGAGTGCCAGAACGGAGACTTCTGGCTCCCGCGACGGAGTTTCGCGATGTGGCGGCGTTCGGAGGGTTTCGGCGACTTCGACTTCTCTCCGTGCGTTTTTAGGTCGAGGCGAATAAGTAGTCCGAAGGGGGCGTCGGAGGCCGACCGAGGGGCCACGCTACATGGCCGCGCGGGCCCCCCTAGGCCGCGCCGCCATGTAGTGTGGGGCCCTCGGGCCTCCACTTCAATTGCCCTTACGGCTCCGTCATTATTCCGGGAAAATAGGCCCTTCCGTCAAAATCCCGAGGTTTTTCCCGAAAGTTGGATTTCTGCACAAAAACGAGACACCAGAACAGTTCTGCTGAAAACAGCGTTAGTCCGTGTTAGTTGTATCCAAAATACACAAATTGGAGGCAAAACAATAGCAAAAGTGTTCGGGAAAGTAGATACGTTTTGGACGTATCAACCGTGCAGGGATTTCGCCCAACCCAAGAACATAGACTATCTAAGACCACCAAGAGGGCAGACTGGAGATGGGGATCAGGTTGCTGAGGAAGAAAGCCAGCACTGGTAGGGGAGCCAAGTAGTGTTGCCGTCGAGGTAGGGAGGCACCGACCAGCGCAGGCCAGCCAACAGTTGGGAGCACGTCGCCAGACTGGCGGCTGAAGGGGCCAGCCACCGCGCCGTCGCAAACCAGGAGAGAAAGTTGGAGCTTGAATGTTCTCAAAGTTCAACTTGTAAAACTTGTTGGCAGAGAAATGATTGCCCCAACTATAAGACCAAATGTCATTACCATCCGCATTCCTAGCAGACCTTGTTTGTTCGACGAGGTGGTTAAATTCATGGAATTCCTCAAAAGCTTGGTTTGATAAAGGAAGGTGGAAAGCATCAATGGGGTCACTCAGGTCAAGGATGTTCTTTACTGAGGCAAGTTTGTTAATAGCAAAGGAATGGAGCCTTGGGAACCTTATCATTGGGAGATCTGAAGTCCAATTATCGCTCCAAAAGAGTGCAGTATCACCAGATGCAATGGAGCAGGAGGCAATGCTTTTAAACTTTGAACAGAGTTTGGCAATGTCTCTCCACCAAAAAGATCTAGAGATGTTGGTGCTTTGTGGAGAAGAGTTGTTGTAACTCCTCCAAATCAAATGGACCCAAGGAATGTTTTCCTTTGTGTAAGAATTTGATAAGTAGGGCCTCATTGTGGGCAGCTAGATTTGTGATACCAAGACCCCCCTTTGGATTTTGGCCTACAGACAAGGTCCCATGCCGCCAAGGATTTAGGTTTATTGGAATTCTCCAGTTTGCCCCAAACGCCTTATGGGTTCATCTCGCTGGAGCCTGAATTTTCTTTTTTTTAAAAGGTGGACACTGAAGAGGCAACAATTTAATGAATAAACAGTGTAAAAAACAATTTAATGAGTAATTTCTCAAAAAAAATCAATGAATTATATCCAACGTAAATAAATTTATCCTCACTGTGTGCAGCACAGTTTTTTTTGCAAGCAAAGTAGGAACTTCATTAAGTAGGAAGGATTACAAGACGGTCATTCTCGAGCACAATATCAGGGCAAACCTAACCACAATTCATTTCGATATTCCGATCTATCTTTTCTCATAAATATTAACTATATCTTGTGTGATCAATATTAACCTGCCGGAAATATAAACTTAGAAATATCACGCAACTCAGTCGTACCACAAGACTTTATCATCACTTCATCCCGCAGTAATCTTTATCTCCTTGTTCATCCAGCTAAACCATCACCCCATGATTCATCAGTTATATAGCATTCATACCATCAGAAATATGACCACAAGGAAATCTTCACTGCTTTCTGAACCGAATATGCACATAAACCAAATACATAGGAAAGTTTAAACAGCAAGCAGGAATTCACAATCCTGCACCACCATTACTAACCCTGGAACTAGGTAAAACAAAATCAACACTTTAGCCTAGATCTAGTCTAGAAAAACAAACTTCCTTGTTACCTCCTTATTTTTTATTATAGATATTTTGGTCCTTTGTTTTTTTAAGGGAACAAGGGAACCTATTTTTCAATCTACCCATTCACTTTTCATCAACAGGTAACAAGGGTTTCATATTGTCGGCTCAGGTTGGCTCTGCACGCACTTGATGCGGAAGCTGCAACTTTTTTCTCAAGTATAACTCTTTGTTTTTCGAGCTCTCGTCCGGCACGAGCGAGTCTATATTGATACGCTTGCAGCTCCTCTACTGTGGCTGTGGTGTTCACCGGCTCTGTGCCGTTCATGGCTCTCCCAGCTCTATCCCAAGCTGCTTACGAAAGCTGCACTTTTCGCGAGGTGTAGCACCGATGTATTTGCTTCCAGTTCCTCGCGTAAGATCAGCGGGATCGATGTATGGATTGCCCAAATCATCGAAAGCCTCTTATGCCTCCTCTGCATGACTTGATTCACCAATCACACAGATTTGATAATATATTGTAGCTTTGTTTTCTTCAGGGTCGGTGACACCGTCTGATAGATCGGCGAAGACCTTCCGAATAGAAGTAGATCTGTCGATGAAGTCGAAGTTGTCGATGCTTTCCGAGTCGCTGCTCAGATCAGAGTTCGTGAACGACCCGAAAGACATGTTGCCGAACATATCGGCGAGTCCTCCGCCGAAGGCGGGCTTGATGAAGCTTGATGACGAAACCTCCTCATCGTCCGACTCGATGATTGATGTTGATGATCCCGAAAAATCGGAATCGGGCGCTAACGGTCCCGAAAAAATCGGTGCCGAAAAAGATCCTTCTTTCCCAGCGAGGAAGTGGAAACTCTCGAACGTCATCTCCGTCGACTCCTCCAAATCGGCATATGCATGCAAACGGGCAGGAGCGTGAGGAACAAAATCGACGAGATCGGGTTTGCCTTGTTTACCTCCGTCAATCGCATTGCTTGCTACTGAAGATGTTGTCGATGTTGACGATGTCATCGAGATCAGCTTCTTGTCACCTCCAATCCCCACAGACAGCACCAATTGACAAGGGATTAACTTGTCAATGCCTACAAGTTATAGACTAGGGTTTCGCGGAAAGTAGAGCGCAAGTAGATCTCGAAGGTTCAGCCGAAACAGGTGCTCGACTATGAAAAACTAGGGTTGTGTTGACAATGATTCGATCCTTTCTTCCTCCCTCAACTCCCCTTTATATAGGAGGTGGAGCTAAGGCTTTCGTATCATACAAGTTACAAACAACGAGAGACTCTTTGAGTTCATCCCGTAAACGTACAAATCTCTGTATTCCAAATATATCTCTATCTTCCATAACGATGTTTATTGGGCTTCCGGACTTTGTAATCTTCGGGTCGTGGACCTTCATTTATCCCAGGTACTATATTCGGCAGGCCCATTCGGGATGCCTATGTCACTGACACTGGCATCGGAAACGCAAGAGGGAGGATCCGGGTGACATATATGATGAAACAAATCGTCCTTGGAATATAGCACAACTACGTTATTTTCACACTTAACAATTTTCGCATTACATACTTTGTAATAGTTTCCGTTCCACAACTAGTTTTCATGCATGCTGCATGTATCAGATGATCTGGTCCAACAGCAAAAGTTAGTACATCATCTAACCAGAGCAGACACATGCATGACAACAAGCAGCAGTTATCATCAGATAACTTGTTCCTAATTAACATGTTTGAATTATCAGTCAGAAAAGACGACTAAACCTGCTCCCGCTTGGGCTACTGTTCCGCCTCCTTGAGCATGACCAAGCCGGCTGTTCCTGACTCGTCATGGTGATGCTTCTCTTCCTCCTCCTCAATCTCGATCTGCCAATACCAAGGCAAGAAACAGTTAAACCAGCAGATGAGCTTGGGGTGTCCGTCTAACAGGACCACCATGGTTCGGGCCACATCTTCAATTCTGCAAAATCAGCAGGTTTCAACTTTAAGCCATCACAAGTCAAAAACAGAAATAATGCGTAGATTGTTGTACATGCTACTGCTCATGCATCACCCACCTCCAGTTCTCGAAATTGCATAGGAACTCGAAGAACTCCTCGTACTTGTCAGGTTGGTCCGCCAAAATGTCCTTCACGTCACTGACGTATTGCGCCCAGTTACCAGTAGACACCACAACACTCTGACCGTCGGGAATCCGCACCTTCCGTTCGTGGGAGCACAGTGGTACTGGAGCAATGTCAGTGCAGTACCACTGGGTCTGACTGCTCTTTACAAACAAGGGGACCGGGAGCACCAACAGAAAACAAACATTTTATCAGATCAGCAATGGATTTTACTTGTCAAAATGCAACAAGTGGACAAGTGCTTGCACGAGAAAATCACAAATGAGAACCCAGAAAGAACAGTTGATCTAAACTGAGTTATGTTATTTGTACCCGCGGTATCCGGAAAGCACATTGGGATGAAGGAAATAGGTTCTACTTTCTTGCAGGATAGTACAAACCTTCACATGTCTTTTCGAGAAAATGATGAAACTTGTGTACATTTCTCGCTGAGCGATTACACTGTAGCCACGACAAAAGTGTAAGAGCATCTCCAGCCCGCGTCTCCCAAACCTTCCCCCAAAACGCGCCGGATTGAGCGTTTAGGGGACGTGTTTCGTTCGTGCCGCGTTTGGGGACGTCGCTCCCCAGTCGCGTCCCCCAAACAAAATTTCGGAAATTTTAAACTTAACGAGATTCGATTAGATTCGTCCAAACTTACATAGATTCGAACGAAATTTGACTAAATTTAAACTAAACCTAATCTAGAACCACTTGCGGCGGCCGGAGGCGTCGTAGTACTGCTGGAAGTTGTACATGTCGTCGGTGACGACCTCCTGCTTGACACGCTCGTCGAAGGGCTCGTCGACGGGCTCGTCCGCTTGGTCCTGCCTCGCCGTCGTCGGTGAGATCCACCAGCGGCTTGCCGGAGTCGCGGATGGACATGGCGATCGCCGCGTCGAGGTCGCCCCTCCAGGCGTCCTTGTCGTTCATGGACGCCAAGAACGCCTCCCGCAGACCTGGGCAGTCCTCGGGGTCGTCGCTGCTGGCGATGAGCCGCTGCTGCCGCTCGTACTCCGCCAGCAGCACCGCCTACGACGGTTCCTCCGGCTCCTCCTTCACCTCCGGCTTCGGGATGAGGAGGGCGCCGCCACGCCTCGTGTTGACGGGCGTCGCTGGCTCCTCCTTCACCTCCCGTTTGGGGACGGTGTAGGGCGCCGACCGGTACGACAAGGACGGCGTCGATCGCGCCGGTCCTGAGGAAGAAGAGTGCGAGGAGGACGAGTACGTCATCCTCCTCAGCTTCCATTGAGGAGACGGCGGCGGTGACGACGGCATCTCCAATCTTGGAGCGCCGTTGCGGATGCCGCGGATGAAGTCCTCGAGGGTGCGCCCCGGAACGCCCCAGAACAGGGCGCGACCGTCCTTGTTCCAGCTGTTGGGGCCGCCGACGAGCCCATCGGTGCTGTACATCTCGACGTCGTACTTCGCCTTGAAGTACGTCGTCCACCAGGCGTCGTTGTTGTTGGCCGCCCACGTCGGATCCAACCGCTCCTCGGCGGTAAGTTGAGCCCGACGGGCCTTGATGGCGTCCCTCCATTGCTCCGTGCGCGGCTTCGGCGGCGGCGGGACGCTAATGCCGTTCACGGCCATCTTCCGGCCCGCCGGCGCTTGGCAGCCGCATGTCCGGCGGGACTGGATACCGGGCGTGGTACAGCGCCCACGCCTCCGGCACGGTGAGGCTGCCGCGGCCGAAGCCGTTCACCGCGGCGATCTTGCGGGAGGACGAGCTCGGCATTTTTGGAGCGGCGAGGAGAAGATCTGGGAGGGGGGAGGCGGTGGCGACGAGAAGGTTTGTGAGCGGTGAGAACTGCAGGGCGTCTTAAACAGCGGCGGCAGCGAGTGGTTGCACGCAATAACACCGGCGCGGACGGCCACGCAGCCATGCACGACGAGACGCGTCCCTGCGTCGCCTGAGAAAACTGGGACGCCATTAATGTCGCTTGACCAAAGGTAGGCGGTGGGGTTTTAGGCTTCCGAGCCGCTGACGCGTCGGGCCCGCGTTGGTTCGCCTCGCTTTCCGTTGTGTCCGGCGTGCCCGGAGCGTCCCCTGTGGGACGGGGACGGGCTCGGGGCGCTGGACACCGTATCGGGGCCGCCCGGACAAAAATGGGCTTTAGGGGACGCGGCTGAAACGTTTTTTTTGGCCCGGCGCGTCCTAAATTGCTTTGGGGGACGCTTTGGGGGACGCGGCATGCTCTAAGGGCATCTCCAGCGGCGCGACGCATTTCGAACGTCCGAAATATCCGTTTGCGTCGCGCGGCGGACGCGAGACAGACCGTTTTTGTCCGCGCGTCCGTTTGCACCCTGGGGTGGCTCCAGCGGCGCGACGCATTTCCGCGTTTGCATTAAATAGTTGCCAATGTGTTCGCCGACTGATCGGACTCGTCGTCCGAAGAGGAGTCAACGATCTCCGCGCGGAACTTCTCCACCATATGCCACGCGTCCATCTGCGTCGATACGAACTGTTGATCAATGGCCGCGCACAAATCGCGCCGAAAAACGAGAAGGAACCTACCGGCGCAATAGGTCGAACAGGTCGTGGGCGGCGCGGAAGGGCGGCGCAACCGGCAACGTTTCGCCCGAAACAGCCGGCGAGGTTCGCGCCGGAGCCAACCCCGAGTACGATCCTGCTCTCCCGCGCGGCGACAACGGTGCCGGCGGTGAGTACTGCGGCGCTGCGGCGGACGGCGGGGATTGGGGCGGGGGCGTCGCACTAGGGCACCAACGAGGGTGAAAAAATAAATTAGGTCGAAGCGGTCGATTTTGCTCTCGCTGACTTGCGGGACCGGGTAAGAAATGGAGGACGCTCGGCGCGTCACGCAGCGTCCGCGGAGACGCAAACCTGGCGCATATTTGGGCCGGGTTTGCGTCTCCACGGACGAGCCGGTCACTTTGTGTCGTCCCGCCGGAGCAGAGCCCAGACGTATTTCCGGTCACGGCGGACGACTCAGCGACCATTTGCCTCGCGCCCGCTGGAGATGCCCTAACAGTTTTCGAAAAAGTACAGTATAACAGTTTTCGCTTCATGAGCCGTTCTGCCCGATAGGCCAGGCCCACTAAGCAGAAGCAACAATCCCCAAATCATCGAGGCCAACCAAAGCAAAACGAATTTCTCCGGCCGGCGTTCGAAAAAAAGAACCCACGAAAAATCCCCAAATCCACTCGCGGCGGCGCGGCCTCCCGTTCCTACGGTCGGCGGGCGGCTTGCGGCGGCAGGGACGCACGACGTCCTTAAGTGCTCGCCGGGTCGAGCTAAGGTCACAGGAGGAGGCGGAGAGAGGGAGGGCCTAACCGCCCGCCCGCCCGGCGCTCCAGGTGTTCGTGCAATTGCGTCGCCGGCGTGGCTCGGGCGCGGCTCGGTCCTGCTACTGCGTGCTTCGGGGGGAGGGGCGTGGGAGCGCGACCAGCTACACGCAGGCCAAAGAGAAGTGAGTCCTTAGCTCGTAGACCATGTCATCTCTGGTAAACCGGCCACCGCCCCCCGCCCCCGGCTCTGCCCGGCGGCGTTTAACCACCAACAGCGGCGTCAGTGGTGACATTCGGCGCCACATGGCTCCGCAGCAGCAGGAGCTATGGTCCTCGTACTCGGTCTATAGCTCTCGTCCCCTGCACGGGGTCGTCCAGTCGAGGTCTTGCCAAGGGTAAGCAGCAGGCTTGCCAAAAGAACGATGCCGCCGCTGAGAACCAAGACGGGGCTCTGGGATGGAGCAAGGACGAGATCGAGGCCATCTCGGTGCTGTTCGCGCGGCCGATGCGGCAGACTCCGCCGAAGCCCCCGAGCCCGGCGACGCGGCGGCCGCTCCCGCTGCCGCAGCCCCACAAGACGAGGCTGCCCGCTGCTCCGGTGCGGAAGCATCACGTCCGGCTCCCCTCGCGCTCCTCGTTCAGCGATCGGGTGCGCAAGGACCCGGAGGTCCTCGTCGGGATCGCCCGGGAGACCGCCGCGCTCCCGCCGGACTCCGACGTGTCCACGGTGCTGGACAGCTGGGATCCGTTCCTCCGGAAAGGGTCCCTGTCCATGACCATCCGGGAGCTTGGCCACATGGGGCTCCCCGAGAGGGCGCTCCAGACGCTGTGCTGGGCGCAGGCGCAGAAGGCCGTGCCGCTCTTCCCCGATGACCGCATCCTCGCCTCGACTGTCGAGGTCCTAGCGCGCTTCGACGAGCTCAGGATGGAGTCTGCACTCGAGGAGTGCGTGCCGTCGGCGAGCCGCGCCATCCTCGAGGCCATGGCGAGCAGGTTCATCGGGGCGGGCAAAGTAGGCCTCGCGCGAAAGGTGCTCGAGCTTGACAGGGTAAACAAGAGAACGCTGCACCCGGGCGTCTACGCGAAGCTGATGCTGGAAGTTGCCCAGACACCTGAAGGCTACGGGCTCGCTGCTGCACTACTCGATGAGCTCGGTGAGAGGCCGGAGTTTGACCTGCGACCGCAGGACTGCACGGCTGTCATGAAGGTCTGCGTATAGCTCAGGCGGTACGTGGCCGTGGAGAGCCTGTTCAGCTGGTTTACGGCGTCCGGCAGGAACCCGACCGTGGTGATGTACACGACTGTGATCCACAGCCGCTCCCGCGACGGGAGGCACCGGGAGGCGTTGGCCCTGGTGTGGGAAATGGAGCAGGCAAACTGCCTTCTTGACCTGCCAGCATACCGGGTCATCGTCAAGCTGTGTGTGGCACTGCGTGATCCAGAAAGGGCTTTTCGGTACATGTTGAGGCTGAAGGATGCTGGGTTCGTTCCGACCAGTGACATATATTGTAATTTGATTGAAAGCTATGCCATAGCGGGAAGGATGGCCAAGTGCCGTCAGCTGATCAGGGAGGCTGGTTTCAAGCGTGTCTGTGATGAGTGATAGACACCCTTGAACCACTGGCAAAGTGAAAGTCTATGCTCCTCTAACTATCTGTAGGTGGTAAGTTGTATCACAAAGAGTGTGTGTATTCTCTATTGGCAATTCTATGCTAAGAAGCGTATATTTGATAATGCTTCGTACTTAAATTTGGTTTGCATACACTGTTTTAACCTTTGAGACTGTTGATAGTTCACATTCAGCATTCAGACAACAGATGGTTGAGATTTATTGACCAATACTCTCTATACTTACATCGACGACTCACATTCAGTCAGAAACTTTATTACATACTGTTTTTTTTTTGAGGGAAACAGCAGGACTCTGCTGCAAGCTTTATTAATTAAATAACAGATACATCGTCAATTAAAAGGGAAACAATAAAACTCGGCGGATCATCTACCCACACACATGGGAGTGAATCCGTCTCTCTCGATAAGCAATCAGCAACAAAGTTTGCTTCCCTATTACAGAAACTAAACTCACAACTAGAAAACGTAGAAGCTTGGATATAAATATCATCAAAAAGAGCAGCTGCCGCCGTTGATGGGAAACTTCTGTTGGTGTTATTATCGTTTCCCCTTGTGTTATGTAAACTGTTATAACTGAACTAAATGTTGAATGTAGATGGGCTGCAGCCCAGTAAGGCAGCCCATGTAGTCTACAATTCCTGAAATCTCAAGGCCCATCACGTTGGCAGCTTGGGACAGCCTTGGGGGACAAAGTTTAGTCCCACATTGCTAGTTGGGAGAGAGTTGGAGTGGTATATAAGGGCTGCTGTTCTAGTCATTCCAAGTGAGTGAGAATAGAAGAAGCCCTCGCGCACTCCTCCTCCTCCGCCGCCCGTCTCGGCACGGCACGGCACGGCACGGCACGGCACGGCACGGCACGGCACGCACGTCGCGTTTCGTGACTCGAGTTCGAGTTCGAGTTCGAGTTCGAGACACACTCAAGGAAGCCTAAATTTTTGCTTGGTGCACCAACTGTGTTGGGTACGTGTCGACCTGCATGTGCATGCTCGCCGCGTGTCCCTGGCTTCCTACGCGTGTCAACGCGGGCGGGTCGGCTCTCCTCCCAGGCTATACAAGGAGACCTGCATGTGCATGCTCGCCGCGTGTCCCTGGCTTCCTACGCGTGTCAACGCGTGCACAGCCGTCCGGGAGAGCAGGCCTCCGAAACTCCGTCCGTTGAGATCCTGCACCGGGAGACGGGCGATAAGGTTTTTGGGGAGCGTCTCGGCGCGACTGCTCGCTACTGTTCGTCTTCTTCTTCGACGACCCGGCTGCTTCATCGACGGATCCGACTACAACATGGGCGACATCAACAATACCCATGGTGGTGGTGCTGCTGTCTTGGTGCGACCTTCCCGGTCGCGATGTACGTGCTTTTACTCTCCTACCTTGCACTCGCTACTTGTTCCATGTTCAGATCTGATGCATGTGCTTAGTCTGATGTGTATGGTTAAGTATGCTTGTGCATCTGTAATCTTGCTTTCGGTAATTAAACTCACACGGAAATTGCCTAATAATCTAACAATCCAAAAACCTTATATGCATAGGCAATTTTCATCGTCTGGTTTTGCTGCTGCGCTTAAACCGAGCCCGTTTACGGGTTCTCATTTCAAGAGATGGCAGAGTAAGACCCTCTTGTGGCTCACTTCTATGGGAGTGCACCGAGTTGCTGAAGGTACTCCCAGAGGTCCGCTTACTCCTGACGAGGATAAAGCGTTCGGGGATGCCACCGTAATCTTTGTGGGTGGTGTCCTAAGTGTGCTTGGAGACAAGTTGGTTGATGCTTATCTGCACATCCGAAATGGGAAGGAACTGTGGGATGCACTGGACGCTAAGTTTGGTGCTGCCGATGCCGGAGGTGAACTGTATGCTATGGAGCAGTTCAATGACTACGGAATGGTTGAGAACCGATCCGTAGTAGAACAGGCTCATGAGATACGAGATCATGGCAAAGGAACTCGAGCTCCTCAAGTGTATGCTACCGGACAAGTTTGTCGCGGGATGCATTGTCGCTAAGCTTCCCCTTCGTGGAGGAACTTTGCCACTTCCCTGAAACATCAGAGGCATGAGTTTTCTGTTGAGAATATCATGGGCTCTCTGGATGTTGAGGAGAAGGCGAGGGCAAAAGACAAACACACTGGAGGAACCGAGGGACGTTCTGCTGCCAATATGGTGCGGAAAAATGCCCACAAGTCCAAGGGAAAGAACAAGGGAGTCTCCCAGACTACCAACTTCAAGAAGAAGGGGAAAACGGAGAAGAAAGATCCTTGCTCGGGTGTGTGGCGAGACTGGCCATCGGGCCAATCGTTGTCCACAACGCAAAGGAAAGAAATGTCGAGTCTGGACGGAACTCAAATTTTGTCGGCATGGTCATTGGCAACACGAGAGGAAGGAACTACGGGGTATGGTAATATGTTACCTACTTGTTCTTTCGGTGTTTCAGCCCACGAATGGTGGGTTGATACGAGTGCTAATGTTCATGTGTGTGCCGACATCTCCATGTTTACCTCTTATCGAGCCCGAGGTTCCTCAGTAATGATGGGGAATGGGTTACATGCTACTGTTCGTGGTGTTGGCACGGTAGATCTGAAGTTTACTTCGGGAAAGATCGTGCAACTGAAGAACGTGCTGCATGTCCCTTCTATCAAGAAGAATCTTGTTAGTGGCTCCCGTCTTATGAAAGATGGGTTTAAGTTGGTGTTTGAGTCCAATAAAGTTGTACTGTCTAAGTATGGAACTTTTGTTGGAAAGGGATATGAATGTGAGGGAATGTTGCGTTTCTCTCTAGAAGACTTCGTGATAATGTTGTGAACCATGTAAGCACTAGTGTTAATGAAACTAATGTTTGGCATTCACGACTTTGTCATGTTAATTTCGGTTGTATGACGCGGCTTGCCGATATGAGTTTAATTCCGAAATTCACCTTTGTCAAAGGCTCTAAGTGCCATGCTTGTGTGCAAGCAAAGCAGCCTCGCAAGCCTCACAAGCCTGCGAAGGAAAGAAACTTGGCACCACTAGAGCTCGTACATTCGGATCTATGTGAGATGAATGGTGAGTTGACAAAAGGTGGAAAGAAATTTTTCATGACTTCGATTGATGATTCCACTAGGTATCGTTATGTGTATCTCCTCAAAACTAAAGATGAGGCTCTTGATTTCTTTAAAATCTATAAGGCTGAAGTTGAGAACCAACTTGAAAGAAAGATAAAAAGGGTTCGGTCCGATCGTGGTGGAGAGTACTTTTCTAATGAGTTCAATTTATTCCGTGCGGAACATGGTATAATCCATGAGAGGACGCCTCCAGATTCCCCACAATCCAATGGGATTGCGGAAAGGAAAACCGTACTCTAACAGATTTGGTTAACGCCATGTTAGATGTTTCGGGTTTATCCAAGGAATGGTGGGGGAGGCTATATTGACTTCGTGTCATGTCCTAAATCGTGTTCCAACCAAGAATAAAGAGATTACCCCTTATGAGGAATGGGAAAAGAAAAGACCAACACTCTCCTACCTACGAACTTGGGGCTGTTTGGCTAAAGTGAATTTGCCAATCACCAAAAAGCGAAAGCTTGGACCAAAAACCGTGGACTGTGTCTTTCTTGGCTATGCTGCCCATAGCATTGCTTATAGATTTCTTGTGGTGAAATCTGGAGTGGACGACATGAATGTTGGCACCATCTTTGAATCAAGAGATGCTACATTCTTTGAGGATATATTTCCTATGAGAGATATGCATGGCATGTCTAGTTGGGAATCCGATCCAATACACGAAACTCCTATGGAGTCTGATGACGAATCTGATGATGAGAGTTCAGATTCTGATGAAGATAACAATGAAGCTCCCACAAGGAGTAAGAGACAAAGGACTGCAAAGTCTTTTGGTAATGATTTCATTGTGTATCTTGTGGATGATACTCCCAGTACCATTTCAGAAGCCCTCGCATCTCCCGATGCGGACTCACTGGAAGGAAGCGGTTCAAAGCGAGATGGATTCCATCTTAGCTAATGGAACGTGGGAGTTATCAGAGCGTCCTTATGGGTGCAAACCTGTAGGATGTAAATGGGTATTTAAGAAGAAGCTTCGAGCTGATGGTACTATTGAAAAGTACAAAGCTCGGCTTGTAGCCAAAGGCTATACCCAAAAGGAAGGAGAAGATTTCTTCGATACCTACTCACCTGTGGCGAGATTGACCACAATTCGAGTACTACTGTCATTGGCTGCCTCACACGGTCTTCTCGTTCATCAAATGGACGTTAAGACGGCTTTCCTAAATGGAGAGTTGGACGAGGAAATTTACATGGAACAGCCTGATGGTTTCGTACTGCAAGGTCAGGAAAGAAAGGTGTGTAAATTAAAGAAATTTTTGTATGGTCTCAAACAAGCACCCAAACAATGGCATGAGAAGTTTGAAAGAACTTTGACATCTGTGGGCTTTGTTGTTAATGAAGCCGACAAATGTGTGTACTACCGCCATGGTGGGGGTGAGGGCGTTGTCCTATGCTTGTATGTGGATGACATACTAATTTTTGGGACAAGTCTCAAAGTGATTGAGGAGGTCAAAACCTTCTTATCTCAGTGCTTCGAGATGAAAGATCTTGGAGAAGCTGATGTTATATTGAACATCAAGTTATTGAGAGATGAGAATAATGGGATTACACTTGTGCAATCTCATTATGTTGAGAAGGTATTGAGCAGATTTGGCTATGTTGATTGCAAATCTTCTCTCACACCTTATGATCCTAGTGTCTTGCTTCGAAAGAATGAAAAGGCAACTAAAGATCAATTGAGATACTCTCAAATCATTGGTTCACTCATGTATTTAGCTTGCGCTACGAGGCCTGATATCTCGTTTGCTGTGTGCAAACTTAGCCGGTTTGTGGCCAACCCGGGAGATGATCATTGGCATGCTCTTGAGAGAGTGATGCGCTATCTAAAGGGAACCATGAGTTATGGAATCCATTATACCGGTCATCCAAGAGGACTTGAAGGGTATAGTGATTCCAATTGGATTTCTGATGCTAAAATGAAAGCCACAAGTGGATATGTTTTCACTCTTGGTGGTGGCGCTGTTTCCTGGAAGTCTTGCAAGCAGACCATCTTAACGAGGTCAACTATGGAAGCAGAACTCACAAGCATTAGATACGGCTCTACTGTCGAAGCGGAATGGCTTCGTGAGCTCTTGATGGACTTGCCTATGGTTGAAAAACCAATACCGGCTATCCTCATGAACTCGTGATAATCAAACTATGATTGTCAAAGTGAAAAGTTCTAAGGATAATATGAAAAGTTCCAAACATATCAAGAGGAGATTGAAGTCTGTCGAGAAACCGAAGAACTCC
Source organism: Lolium rigidum (assembly GCF_022539505.1). Lineage (NCBI taxonomy): Eukaryota > Viridiplantae > Streptophyta > Magnoliopsida > Poales > Poaceae > Lolium > Lolium rigidum. The sequence goes on from NC_061509.1 coordinate 56,552,429, forward strand.
GGAGTGATAGCATTGGATTATGTCCAAAGTGCTAAAAATCTGGCAGATCCTTTCACAAAAGGACTATCAAGAAATATGATAGACCTTGCATCGAGGGAGATGGGTTTGATACCCACTTGAGTTGCCGAGGGGGTAACCCAACCTATGTGATCGGAAATTCCGTGAAGTAGGACATGGGAAAACAAACCGGAGCAACTGAGTTGAGAGAAAATATAATACTCCCACTCCGCTGCAGATGCAATTCTCTCATAGTTACTGTAAGGCAGGTTGACGATGTCCTAATGTGTTCTGAGCGGCTCTTAATGAGCGAAGACGCTGTCCTACAGGGCGATCTTTGAAGAACACACCTATATGAGTGACACTACTGGTCATAGTGTGGGAGATTTGGGTGAATCTCTAGTAAGCTCATGAAAGGCCGAGGAGTATGACTTATAAGCTCCACCCGAGGGGAAGGCTATGGCAGCCTAGTACCGTGCCGGCATTGAGCGAAACTTGCTGCACAAAGACTGACAATTCAAGGCATAGTCCATTATTCAGTTGTAGCAAGCGTAGCTCCTTTCCTAGGTGGAAGTTCAACTTAACAGTCTCCACTGAAGTGCAGGTATATTAAACAGTAAATGGAACTAATGTGTCATCTGATGTGCATATGAGATCTGATGGGGGATTGTTGAATGTAGATGGGCTGCAACCAAGTAAGGCAGCCCATGTAGTTTACAATTCCTGAAATCTCAAGGCCCATCACGTTGGCAGCTTGGGACAGCCTTGGGGGACAAAGTTTAGTCCCACATTGCTAGTTGGGAGAGAGTTGGAGTGGTATATAAGGGCTGCTGTTCTAGTCATTCCAAGTGAGTGAGAATAGAAGAAGCCCTCGCGCACTCCTCCTCCTCCGCCCGCCCGTCTCGGCTCGTCACGACACGTCACGCACGCACGCACGTCGCGTTTCGTGACTCGAGTTCGAGTTTGAGACACACTCAAGGAAGTCTAAATTTTTGCTTGGTGCACCAACTGTGTTGGGTACGTGTCGACCTGCATGTGCATGCTCGCCGCGTGTCCCTGGCTTCCTACGCGTGTCAACGCGGGCGGGTCGGCTCTCCTCCCAGGCTATACAAGGAGACCGATCAGATCTGGAAAAGAAGGCTCTTAGATCTCTCTCTCGCGAAGTTCCTTTTGCTACGCTACTCTCTAGTCTTCCCCATCCCGGCGACTGCGTGCACAGCCGTCCGGGAGAGCAGGCCTCCGAAACTCCGTCCGTTGAGATCCTGCACCGGGAGACGGGCGATAAGGTTTTTGGGGAGCGTCTCGGCGCGACTGCTCGCTACTGTTCGTCTTCTTCTTCGACGACCCGGCTGCTTCATCGACAGATCCGACTACACCATGGGCGACATCAACAATACCCATGGTGGTGGTGCTGCTGCTGGTGCGACCTTCCCGGTCGCGATGTACGTGCTTTTACTCTCCTACCTTGCACTGCTACTTGTTCCATGTTCAGATCTGATGCATGTGCTTAGTCCGATGTGTATGGTTAAGTATGCTTGTGCATCTGTAATCTTGCTTTCGGTAATTAAACTCACACGGAAATTGCCTAATAATCTAACACTAAATATCTAGTTGCTGTGAGTATCATTATTACATTCATCACATGTATATATATGTTCTTTTTAATGGTCCATGCTATCTCATCTTATGAAAGCAGATACCTGTTGGAACTCTATAATTTACAGCACAAGGGTATGGGATAGCGTGTTTCTGGAGCTTGGTAGGGGCTGCTCCTTCTCTAATATCTTTATTTAGTCGACTGTTCAAGAATAAGTGATGATCTTATGTGCCACATAGCTCGAGATTCTAAGAACTTAACAGGAACATGACACCCCATTTGGCATGGTTATGAAGTAGTTCCAAGTTTGCATCAGTTTGCTGCAAACCTAGTGGAGACAGATGGGAACTTTTTTGTATGGTTAAATTATGTTTCAGTCATGTTTAACCTGGAACTCTGAGCATCATGTTTTGGCAGAACTCAGTTCTGTTTGGTTTCTGAAATTCTCTTGCTACAGATATAGGAGACAAAGCATTGATATCTGTTACCTGGAACTGTTAATCACTTAAAAGGTTAACACTCCAATTTTTTGAGAGGTTTACACTATCATGCATTATCCTTTCCTTTTTTTTCTATCTTTCCCAAACATATCATTCCTTTGCTGATGTACATCCCTATGATGATAAGTTCATATCTCAGTTTGTGAATTTTGTTTCAACTGTCTTTTCATACAGGGCTGGCTGCAATTGCTAAAGATTGCTCTCTTCAAAAGTTAAACTTGTGTGGGTGCCAATTAATCACTGATATTGGACTGACATCCACTGCAAGTGGGTAGACTGATCGTCTGGCTATAAGTGTTCTCCTGGTACATACTTATGACACTGAATTTATGGCACTATCAAATCATCCAAAATTTGAGAATGAAAATGGCCTCTACTTCAATTGTTGTTGTCCATACTAGGTTTGGGAAGCTGGCCAAAACTGATTGGTAAGACGGTTTAACTAGATTTCAACGAACATAAAATTTGCGCCTCTTGATATGATCCTACTCATGGCCTTTCATGGCAAACCTGTTAACTAGCTGCCCTAGTACAAGCTTTTAGGAGTTCAGATAAAACAATAGCTCCATTTTTACCCAAATAACATGGAGTAACACTATGATGCTAGTCTGAACACAAGTTACAACTCAGAATTCACAACCATAGGCTGGATGGAGGGCAACGCTGGCTGGATTCTCGGTCCAATCGCATCCAGCTCCACTCTCAGGCTCATTACTCCAGCAAATCGGCCTCTGGAGCCGATTTAGTTCGGCTGGCTCCGCGCTGCATGTAAAATTGCGGTCGGAAACGAGAAGGGCAGGCCGGGCTGTTCTGTTTTTTCGTGATATATGGTTGGGGTTCTCTCATTAGTATCTGGGCGAGGAAGAGAGCTGGAATTTATAGACTTTAGTGATGTTATTGAAGAATTTATAGATTGTAGAAGTGTCGTGCTGAATCACTCCATTTTTGTGATATGTTCGGGATTCTATCATTAGTAGCTGAGAGAGAAAGAGAGCTGGAATGTATGAGGAACCAGGGAAATCCTTTTTTTTGGCATAAATGGACAGGCTGGCCTTGTATGACGAACCAGGAAAATCCATTTGGAAACTGCTGGGCGTCCCCCGGGGGATCTGATTCCCCAGCCCCCGGGTCCCCAGCCGTCGGATCAACCATTTTAACGGTTAGATTTGCATGTAGCAAAAAAAACATCTCCGACAGCAAAAATCACCCCCCGGCAGCAAATGACTGAAGCAAAAAACGGTTCGTTCAGAAAAGAAAATAAAAAGGCTGGGCTCGCCGGAGACCTCGCCGGAGACCCCGTAGCAAAAAATATTACGCAGATGTAGCAAAACCGCAAATAAATTGTAGCAAACTTTTTTATTCATATGTTGCAAATTCTCTAAAACATCAGACGGAGACATCGCCTGCAGCCGGCAGCAACGCCGTCCGAGGTTGTAGCAACTCCGTCCATCAAGGACAGCAACGCCACAAGCTGCTAGGAGCAACGCCCTATGTCTATGGTAGCAAAAATCCACCCTCCGCCGGAAAATCGTAGCAAACCCAACCTCGTCGGAAAATCGTAGCTTAATTTTGTACCAAAAGTAGCAAAACAGTTTTAATAATTGTAGCAAAGAAATATACTATTGTAGCATCGTGGCTTCGTAGCACTTTGAGGTAGCAAAAATAGCAAAATTATATATCTATGTAGCTAGTGGAGCAAAGTCCCCAAATCAGGACACCATCAACCACGGCGGTAGCAAAACAGAGCATTAGCAAAGTCGGCCGTCTCTTGTAGCAACCACGTCCACCGCTGGAAGCACGCCCACCCCGCCTGCAGCCCACCGCCCTCCTCTGCAGCAGATTCATGGCGGCGACGGCCTCCCCGAGCTGTGCGCGCGGGGCTAGAGCTTCATGGCGACGGGCAGAGCTCGTGCCCGAGGTCGAGGAGGAGCTCCGACAGCGCGGCCTTGGCGCGGACGTGAGCGGCGGCCGGACGGTGCTCACGCGAGGAGGACACAGACGGCCGGAGCGGGTCGAGGTCGAGACGAGCAGGGAGGGGCGACGGGGGCGGGAGAGGAGCTCGAGGCCGGCGCGGGAAGGGGAACAGCGGCCGCGTGCGTTGGCGGGAAGCTGCGCCGGCGAGGGGCTCGGGAGCGGCCGGCGAGGAGGGCGAGCTTTCGGAGGGGGAAATGCACTGAGGTGGGCGGCGCCGACGGGGAGGTGGGCGGAGCGGGCGTGGACGAGAGGTTTCTGGTGAGGAAGAGATAAGGAGCTGACGTGGCTGGTTTTTGACCAAGTGATTGGGGCAAATCGTACGACGCGCGACCCGGAGGCTGCGAGACGCGCAGCCCCCGGGGGAATCTAATCATTTTCCAATCCATTTTGCACATAAGTTATCACCAGAACACAAGGGAACCAAATCATACTTGGCTGCTTCAAAATGCAATAAGGCGACTGTTTGGCTGCATGACAAATGAGAAGGAAAAGACCAGAACGACCAACTGTTCTAAAAGTGTTCAAATTATTCGTACACTCTGTGCTCGCTGTTTGCTTCTGTTCCTAATTACTTTTTTTTGAGCTGAAAACTGTAGGGGAGGCCTCGACAATAAATTTTATTTATTAAAAAAAAGAAATATATGTACAAGATAGAGGTAAAGAATGTACAAAAGGGCTTAGCCCAGGGCATAGCCCAAAGGAACTACAGATCATCTAGCCAGGCTAAAAGGGAGGATTTGAGATCATCCTTCATTCTGTAAGAAAGGAGGAAGAGGTCCCTTTTGAAAGAAAAGGTCAAGCTCTAATAGAAGGTGTTTCATTATCAAAGATAAGACCATTCCTGCACTTCCAAATATTCCAGCAAGCTGTGGCAAAAACTTCAAAGAAGAAAGGATTTCCAAAGTTGCATCTAGCTGTCGTAATCATCTGGGGGAATTCAAGGGTGTCATTGATCATGATGTTAATTTTTGCCCAACATTGCCTACTGAAAGTACAGCTCCAGAAAAGATGATCCCTGGTTTTCAACAATCTGTTGTCACAAATTTGACATAGCCCATTGTCTTCGAAAGTGTAGTTTTTCCTTATGAGCATATCCTTCATGTTTAGTCGGTCATTGGCAAGGAGCCAGAAGAAAGTTTTTATCTTTGGTGTGCATTTAGATTTCCAGATCCAAGGAGAGAAAGTTTTTTTTTCGAGAAAACGCAAAAGAATTTGCGTTTCATTGCATTGAAAAGGAAGGCAACAGGTTACAACCTCCAGAGAGGACGGACACACACACAAACACACGACCGTCCTCACAAAGCGACTACAACTAGGTGAGGAGGTGCCTCTAACTTCAAAACGCAACACCAAAGGGCTTCGCCTAGCCTAGCCTCCAGCCATGAATGGCAGAGGTGTCGAGACTCGGAGCAACAGGGCTGTGCCACAACCAATGCCAAACACCTCGAAGGACAAATGCTGCTCCACCACAGCCGAGGCCAACGTACCTCGCACCCATAAATGCCTAGAGAGTTGGCAGGTGGAAGGCAGGACCTGGCTGGGACTAGTGTAGCAGTCGTCGGGGAGTGTCGTCGCCGGTGTAGTGCACCCCTGAGTCCAGCACCCAGTGCGGCGGACATGCCAAAGAAACACATCACCACCATCTCTTGCTGCCGCATCGGGTACTCCATGTGCAGCCGAAGCAGCGCCTTCAAGAAGGGAGCAGCGCAGAGACACCATCGCTGCTCGGTCCGGTTAGCCAAACCTAGGGTTTCCCCCGGTGCTCGTGGAGGATGTCCAGTCAGGGTTATTACAACGCCTCCATGGAGGTAACGACACCCTCGGGCGTCGCCGTTGTCAGCACCGGCCATCACCGTGCAGGGATTTCGCCCAACCCAAGAACATAGACTATCTAAGACCACCAAGAGGGCAGACTGGAGATGGGGATCAGGTTGCTGAGGAAGAAAGCCAGCACTGGTAGGGGAGCCAAGTAGTGTTGCCGTCGAGGTAGGGAGGCACCGACCAGCGCAGGCCAGCCAACAGTTGGGAGCACGTCGCCAGACTGGCGGCCGAAGGGGCCAGCCACCGCGCCGTCGCAAACCAGGAGAGAAAGTTGGAGCTTGAATGTGCTCAAAGTTCAACTTGTAAAACTTGTTGGCAGAGAAATGATTGCCCCAACTATAAGACCAAATGTCATTACCATCCGCATTCCTAGCAGACCTTGTTTGTTCGACGAGGTGGTTAAATTCATGGAATTCCTCAAAAGCTTGGTTTGATAAAGGAAGGTGGAAAGCATCAATGGGGTCACTCAGGTCAAGGATGTTCTTTACTGAGGCAAGTTTGTTAATAGCAAAGTAATGGAGCCTTGGGAACCTTATCATTGGGAGATCTGAAGTCCAATTATCGCTCCAAAAGAGTGCAGTATCACCAGATGCAATGGAGCAGGAGGCAATGCTTTTAAACTTTGAACAGAGTTTGGCAATGTCTCTCCACCAAAAAGAGCTAGAGATGTTGGTGCTTTGTGGAGAAGAGTTGTTGTAACTCCTCCAAATCAAATGGACCCAAGGAATGTTTTCCTTATTGAAGAACTTGTGTAAGAATTTGATAAGTAGGGCCTCATTGTGGGCAGCTAGATTTGTGATACCAAGACCCCCCCTTTGGATTTTGGCCTACAGACAAGGTCCCATGCCGCCAAGGATTTAGGTTTATTGGAATTCTCCAGTTTTCCCCAAACGCCAATTCTTCTAGTCTTATCCACAATTCCAATAGCTCCATCAGCTAACTTAAGAGTGCAGAGATAGAAGGTGGGCAGAGAGCTAAGGATAGCCTTAGCCACCATGATTCGTCCATCAAGGGAAAGAAAAGAGGCAGTGGCTGTAAGGCGATGGTTGATCCTTGAGTAGAGTGGACCAAGGTCTCTAATTCGGGGTCGGGTAAGGCCAAGCGGAAGTCCAAGGTAAGTGAAAGGGAAGGACTCGAGCTTGCAGCCAAAAAGACCAGCCAGATGAGCCACTTTCTCGTTAGCGAGATTAATGGGGAGAAGACATGACTTCGCAAAATTAACCCTAAGGCCTGTTGATTGTGCAAAGGCTTCCGGGATGCCTTTAAGAAAAGAAGTTGGCGGGAGCAGGCTTGCATAATAAGGAGGGTATCGTTTGCATATTGGATTATCGGGAAGTCTCCATTGACCGGCGGGATGGGGTGATGTAGAAGGTTAAGTTGTTCCTAATTACTTATTACTCCCTCCGTTCCTTTCTATAGTGCCTATAGATTTTTGGCACGGAAATTAGCGCAAGAGTATTTTTTACAGAAGACCCCTAACTAAACGATTTGAAATCAGACTAAAATTAGGGAAATCGATAACTTCCTAACTTACCGTAACAAATCCCACAAATCTGTCTGGTTGACTCTCCATATATGTGCATCCAGGTTTAATTAAGGAAAGAAAAAAATTACTTCCTAAATCTAAGCAATCCTTGGGGCCATGCATTAGGAATCTCAATTAACTGTTTCCTATTTTGTATAGATTTTTTTTTCATGCATGTCGTGTGGGAGTTGACCGGTGGAGGGGGTAATTGAAAAAAGCCAAGCTACAGCCTTATATTGTGAAACAAATGATAAAAATCTATAGGCACTGTAGAAAGGAACGGAGGGAGCAATAGACTTTGGGGCAGCTATCATAACCATGCTCAATGTTTTTCATTCGGATATCTTCCCGTTGGAAAAAGCACGATTGTTTTTCCCCTGCTCGTTGTGATCCAGCTCAATGCAGATTGGGATGAAGGAAAGAGGTTCTACTTTCTTGCCATTACTCAAGTTTTCATGTACTGTCAGGACAAAATTCATAGCCATTGACACTGTAGCGGGACAAATGATTTCATTATATACTTTCCATAGCACGTTCCATTTAATTGTGTCGATTAGAACTACTTTTGGTAAAATGGGCTTTTAGTGCTAGAGAAGTATGCCGATCAATTGGCCTTTATGTCATGAATTCTTCTATTTCAGAAGTAACTTCTTTCGAGCATTTTAGCCTGCAGAGAGCGTGTGCCTGCTTATCTTCAGGTTGATTATCACCAAACATGGACGAATAAAAAAAACTATTAATGTTCTTTTTCCCAAAGAGTTGGGTGCAAACATAAAATGTCTGGATGTACCTGTGGCTATTCTTTTCTGAAATTTTTGACACTACATTGAAATGTGCTTCCAAAGAATGGGTTCATATGCACCTGTGAGCCAAATAAGATTTCCGCTCCCAAGAGGCTTATTTGGTTTTTTTTCCGACAGAACACAAGACATTTGCGTTTCATTTTGTTGAAAAGAGAGTTTGGGTTACAATTCTCGTAGAAGGCAAGTTACATGCAAGCAAAAGTATTCAATGAACGTCCCATGTCGGCTCTAAGCCCACGCGCACCAGACCTTGCCCACAGTGCTACCTCACCCTTGATCTTGGCAATGCGGGACAACATCAAAGGTCGAGCTCCATCGAAAATACACTGGTTGCGATGTTTCCATAACATCCAGGGAAGGAGGAGGGTGCCGGACACGAGGCCCTTGCTAAGTGGCTTCGGCCCTCCTGAGAGGCTTTTGAACTTGATTATTTGCTGTTTCCTCAATGCTTCCGGTCTGCTCACCATCATCCCCATCACATCCATAGTGCTCATTATCAGGCTCTTCACTTCTACTCTGCCCATCAACATCACTTCTACCTTGCTCATCGCCATCCTCATCATTTCTACCCCGCTCATCACCATCCTCATCACTTCCACTCTGTTCACCATCAGCATCAACCTAATTAGCAAAACACACAGAACTAACTCAAAAAAGAAAGAACCAGTAATAATTAATCATCAAATGAGATATTCCTGATAAATAAACAGGATTTACGAATGGCTGGATTCTATCTGGCAATGAATGGGCAAAAAAACATTAGACCGGCGGATGAGCTCTGATTGCCCATCTAACACATCCTTCATGCTTCTGGCCAGATAACTAACTATGCGAAATTAACAGGATTCAACCTAATCATCTCAACTCAGAACAGAAAGAATCAGTAAATTCTTGTAAATGATACTGCTGATGCATCACACACGTAGCCGTGCTTCTGCTCCCTCAGTAACTGGTCGAACTCCTTGCGTTTGTGAGGTTGGTCTGCCAAGCTGTCCTTCACGTCGCTGACATATTGTGCCCAGCTGCCAGTAGATATCATACTATGCCGGCCGTGGGCAGTCACCAGCCTCCGGCAGCATAGATGACTCGGAGGCTCGTATGACCACCTTTGGCCACCCTTCACAACCAGTGCGGCGAAAGGGGAACACCATAAATTAGAAGAGAACACCAAATTCAGGCTGACAACAGCTTGCATAAGAAAATTGGAAAAATAAACAGTTGCTCTAAAGTGCAGTCTAATTTTTTATTGTATACGCACTGGATGCATACCTACTCTCTGCCACAGGTACATATTTCAATTATCTACTGGCATGATCTATCACGAACATTTCTTTATTACTTTCTGCCACAAATCTTAGAATGTTTATTCACTATGATGTGTTCTCTCTACCTTCTCTGTGATTTCTGAGAGAACTAGAAATTTTCACTTAGGCTCGCACTAAATGTTTTTGATAAACATATCTTCCTGGTTGTGGTCAAAGGACTGTGTTTCCTATGATCTTTGTGTAGTTCAGTCCAGTACAGATTCTGATGAAGAAATTAAGTACATCCCTCAGGTACTGCTACTTTCTTGTCAACGACGTTCAGTACTTTGATAATAATTTTAGATAGTGCTAGGGAAGTATCATGATCCTTTAGTCTTGTTGATAACTCATCAACTCTGCTACCAACAAGGTGTTTGCCTGTTTATCTTCCAGTTGCTCCTTACCAACGAAGAAAGAATAAACTTACAACAAGAGCCCAATGCACACGAAGGCCGACGTGTTTCCATGAGGTCAAAGTTTTTCATGTTACATGCATTAAGGAGTGAGTGTGACAAAATACTTACATTTGACATTGAAGAGGCACGCCTGCGCTTCTGAGTAGTTTTTTCTCGCCCATCTTTTTCCACTGTTTTTGTTTGAGAAATGTAATCTTCTTCTACTGTTTGCCTAGGATTACTGTTTTTCAGTTTATCCCTTGTAGTTACAGCTGGATCAACAGACCTTGATCTTTTACGTGTCTCGCCGATATCCTTGAAGTGCTTCTGAACAGATTCAACGAGTATTTGGATTTCATCATCTTTCTCCTTGAACAAGGAGCGCATTTTCTGCACCTTCATTTTGGCACCAATAGCTTCTGATCGCAATATGACAATCTCATGATCCTTCTTTTGGGTCAAAACTTTCTTGTTCTTCTGGAGCTTAGCGTAGTCCTGCTGCATTATACTCAACTGGTTCTGTACAGAATTCTTCTCCGAGACTAATGCAAAAAGATCCTTGTCGTGACTCCTTTTGGCTTCCACAGCTTCTGCTTGCAATCTGTCAATTTCAGCATCCTTCTTTTGGGCCAACACCTCAAGCTCATCTACAGTCTTCTGAAGCTTTAGTGCTGCTTCTTTAGCTTGTGCTGCCTCCACTTCCTTGTTATTCAGGAGCTCGGCGTAGTCCTGCTGCATCGTATCCAACTGGCTACGCAGAGAATCCTTTTCCAAGAGCAATGCGGAAACTTCCTTCTCCTTCTTAGAGCTCAGGGTCTCATAAGCTTGCTTTAGTTTCCTTAGCTCCGCGCTCAAATCGCTTGCAACGCGATCCACGGCGTCCTGATTCAGCTCCGCGCGTCCTCCAACTTCCTTCAGTTGCATAAGAGAACGATTTACGAAAAATCAACGAGAAGCACAAACTAGGCTGCATGTTTTGAGCTATGAATAGATTAGGCTTTGGTAAGTACCTTAGAGTTGGGGGTTTCTGCACAAGTTCGGGGATCATCATCCAGGTCACTGTCTCTGAGTTCTACATTGACGGCAGAACAGAAGGCAATGTAATTCAGTAGCAGCATGAACTCACAGCAATTAGTTGGAAAATCCTAAGAAGAGGATTAGCACCAAGAGATGAGGGCTCCGCACCGGCGAGTTTCTGATTAGCACCGAGAAGCAGCTCCACGTATGCCGCCTCCCATCTCATCTTCCTGGTCGCATCCGCCTTCCTTCCGCACAAACAAAACACCAGTTAGCATCAGAAAGAACCCAAATAGGAACGGGGGGAATGCAGCTAGGGCGTGGACGAATCACCTGCAGCTTCTTCCTGGCGTCGGCGGATTCTGCACGCAGCCTGTCCATCTCGGCGTCCTTCTCCCGCGCCGCCGCCTGAAGCTCGTCCACGGTCCGCTGAAGCCTCCGCGCCAACTCCCAGGACTCGCGCTGCACCCTGTCAAACGACTGCAGGCGCGCGCAGTCGGCGGCGAGCACCTCCGTCTGCGCTTGGCTCTTGCTGGCCATCGCCTCCACCCGGTGGAAGATGGGCAGCCACTCGGCGCTCCCGCCGCCCTCGCCACCGCCTTCGCCGCCGCCGTCGGCCATGGTTCTTCTAATCGGAATACTGAAGAGCACGGGCCTTAGAGGGCTTCAGTAGCTCTTCCTAATTGGGCTTCGGCCTTGTGGGCCTAAAACTTACTGGGCCGCCTTTGATCATCTAAGTGCTGGAGCCTGAAGACGCTCAGAGAAAGCAATTGTAGCCCGTGTTAGTTTCTTCCAATTACGCTAGGCACAATAATTTCCCTGCAGTTAATGAGTTACAGCCAACGTGAATAAATAGTATACGCAAATTCTATCTCTTAGTCGACTTCGTTCTGGTCCTACGCCGAGGTCACGCGTCCGCGCCGTTGGATGAGATCGGACGATCGCGCGCCGTCCCGCGCGGGGGGCCACCACCTGGTCGTAACGTCCGCCGTTTTTTTTTTGGTGCGCGTAGTAATTTCCCAGGCGGTTCAAATTTCGGGACTCGTGCCGTCGGCTTCATCCATTTCGCCTCCGCTCTTCGCCCAAATCTCTCCCGGAGCTTCGCCAAATCGCCGGCCAAATCGCCGCCGCTCCCCCGCGATTCTCGCCGTAGAGTAGGAGATCCTGGCCGCGGCGGGTGTACACCATGTCGGCTGGCGGCTGATTTCGTCGTCGGATCCGCATTTCCGTCCGCTCGGCGGGGGAAGGTCTTCATCGCTCGTCGACGGTGAGGTATGGTTTGCGCCTCTCCTCCCTCGAGCGCAAGACCCCGCATCCGGGTTTGTCTCTCGTGGTTACATCCTTCGTATGATCCGGCGGGGATTCGGGGGGATTTTTCGGCTTTGCTCGGTTTTGCTGCTACATCTACTTTGGCGCCCGAGCTGTTTCCTGGTAAGTTGATGGTGATTTTCGTTCAGCATATGTTAGGATCTGTTGAAGCATTCACGGATCTAAGTTATTTTTCGAGGATCTCCCCTCCGCAACTGCTGATTTTAGTTGTAGCAACATATCCATGGTCAAGCTCATAGCTGATGTGTGTGGATCCTTTTTTTTATGCAAACAGTGTTACATCCTAATTTGTATTGATATTTTTTCCTATGTAGTGGTTACATGCACCCATGTTTTTTGCATGCAGTGCTATGTATGTGGGAATGAAAATGTAACAGTGTAGCACATGGTTATCAAAATCAAATGCTAAGTCTAGTTTTAGTCCCTGAAAAAATGGTTATCAGTTGTTTTCAGGTGGCATAAAGCATGTAGCACATGGTCCACAAACCATGTAACTAGGTCACACAAACCATGATATAAGTATCCGCATTACTGCATGTCACATGATAGCTATACCTGGGGGGCATGTAACTGGAAAATGATATGTTTGTGTTCGTTGCCAGCAGCTGTAGCTGTGTAAGTGCTTGTAACATATTTTTTTGCTAAGATGCATGTAACTGAATCTGGTCAGTATATTACTGAATCATGTACAGCAGCTACAGATATGGGGGAAAGGGATTTTTTCTATTTTTTTTTTTTGCTAGGTGCATGTAACTGAATCTGTGTACAACTTCCTGATGTAACTATAGATTTTTATCATCTTTTACATGCAGTGTTTATTGCATCACGTCGACCTTGTAGCTCCGACTCTCTACCATCTCTTTTTTCTACGCTTGAGTTTTTTTGGTGCATGTAACATCATAATGTGTAGGACACAAAATGGAACATGCAGCTTACATATATGCTATATGCAATAATAGATTTTGAGCTATCTTTTTTTCCTTCTGTATATTCAGATTAGTTGTTTTTTGTTTTTTCACAGTAAAACTAACTAATTTTCTTAGACAGAAAATAGAGCTATGGACAACAACGAAGAATCTAGGAACCCCATGGTTTCTCGTTTAGTTATGGATTACCTTAGTCTGCAGCCTGGCCCAGTAATTGGTGTCCTCTTGGTTTGTGTCCGTTTCTCTTCATCACCTGAGGCAATTTTCCATGCACTCCACACAGCCAAAGCTTTGACTACTCGCTCCTATCAATTATGTCGTAAACAAAGACACGGCATGCTCAACTGATTGTTAGGTGCACAAACCCAGTTGATGCACTAAACCTAGATTACACAAGGGGCACCTTCAAGTTTAATGACACGTTGATCAAATGCACCTCGAAACCATCAGCATGTTACCTTATGATGAAGACGATGTTTACTCATGCACTGTTGAGCATTTCCTTGCATGCCATGAAGGCAATTCTATTATGCACTACCCTAGAGGGTTTGGTACTCCAATCGAAGACATGGACTTGCATTACTACCCCACGTTGTCCGCCACCACAATGGACATCCTTGGTGTACAAGAAGGCCCTTCGATTCTCTCGTTCGCAGTGGAAATCAAGTATTTCGGACGCCCTAGGGATTTCCTCGTATGCCATACGAGTTGCCAACCTCCCAAACCACAAGTTTGCTGTTGACCAAGATGGAACAATGTACATGAAGTATAGGACCACATTTGAAGCTCATTACACATCTATCCATCACTTCTACGTGGGCGGACACATGATGATCAAGTTCTATCGAGTAGCATATGTCAACAAAAGGATTGCTGCCCTTGACGCGTCTTTCATGCCAATATATTTCAGGGCTTCAATTGATGATGCATGGGAACGTGTTGTCTAGTCCATCTAGGGAAGGAAATACGATCAGGCTGTACTGGGGGGAGAGGCTTCGAGTGATTGTTTTTTTTTTTTGGAATTTCATAACTAGATTTTTGGGAGGATGTTCCCAAATCTATGTTTGTCACATTTCCACCTGTGTTTTTTTACCTATGCTGCAATGTACTTCTGAACATGGAAATGTAATAAGTACTTTTTTATTATGTTGAACCTTCATTCTCATTTTTGTATTAGTTCCTATGAACGACATTTATGGTCTGTAATTTTTAATATATATGTGTGGATTGTTCGTTTCTTTTTAGAGAGAGTATATAACTCTTTTCTCGTAATGTATTCCATCTCAATTTCTATTACTCTGAAATTTTAAGGGTTCACTTTTTTTCATGGGGAAATGTCTTATGCAGGTTACATTTTTCAAATAAATTGTAACTTCTTCTTTAATGCAGATTTTTTGTTACGAGTACAATGACAAGATCTAGTAGTAACAAAAAACAAGTCTGTCGAAAGATATTCAAAGTACAACCAGATGCGCCATAAGCTTACACTCGAAGCATTCCATGTCACCGAGTCCAATTCCATGTCAAGCAAGAGGAAAATGTGCATGAAGCTAGACCAGGCATTCAATGTGTAAAACAAGAATCTCCAGTGGCTGGTAATGAACAGCACCAAGATAATATGGTTAGTCACTTTTTGTAACATCCTAGTCTAGTGCTTTTTTTGCTCTTTTTTCATTTGTATTTTCCATGAACTGTCATAGTGAAAAATACATCCTCTGATTGTTTTCAACTACTTCTTTTGCTTTGTTATGTAGACAAAAAGTAAGAAATTGTTTCAGAGGGCTTCACCTATGAGGATGGTCAGGTTATACCCAAACATTACAGAGGAACAACAGCTGTTGATAAGGAGCAATGACTATGGCGGTCTGCTGGATATTAAGTGTTCTAAGTTGCATCCCAATCTGTGCCAGTTTCTAATGGAAAGCTTTGATCCAGCGTCCTGCACATTAGTGTTCCCGGGACGTGGCGCAATACCAGTGACGTAAGAGTCTGTTCAACAAGTTATCGGTGTTCCATTTGGAGATATTGATGTCATTTTTGCTCGAGATCGAGACGCAACCGCTTTCATGAAGGAGCAACTATCGCTATCGGGAGGAAACAGACCGACCCTTACCTCATTAGAAACAAAGCTCACCGCAATGAGACCCGCTAACAATGAATTTCGAGGCTTTTCATAACTTTTGCAATGTGCTCTGTTCCGGCTCCAACAACTCGGAATCCGCGTCAGCCCGAGAGTATATCCTTCATTGGTAAATATTAAAGAAGCAAAGCGGCTCAACATGTGCAAGTTTGTTATAATGATCCTTTGTAAATCATTGAGTGTAGATGCGTACAAGGAACAAGTCAGTCCATGCATGCTCGTACCTCATGGTACCTCTTCCTTCTCCAATTTATTCATATGTTTTTTAAATATAACTTTTACCCATGGCATCGTCTCTTCTCAACATGATTCTACAAAGGAAACGCTTTTTACTTACATCCATGGTCTTCTTTTTCTTCTCTTTTTTTATGACAGTAAAATATCTCGACTCATTACAGTTGCGGGATTTGGATGTAAACCCTGAAGGTACTAGAGTGTCAGTATGGACAAATGAAATGGTTAGAAAAGCTATAAAGCAAGACATGAAAGAAAATGGCTCATTCGGTGCATTACCGGTGAGTTTTTTCCTCTTCATTTTAGGTGCTTTTGGTGTTTGTTTTTTCATAAACTCCATTACTCCGAAATGTTACATTGCATTTCACACTCATGTCTTTTTTAGAAACAACCTTATTTTTATATCCTTATGTTTTTTCTCAATATAATTGCGGCTAAAGCAAGAATTCTCAGAAGTACAAGATGCATCGGATGACAGGACAATAACAGATGGAAGTGATAATGAGAATGTGAATGTTGCATCCGATCCAGAGATGAATGAAAGCTGTGGTAATGATGGTTCCATGTCGGATTTTGAAGTTGCAAAAAGCATAACAAGCGGCCCATCTGATGCACCAGCGCAGGGGTATGAAAACAACAATACTGCTAATGACAATGGGCAATCGAAGAAGATGAATATGTTCAGATGTCACAAAGCATTCTATTCTCAGACCCTCGCAAAATAACCAAGTTCATTGAAAAGAATGCTCCACAAAACGTTACACAGGAAGTAAGTCGTGCAATCGTTTTTGTTTCTATGCTTTTGCACATTTTAAATGCTGACCACTATCATTTTAATTTTTCTTCTCCTACACTACATCTCATTTCTTTCCAATTATCTTCTTTTTGTAGGACAAAAGGAGATTTACAGAAGCAGTTGAGTATGCGTGCCATGGTTTTGAAGCTTCCTTGCAGATGCTAGTTAGGAACCTAGCCACGAGTCGAACTGACCCAACGACATCAAGGAACCACAATTCTATGCCACAGAAATCAATATTACCCAGTCCAAAAAAAAGCAAGAGAGCTGCTCCAAGGAAACCAAAGGTACACAAAGACACAGAGTTGCAAGGTCCTAATCATGAGGATGTTGGTACGATTCATTCTCAAGTGGAAACCAAGGATTCAAGTAAAATAACTGCAGATGTAGCTGAAGCAAGACCAAGCAATACTACCAGTAAAGAGAAGGTACAAGGAGAATCAAAGTTGGATGGTAACACGCATGCCGCCCAACATCCTTCAGCAAGTGCAGTCATAGCAATTCCGAGTCGAGAAGAAAGAGTCTAATCCTCGCTCCCGCAAGCTCGTTGCCAAAACCAAAATGCTTGTCGCTGAACACGCGAGCTTGGAAAAAGAAGATGAAACTTCAGTTGATACGAAGAATCTTCAAAAGGATGAGGAGCATGTAGTTATGGTCAACACGAAATATCAAGCACAAAAGAATGCAGGTGTTGCCCACAGAGGACCAAGCACACCACGAAACATGCTCTTCCCACCGAAAAAGTACTGCCCCATTTGATAATCAGCTCGTTGATCATGGAAAACTTGAAGAACAAGCTGAAGTTACAGATAGTGGAGAAGGAATGTGGAAATGTTATTCCACTCGTTGGTGACAAAGAAAATAAAGTTCTTGAAGATGCAGAGGTTACATTGGCAGATACTGATAATGTCACAACCAACACCCTCAAGTTTACTCACATTGACAGTACAAAAACTGAGCACATAGCGGCTTTGATGAGGGATCTGAAGAGGAAAAGATGTAACAGAGCAGAGGATGATATTGACCAACTTCAAAACAATGAAGAAGAAGTTGAACCAGAAACTACATGCATCAATTTTGCTGCCAGCGATCGCAACGCAAACATGACCTCATCACAGAAGGAACATGTGGTACAGACAACAAACAAGTTAGCAGATGACAGCAGTTGCAGTGAAGAATCAGAATCCAAACTAGAAGAAAATAGGAGGATGGAGTTCTTGAAGTATGTTGGCACCGAGATACACAAAGAGCCTGAATTTCCTTTGTTCGAAGAACCCGAGTTCATTGATATCGGCACACCTATTCTAGATAGGGTTCAGTTAATGAAGAACATACCACGAATGGAACCTTCAATGGATGGGCTGGAAACTGTGCATGATGCTATTCTCAGAGCCCGAGTGCCAACAAATTCTTGCTCAAATGGAGCCTAAAATCATACCAAAGAAAAGGAAAGATGTAAGGTTTGTTGACAAAAAGACAAGAGAACCAAAGTTGAGGAAACCAATGTAACATCACCGAGCAGGTACCGAACTAGGTCTCGTCGTGCGCCAAGAGCTCAAAAACAGATCCTATGAAGGATGGAATAGGAACAACACCAAGGAAAAATGCAACCGAATCGGGAGGCAGCCCAAGCGAGTAGCAATTCGCGCGAGCGCGACTAGGTCACAAGTTGCTGCAGCTATCAAATCAGAGAAGGAAAATTCAGGACCAAGGACACTGACGACAGATGTGCCCCAATCCGCTGCACATGATCCTATGAATAGAAAGCTTGACTTCGAAAGCTCTGAATCGAAAATAAGGGAAGAAGCAATCAGACGGGCTGCAGATCCTCCACTATTTGATCTCGACACTCCTCCAGATGTCAATGACCTAGGCGAAGGAACTGCAAACGAACAGAACAATCTTGATGGAACTGAAGCTAGGAAGGAAGAGGTAGCTCAAGATTGCATGAATCCAAAATCGAAACAACCAAGCATCTAGCATTACACCGATGGCTCATGAGTATGAAAAGAGGATTTCCAAGCCGAGACAGTATGCGAAATCGCCTTTTGTCAACTCACAAACTAGTAGAACATTTTATGTCAACAAGTCCGTTGACGAGGTGTACAGAGATGGTCCGCCAACATGGATGGAAACATGCACCAAGGGACCCTTTCAACAAGGAAACAGCTTATAGACCTGGATGACATATATGTTAGTCTCGGTGACCTTGCTGAATCCGTTAGGCCAAGGAACAAGTTGTACAACACCGTTGCGGAAATTGGAATCAACATCATCAAAAGGGAAAATCAAAACCCCAAAAAGGTCATTATGCCTCTGCGTATAGTCGTAAGTTATGTCCAATTTGTACTCTTTCTTTTCTTTTGGATAATCGGATAGAACTTGAAATTAGTGGAACACATGTGCACCTAATTGTTCTTTCTGTTTTTGTCAAGTCAATAGTAATTGGTTTTTACTTTTTATCTGTTCAAACAGTCATACCTTATTGAGGGACGTGATAATCTCAAGGAAGTAACCCGATGTTTCGAAAACAGTCCATCAAACAGATTGGATCACAAAGACATTGTAAGTGCTAACCTGATTTTTTAATTACTAATCATTTTTCCTGATCAAACATTTTTATTACTAGAATGTTTTTTCTATCTTTTCTGATTCCTCATCACAATTCCACATCTATATTTTTTGTTACATTACAGATTTGTTTCCCTACACTTCAAGCTTTTCCTGGAACACCAAAGGATGCATCAGGCCATTACTGGCTTGTTAACCTGAACATCAAAGCTCAGAGGTTCGAGATATATGATTCACTAGGAAACAATTCCGAGCCGATAAACATGCACGCTTGCCACTTGCTAATTGCCGGCATAAAGACTAACTGGACCAGACAGTACTCCAACTCAAAGATAAAGATCATGGACTGGCCTATAGAGATAATTGATAGCCCGCGCCAAAACAATGGGTAAGCTTCATAATTCTCTTTAAATTCAAGTGTATAACGCATTTTTTTATATTTTTTTTTTTGGAACAATGTAACTTCACTTTTTACTATAGGTTTTTCATTTCTGCTGTTTTTCTAACAGTCTGACTGAACAATGTAACTTCATTTTTTTAACTTCACACTATCTGTGTTTCATCTCCCAGGTATGACTGTGGTTTTTTCACACTGAAGAATCTTGAAGCATGCCCAAGCAGGACACCAGCAACGTACTCGCAGAAAGACATTCCAAACATCAGGAAGTTGTACACAGATAAATGGTTACGTTTCACGAAGAAAGCAAATTGGCAGCTATTTGTCTAGCAAATGTGTCAAGTGGTAATTCATATCTCTAACCATGCTCTTCTTCTTTTTTTCATTTTTTAAATGTTACATATGTTTCAATACTGACTTTACATAGTTACTTTATTATTACTATATCGAAAAGAATTCAGCAAATGCAATAAAGTATAAGTTTTCAATCATAAGATACATTTTTTCGCATCAGAAAACATACTGTCTCAAAAATCATTTAAATATTCGCAAAAAAGTCTCGTACAAATTTGTTCGACAAGGTAACATGAGCCACATAATTTTTAAATCAAACACAATGACCTTCACTTCTTATATTTTTTCCTTCTTTTTTTTCAAATCAATGAAAAAGGCCCAACAAACTGTACTTCTCTGGGTTTGCTAGTCGCACCTCGCACGTACGAGCATCGTGACCTGGTTGCTTGCACACACCACAGAGACCTTGTTTTGGTTTCTGAGAATCGTAGACCACCTTTCTTTCTTTTTGAACCTGGGCGCCCTTTTGTCGCTGACATTGGTGGGTTCCTAGCTTTCCGATTCTCCACAGTAGCAGCATCTTCTTCCATAGGTACACTTTCCTGTGAATCATTAGCAGTGTTGGTGTTTACTGCTTGCTTGGCGCTCTTCCTTTTTTTGAGTGCATCAGCATTTGCCTTTTTCAAATCTGCCATCTCTTTCTCCATTGCTCTCATGTGCCGTTCAGCTATTTCATTAGTTTTCTCCGAGGCCGCTAAACCAACAAGCAAGCTTAGCAAAATCACTCGCAGAGGTTACCATATCTAAGCAATCTCATATCTTTTCTAGATAGCTTCTGGCCAACAGTGCCTTTCTTGCCTCTCATCCCGCGGTGCAACTATGTCGAGGGGGGTAGACACCACCCGGGTAGGATGTAGTGCTCGGGTATTTTGTAACCATCCCTAGATGTGACATAACTTTCATTGCATGGCAGCACAGGATACCATCCCTGTTAATTTTGCAACATTCACAATTGTAGATTCCATTAGCTACATTAGCATCGACACGATAACTCCTCCTACCGTACCCGCGCACGGATCCTTGTATTGGGAAAACCTCATGAATGCTCCCTTGTTCAAGTAACACCAATGTCACGAACATTGTAGGATGTAATCTTGCGAAGCTCAAGCTGAAAGCGGTGGTAGATGGGCAGTGGTGTATGTCCGAAGGATCTGCTTCTCCATGGGAAAGTCCCCCCAAAGCCTCGACCGTCTTCTCATCACCATCAAACTCATGAGCATCTTCTCGTTACATCAATTCTTTCCTGTAGTTTCATGTACTTGCTTGAAGAAACGAACAAGGCTATCATGTGGATGAACATACTGCTTAAGAACAGCATTAAACCCTTCACTTCTAGATGTAGTTTGAAGGAACGGGAAAAACCGGTGGCGGAAATATGCTGGCACAAAACACTCACGCAAATCATAGAGGTCAAGGAAATGTGTGTTATCTGCAACCCCATGCGTTTCCACCATATTTGCCCACCGCTGTTCAAACTCTTCCGGTGTCATGCTGTAGTCAATCACATCATTGAACTCTAAACGCAAGTCTTCTCTCTGAGCAACAAAAGTACCAAGTTTTTCCTGTACTTTTTGCATTATATGCCACCCGTAGAACTCGTGTATGATGCCAATGAACACCATGAGGATAGCAGCTTCGATACCCGCATCTTGATCTGTAATGATGTTCAATGGATGTAGTCCATCCATTGCCTCTAAAAACCGCTCAAACAACCACACAAAGTTCACGAAGATTCATTCCTCACAAAACCACAACCAAGCTGGATGGATTGACCATATCTATTTATTCCAATGAAAGGAGCACATGGCATGTCAGTACTCGGTTTGTCATGAATGTTGTATCAAAAGAAATACAATCATTGTACAGGGGGTACACATCTCTTGCTTTGCTATCCACCCGAACAGTGTTCTCCACTTTATTTTCTCGCATCTAGCTTGAACTCGTAGAAAAATCTGGGATCATCTTTCTTGATTTCTTCAAAGTACTCTAGCAGCTCTGGGATATCTTTAATCCTCGTCATAGTTCCCTAGTTTTGCGGTGTAGTTACTAACTGCTTTTGCCGTTGTATGGGACATTCGCTTGCTCCCATATAGCTCCCCCATGATTTCCATGATTCTTCCCGAAGAAAGGTTGACTTCATGCAACAAGTCAATGAACTTTTTCTCTTCCGTAGGGATCTTGTTGTGTGATCTCAAGTACTTCTTAAGCGCAAACTTGTCAATCACCTCATGTGTATGAACCTCGACAAACCGAGTAACTTTCCATCTAGCACCATCGCGTTTTACTCGAAGCTTTGCTTTGCGATCGGTCAGACACGGTTAGCTTACGGTTTCTCTCGCTTAATCGGGACTCGCTTCTTCTTCTCTAGGCTTCCCGCATTTGTTGCGGACATAAACATATTTATCTAGCCGACCATCTTTAGCACATCTCCTAGATGATTCTATCTTCACCGAAAAACCAATGTGGTGAGCATATCCGTTGTAGTGCTGCAAAGCTAGTTCGAGTGTGTCAAACATCATGCCAACAAATGGAACCTTTGGAACATATCCTTCGAGCGTTGACTCAACCTCGGCTTCACCATCGCTTTGCTCACCGGAAAGTGTAACACCAGTCCGTGCACGCGAATCAGCTTGCCGATCATTGTTTGAAGGACTCGCTTCATCTCCTTGGGGATCGACACGATGGCCTCCGACTTCCGCGGCTGCCCGACGATGTTGATCGGTTGATGTACTAGCTTCAGGAGTTGCATTGAGATCAATGCCACCAAACCAAGTATTCAAATCCGCGAGCCCTTGGCATTCTTCTTCAAAAACAAATATCCGCATGGAATCAATGACATGAATCATTAAGATTTCTTGGTTGCACAACATTTTTTCTAAAGTAATTTTACATCTGTTTTTTACAATCTTCGCTTAAATAACATTCTCCCTTTTTGTCTTTTACAAGTGCAAGTTGTAAATATCTTCCGCAGAAACCCAAGGCAAAACCAGGGGGAAAGATCATGTGACCGTCATGGCAACCAAGTATGGCCAAATGAGATGCAAGTACTACCTTTACTAATGGGAAACCAGTATGAATCGATAACCGTATTAGCATGTAGAGGTGCAGAGTAGTGTTCTCTCATGTAGCTCGCCCTAACTTTGTGTCTACCAGCTACATGCTTTTTCTTTTGTGTGTTCTACATGGTTTGTCCTACCCTTTTGTGTGTTCTACATGCTATCTACATGCTATCTACTTTTGTGTGTTCCATCTTTTTTCTGTGTGTTATATCCTGTGTTCTAACATGCTATCTTTTTTGTGTCCTATGCTCTTTTTCTTTAAAACTTGTTACTTTTTGTTTGTCCTATAGTTACATTAGTGGCACATGTAAACATAGCAAGTAATTTATTTTTTCGGCACATGAAACGTGGGGCATGTAACTATAGTTACATTAGTGGCAACTACTTTTGTCCGAAGGCGTAGATAGGTCAGCTACCAAGTGCATGTAACATACATTAGTGGCAGCTATAGCTGTTTAAAGACTTGATGATGCCATATTTTTCACTAGATGTAGTAAAGGGAAAGGTTCATGTAACAGAATCACTAGATGTAGCTGTTCCTATGAACCACAAGGGGCAACTATATTTTTCACTAGATGTAGCAAAGGGAAAGGTTCATGTAACAGAATCTGGTTAAGATAGTACCTCCAGTCAACTGAATTTTTGCAGAAGGGATGGACGATGTAGCAGGGGGGGAGGGGGGTGCTGGAGGTGATTCCCCTGGACCCGCAAGTCGTCGATGTAGCAGATCCCTCCCTCAATGTAGCAGATTTTCTCCCTATATGTATGTAGCAGATCCGAAACTAGCAGTGTCTGAAACTATGTGTATGTAGCGGATCTGTTCCTCAATGTAGCAGATCTCACAGTCAAGCTGATTGAATCGATGTAGCAGATTGACTGGTGGCAGGAACTGGACGAGAGGAGAGGAGTTTTTTTCTCAAGAATCTGGATGTGACTGTTCTTCCCTGGTTCATCCCTGTTCTTGGCGTGGTGAAGAAGAAGATGGGGATCCAACGCACATGTAGCAGGGAAGAAGATGGGATCCGATGTAGCTTTATGGTGCGGTCCCCAAAAAAAAGTGGCGTTCACGTGGGAGTTGCGGGGGGGGAGATGCTCGTATGCTGCTGGGGGGGTCCCCACGGTGGGCCAAAAAAAGGAAAGTGCGTGGTCCCCACGCTGGTCCAGAAAAGGAAAGTCCACCTGGTCGGACTGACCTCGTTTTACCAGGAATCGAGGTCGACCTCGATGTAGCACAGCCCAATAGTATATACAATATTTTATCCTCACTGTACTCAGCACAATATCTTTTGTGGTCAGTATAAACTACAGAGTATATCTAGCTGTAATACAGCTGTATCTGTAAATGTCAAGCAATATTGCATTTCCATAACATATATTAAACATAATAAAGTTTCACCGGAAATATATATCCGTGTATATACAGCTGTGTCAATAATTTTCCATAATGTATAGGACATACCATTCAATTTCCACCATAAAGGAGTATATCACAGCCAGCTAGCACAGTAAATGTCGTACATAATTGTTTCTTCCAAGACTATTTACATGTATGTAAAAAATGTATTTCCTCCCCCCCCCCTCCCCTATATAAACTGTTTACTCGGATTCTATGGTATCTGCCTTTGAGGGTAGTACAAGCCTTCACATTCCTTCTTGAGAAAATGGCAAAAGTTGTGAGCATCTTCTTGCTAATTGTTATATGTAGCCTTGATAATGTTGCCACGGTATGGTGTCACAAACCATATCTTTGGGGAGAGATGCAATTCAAGACTAGGGCATCCTCCAATGGGAGCTTAGTATCGACCGAAGCTGGACCACTAGATAACAAGAGGTTCGACCATGTAAGTTCAGTCCACTCGATGGTACATTCTTATATCATATCTATCATGTTAAGATTTATTTTTGTATTTATGCTTTTCTAATGAGAGATCAACCAAAAGGAAATTCTTATCGAGAACTTACCGGGACATGGAAATTTAATTAATATAATAAACATATAAACACCGTTGGTCAATACTCTCGACAAAAAAAACTTTGGCCAACTAAGTATAGATTTTGAGTTTCTTCATTTAATGGTCTCCATGGATCAACATCATTTTTCCATATAAAAAAGTTTTCTACCTTAGATATTCATCTGAATCCTAGTAACGCCAAGGAATTTTTTAATGTTCAAACTACTACTAGAATATAATTTCTCTCTACTTTCATGCTGGCATATCATTATCTAATGCATTTCCAAAGACAACTGACAAATATGACATAGACTTCATCAAAGTCCCTCGGAAGGCACTACTAATTATGCTGATATTTCTTTGCAGCACGCAGGTTACACATCATTACCAAATGTTGTAACAAAATTTTATGGCGCCATTGCAACTTTTGATGTTTACGAATCGCTGAGTGCCAATGACGGACAAATAAGTTCTGCAGTCATGGTCGGTAATTACGAGTATCCTCATATTGATACTCTAAATATTATACAAGTTGGATGGAATGTAAGTTAGTTTGTCCTCTGATGTTACAAATTTTTGTGTCTAAAGTATTCATTTTCGGTAATTCTCACGTATTTTGTTTCTACTTTGTGCAGATTCAACCTTCTCTCTATGGTGACAACAAAACACATTTCCTAATAGGATGGTCGGTATGTAGTTAATTACCACATTTTCATCCCAGGGTTCAGATCATGTCTCTTTCAAGAATTTTTTTTATATGGGATTACACATCGCTATCATTGTGCTAGCACGGAATTAAGCCCAAACAACATTCTGCAAGATATCGTTTTAATCCTAAGAGACATCGGTTATAGCACAATAAATTTGTATCCCACATAGTTGTTAGCATGTTGAAATTACTTTCATGTTCTTGGGAAAACAAAATTAGGTTTGTGATTGGATCTATAAACTATTGGATTTCTATAATCCATGATTTTCCTGGAATGTCAGACTGATGGATACTCATCAACGGGATGCTTTGACTTGAAGTGTGATGGATTTGTATTAGTCAAGCATGCTCCTATAACTCCCGGAGACACACTTAAGGGGAAAAGTAAGATGTCTTTCAAGATATTCAAGGTAGGGATGTCAACTTTCTTATAATGTTTATTTCTATTGGCTATTCAAACAGTTGGATTATTGCTCGTATGTGTTACATGGAAACTAAGAACTGCATTAATCATTTTTATAATAATTGAATGGAAAGTATTTTTACTTAAATTTTAGGACGATTTGAGTAAGTCCATCTATATAACAAGTGTACTTCAATCATTTCGCAGAGTAAAGACAACGGAGATTGGTGGTTACACTTTGCTCATGCTGGTCAGAAGTTTGCTCCCGTCGGATACTGGCCTCAAAGTCTTTTCAATAGTTTGAAATTCTATTCAAATTATGTAAGCTGGGGTGGCTATACTACATCTTATGGAGAAAAGCGCAGCCCGCCAATGGGCAATGGGCACTGGCCAGGACCAGACTCGGCTGCATTTCAAGATATGCAATATGTCAATGAAGATGAGACAACCTACCGCCCTGGTCCAGTGCCCGGCCTTCAAACTTGGGTAACCCACCAGGAATGCTACAAAGTCAGTGATTTCATGATTGACCACTTCAGTTATGGGGGACCTGGCGGTTGTACTAATTAATGCTGCTATGCACTACGATATACTAGTACTACTATTATAATCAACAATAAAGACATTTGTCATGCTATTATATTATTTTGTTCCTTTCCATATATAATATGTCTTGAGGAAAAGAGTCTTCATGCGAAAAAACAGTTCTCAACCTAAGCTCATATGCTCCTGGTTAAAAAAAATTGCGAATTTTGTAAAAATCTGAAATTCTTGTAGAATGAACATGAATAGTGGCCAAGAAGCGGCTATGCAACAGTGGCCAACAAGCTATCTCGTTTGGCGATGCAAAAAGCGGCTGCAGTACATTAATACATCCTGCTATGCTATGTCGCAAAGTACTTGATCTTTCCATTAGCCCATTGCAATAGATCGCAACGGCCTTTAAAGCATTTTCGTCATGAAAATAAACAGGTACTAAAATAATAAGTCCAACTCTGACGAGAATGAACCATCAACAGGTTAGCCCGATAGGTAATAATATATAACTCAACTTATAGAACTCTCCAACGAAAAGTGTTGCAATGTTTTGTGAAAAATCTCAGGAAAAAACAGTATAGACAAGCATTACTGACTACTACTGGTCACTTCATTGTTTCTTGCATGCGTTACTGCATCAAGCTACCAACCATATAATTTTTAGCGCATATGACTGTTAAGATAAGATACATCGAGCATAGAACAAACATAGTTTGACGAAAGAGCAGAGCCAGCCAACCAGGCCACAACTTCTTGGTTTCTGTTCCTAAAATTAGCATAAATATTTGGTCGATCCAGCCATTCGCTGCTGGAGAGTCTCACCAACACACGCAGTGACCACCTTCAAGCCCTGGGAAAGTGCATATGCAACCTTGTCTCCAACAAACTGCATTCAATAAATGGGAGGCAAACCTCTTAAAGCAAGAACTAGAGAAGAGCAGGAACTTGTGACTGACTATCAAGACTAAATAATACAGTAAGAATCTTAGAAAATAAAAATTTACGCAAAACACTGCATTCACAAGTTACTGCTAACTTACTATGACAGATTTTGCAACAGAACAGCAAAATGACAGATCAGTTTGGTCTCTACCAAGTACTGTTGTAGAACTAGGTTGCCTGGATACGGTTATACGGATACCGCGATACGCCGATACGTCTATTTTCCAAAAACACGGATACGAGGATACATTTGTATACATATAAATACTAATAGCATATATACAAATTACTGATTTTTTACCAGAAAGACTACCATATAGGAGTACCTATAGGTTGTTTGCATAAAAGCTTCACAACTCGAGGGCTCTCTTAGTCGCTTCTCCACCTAGCTCTGAAGTAACGGTCTAGTTTTTTCTATTTTTTTTTTTTTTTGGAAAATCAGCTGCTATGTATGTGATAGGTATCCGCAGGTATCCAATACGTATCCGTGTATCCGGCAGTATCCGATACGGATACGTGAGTTTTCTGAAGTATCTGTGCAACGTAGTTGTAGAACAAGTCCAAAAAGCTATCTAAATGTCAAGACCCCAACATTAACTTGTGCTGAAAATGCGGAAATATGATACATGGCCAGATGGCAAAGCTGTACTTCACAGAATGTGAGATTCAGATTAATGCTTCGCGATGCACAGGTGTTCACAGCCAAGTTCATTTTTGAGCTGGAGCCTGACAACACTACCCAGCGTCCATCTTTTCTCTTTTTTATTTTTTAAAAAAGTAAGCTTCCAGTTTGAATTACAAAGTAATCAACACGTCCACTATTTTTTACAAAAGAATAAACAATGTGTCGGTAGCAAAACAGAAGTTCAGAACAAGAAATTGCTGGTACTATTATGCCAATGGAGGTATCGCAACCAAAGAGGCTAAAGGAAGTGCTGGCACTTCCAGTTCTCTCCCTCTCAACTAGTAATGATAGAACAACATGTCACTAAAAATGGAGTGCTTCAGCAAATGACGGTGCTAAATTATATAAATGACTGTTAAATGTCACTGGAACAACATATCACTATTCCTCCCTCAGATACTAATTGAAAGAACCCCAAGCATATATATCACGAAAACAAAGTACAGCATGACATTACTGCAATCTCTAAATTATTTAGTGGGACTAGTTTTCGGAAACTTTGGTCAGTGAGACTTAACACTGTCCCATCATAATGGGAGTGGTGATGTCAACGGCGGATTATCTGCAGGGAAAATACATTCATTCAAAACATAAATATTACTAGAATCCTATCACTACATTAGCAAAGAATGACATGTCATTTATTTGGACAGGAAACAGTGATGAAGATGCAAGAAAGATACACTGCATACTAACTATTCTACATTTGATTTGTTGATGCTAGCTTTTCCCTCATCCCCTGAACCTCAAGCAGTAATGCATCCATCTTCTAATGCATCTACTTAGTACTATCATGCATCTACTTAGTAACATATGGATCTTATTATGCAGTAATGCTTCCCTCATCGTCCAACTACAGTGTGCACTGGACTACTGTGCATCGCAAGCACATCATTAGTGAAAAACAGAGACGTGCGTTCAACTAGGAGATAACTTTTGTATTTCCTGAGATTGTATTTGATATGGGCTGGATATACACAGAAATATATGCTAAAATATGTTAGGTTTATGTCATATTTCATATGATCCAAACGCATTGGCATCTAAAAATGTACACCCAGACACGAATTCGCAAGACACAACACAATACCAATCTTGGAACTAGCGATAACAAAATGAACTCTCTAGCCTGGAAGGAAACCACAATTCTAGAGGAAGGAGCTTCATGCAAACAATGTCCAAGCACTACTTCATCATACATAAAACACAACATATTATCTACATGTAAAATACATTCATTCGAAACATAAATAAATTATTAATCTAAAAAAATGTAAAGAACGACATAGGATTTATTTGGGCAGGATACAACCTACTAACTGATCTGCAATGTATTCTGCTACTAGCTTATCCCTCATCCCCTGAGCCTCAATAAGTAATGCATCTATCTTTCGATGCATCTACTTAGAGTTATCATGCAATTCAATTACCGAAAGTCTCTTATCATGCAATTCCCTCTTTCTCCGACTACAATGTGCGTTTCTGTAGATCCAACTATTGCATCATCACTGGATTCATCAGTTCTATACTACTCACAGAAAAAGATTCCCTTCTCTGGTGTCGAACAGTCACAGAGTTCAGTTTGAACAATCGCTACCCTCTCCGTCAGTGTATCGCAAGACATCGTTAGCAAAAAACAAAGACATGCATTCAACTAGGAGATAACCTTTTTTCAGATTGCATTAGCTATGGGAAGGGTACACACTAAAATATATTAAATTTATCGCATATTCCATATGGTCCGAATGCATTGGCTAGACACTGGTGCCATCTCATCAACACGCCAAATACTGATGCTACAACATTCACAACTATGAGATACATAAGTCAAATTCATATACTATGATAGAACTGTTAGATGTATATATTTGTCTATTGTAGTTTCCCCATATGTTAGGGGGCTTTCTGCATATATGCACCTGTACATGTACTATATATTGTGGCCTTTGGCCCCCTGGTAATACAACAAGCATATTGCTCTAACATGGTATCAGAGCAAAAATTGATCCTCTAGTTTTCCCGGCCGACGTTGCTTGTTCCTCTCCGTACGTCGCCTGTTCGTCTGCTCTTCGTCCTCGACCTGCTGCTCTTCTCCCGATCCCGGCGCGAGGCCCGCCCGACGCCCGCCCGACCCCGTCGCTTCCGATCTCGAGCTGCTGCTTCGTTCCCCGGCCGGTTCCCCGACGCCCAGGCGCCCGATTCCAGATCACCCGCTCGCGTGAGATCGCCCGCTCGCGTGCGTGAGGCTCGCCCGCGTGAGATCGCCCGCTCGCGTGCGTGAGGCTGCCCGCGTGAGATTCGTCCGCGTGAGATTAGTCCGCCCGCGTGCGTGAGGCCGCCCGCGCGAGTCCGCCCGTATCCTGTTCATATTCTGAGTCAGTTTGTCTCAGCTCCTACCACTGTTCACTATAGTCATCTCCTTCGTGTTCTTCGTTATCTTCGTGGCACGATCACTCGTCGCCTTTTCTTTCCCCGTTCCAGCTCTCTCCAGCTCCAGTGCTATTCGGATGCTACGTGGGCGAGTGATCCTACAGATCGTCGTTCGCTTTTCTGCTTACTGTGTGTTTCTTGGTGGTTCGCTTGTTGCTTGGAAGACGAAGAAACAGGTCGCAGTTTCCCGTTCGAGTGTTGAGGCTGAGTTGCGGGCTATGGCTTTGTTGATTGCTGAGGTGACTTGGTTACGGTGGTTGCTTGCAGATTTTGGGGTCTCTGTTACGACACCCACTCCGCTTTTGTCTGACAGTACAGGTGCTATCAGTATTGCACGTGATCCGGTTAAGCATGAGCTGACCAAGCATATCGGTGTTGATGCTTTTTACACACGTGCACAGGTGCAGGATGATGTTGTTACGGTTCATTATGTGCCTTCAGATTTGGAGTTGGCGGATTTCTTTACGAAGGCACAGACTCGAGCGCAGCATGATTTCTTACTCTCCAAACTCAGTGTTGTGGATCCACCATGAGTTTGAGGGGGGGTGTTAGATGTATATATTTGTCTATTGTAGTTTCCCCATATGTTAGGGGGCTTTCTGCATATATGCACCTGTACATGTACTATATATTGTGGCCTTTGGCCCCCTGGTAATACAACAAGCATATTGCTCTAACAAGAACAACAGCACAACCATTTGGTAATAAAATAACTACTCCATGTGATTTTGAAATACGTTCATTGCAAAATAAATAAAATTACAGCAATCTTATCAGTGCATTGCAAAGAGTGACATATGATTTATTCTGCAGGACATAGTGATGAAGATGTAAGAAAGACGCACCTCTAGACAAGAGTTCCTCGACAGAGTCCGCATCGCAAATAGCCCGTCTCGAGCTGCTTTCGCAGGCATGTAGCCCTGTAATGGTGCCCACATGGAAGAGTACGAATATCCTCGCCCTCTTCGAAATCATTGATGCAGATAGGGCAGCTACTGTTCCATTGCTCGCCACCGCTGGTCTGGTAAGTTGTGGCCCCAAGAGATTGCATGATCTTCCTTGCTCTATCGTGGCGCCAAGCTCTTCGAACCAGCCAGAAACTAACAAGTCCCAATAGGATTACACACCAGCTGATAATGATGAACCACGGAACTGAGAAGAGGTGGAAATTCAGGCTCCAGTCAGAATCCCACTTCGTCTTCGCCGGCTCATGGAATCCCAGGCCCCCCTTCTGCGACTTCACATCCATGCCTGAAATTGTGACTATATGTAATATACTCTTTAAAATACGATAGTGGAGAAAGAGAGGTTCTGAAGTAGAGGTTTCCTCCTGCGTATCGTCGAGAGTATAGACAGAATTTCAGTGCTATGGAGGACCTTGGACATAATGAGAAAGAGAGGTTATGAACTAGAGGTTTCCTCTTTGTTTGCCTCATCTGCTACCCACTTTGCAAAAATGTTTGTTTCCCGATTTGGCACTCACAAAGTATAGGTATTGTAATTAAGGTACACGTCTCTTTTTCCAGCTTGTGAGAAACACAGCAAGCAATCTGATGAGCACATACAACCTATCAGTGATTGTGATTCCACAAGCAACTAACTCAAGAATGCTCTCAGCTCCAAAGCTTGCAGGACTCTTTAACATCCACAGTGTAAGTTCCTTTTGTTGTACCCTTCTGAAGTTCGGAATTCTCTACAGCTGCCACCTTTGAATAATTAGGTATCTATCAATGTGAGCTTTATGATTGTATCATATGAAATATGAAGTATGAACAAAAAAAGAAGAAGTCCTTGTGTGGCTAAGAGCACAAGCGAATGCAGTTGAAATGTCATATGCCATGGGTTTAAGTTTAACAAGTATGAACTCGAAAAAAGAGCCTCGAATAGCAAACTTTCTAAACTATGGATAGAAAAATCTGGACTATTGAAACTGTCCATAGTGGACATAGAAAATAACACATAAACTAATAGTAGGACAAAATGCTTAAACATATTCGGAAATCATCACAATGCACTTGGATGTTCGACACTGAGAGCACATGATAACTTCATAAAAACGTAGAGTTGGCAAAAAAAAATGTACTAATTATGCACCAATATATTGAGAATCTGTGGATCTCAGATAAGAGAGCATAACATGCAATCTGAATAATCAAGAATAGAATAGTACCAGAATTCAGTGTTGAGTATTCAGAAGACTAGACTCTTTTAAGTTTTAACCATACAAGATAACAGCCACATTTGCAACAAAATCATTCCCAACATCTCAAAGAGAGCTAAACTACCACCATATATACTTCCGTTTCACTTATGAGCAAGCAACCTGATACCTAACACTCACTTCTGACATTAGCGTCACCAATTTATCTTCCGAGAATATCTCAGAACTACTAATACCGGACATTCTTTATTTTTATTTTTTTGCTTAAACCCAAGTATATATGGAACAGTCATGTTTGTGAGAGCACATCGCAATCACAATCAGAACATAGTAATATGCCCTGATTCGTAAGAGACCCTCTCTTTTATACACGCGTGCGTGACAGATGAACGAAGCAATCTGAAATCAATTTTGTCAATCTAAACAGTTCATCCACGCATCCACGCATCCACGCATCCACGCAACTGAGAAAACCAAAAAGTGTACTGGAGCTGCCCGGGTCTTGAAGGCAACAGCCTAAGTTAAGTATGATCGATCCCTACTAATCTCACAATCAAGGCTGGTCTCGTCCTGCAACCTGCAAGAAACACGGAAAGGGGCAGCGCTGAGTAGATATAGGTGTGACGACTCAAGTGAACTTGGTCTGCAGCACTGCGGCACGTCGCGGTGGTACGCGACAAGGACGGCTAGGCCGCCCCCGCCACGGGCCATGCCGCTTCCACTTGCGCGTGCCGCCGTCGGCCGACCGTAGCGCGATGACCAGGTTCTCCGGCAGCGAGTCCCGATCCGCCGCCAGCAACGCGCCGGCAGAGAGTGGGGGCGGCTGATGCGGAGGCAGCCCCAGGCATTGCGGTGGAAGGGAGTGGAGCAGAGGGTGTTTTTTTTAGATGGAGCAGAGGGTGTTTTGGATGTTGGGATCCCCTATTGAACGCTTTAAGCGGGATAGATGGTCCGCTCCGCGCACCTGTCTTACGAAGGAGATGCTTAAATGGGCTCGGCCCAATTTAACGTACCGTTTCGGGAGTTTACTTCGTTCTGCTGTTTCGTGATACTACTTCGTTCAGCTGTTTCGGGAGTTGACTGTTTCGGCTGTTTCGCATGACTATCTATTTCGTTGACTGTTTATCCCGCTGTTTCGGGACATCCTCCTCCTCTCCGGCCAAGGGATCGACCGGGCCCCTCCCTTCCCTCGCGGCCGCCGGCGACCTCCCCATCCTCCCTCACGTGGCGTCCCACGTCCGCTCCAGCGTGCCGGACATCGTCCTCCTCTCCTGCCGCGGGATCGACCGGGCCCCTCCCTTCCCTCGCGGCCACCGGCGACCTCTCCATCCTCCCTCACGTGGCGTCCCGCGTCCGCTCCAGCGTGCCGGACATCGTCCTCCTCTCCTGCCGCGGGATCGACTGGGCCCCTCCCTTGTGTCGTGGCCGTCGGCAACCTTTCCCTCCTCCTCCTGCTAGACGACCGACGGTGCCCTCTGCCCGGCAGTACAGAGCACGCGTCCGAGAGGAGGTCACTTCCATCCACCGCGTTTAGCCAGCGTCCAGCCACCACAGCCGCTCTGAATTCCCCGTGGTCGCCGGCGTGGTCTCGCACAAGTGTTGGCGTTGACTTCTGCAGTTCTGTGAGCCGGCGGCCTAGACTTCAACATGCGCCTCCCGCTGTGAACTTGTTTATTGTAGCCTCTGAACTGTAGCTTTGCAGGTTAAGTGTTTGCTAAAATGCCACAGGGAGCAGTACATATGCAGAAGTAATTTGGAGTTCGTTGCTTGCTGTCTCGAAAGCGAGCACAATCTGTTAAAACTTTGCATGCTTTTATTTGTTTACAATTCACGTCAGTGACTTGTCATGGGACTGAAAATGGTCTATGTTTAAGGAATTCAGGTAATATGTCATGGACTAGGTACTAGGTGTCGAAGCTGATAATGTTATTGGTACCCTACTGTTAGCTGTAGAATGATGTTGATTAGTAATTTGATGTATCAACAAGACATTGTGTTACTGCCTGTGTATGTGATTTCCGGGATTTAGTCTTCTCTTGATGTGTAGATGTTGTATTTCTAGAAAATTCAGTCAATACAGATGGATTTTATGTAGAGAGACAACTATTTTTCCATTCACTGAGATGGAATTGTTGGTGGCCATGTACTGGTTAATTTCTCATAATTACTCCTTTATCTTTTTTAATGAAAGCAACCCGAGAGATGGATTCGGTAATTGCATTTCCACCTTTTCTTTTTTGATGAAAGAATTGCATTTTCTTGGCTGCAACCTTAATTAGAATCATTTGTGTTAGCCCAGCCATCTAAACTTAGGCCAACAATTTATATATTTCCTTAGTTAGAATCATTTGGATCAACAATTCAACAAATGCATTACAATGGTTCAATTAACACAGGCGGCGCTGTGGCCATCCTCTAAATAGGAAGAAAAATTATCCTAACATAACTATCGGCATGACCGATCACTACATCAGTAAAAACCATAAAAAGCACCTAACTTATGTATTTATCGCACCTCACTAAAACAATAGTCGGTAACTAGGATTTTTAGTACCCTCGACTACATCGGCGATTGATTTGATCTACAAAATCTACCATCGAGGTAAGCCGAACATTCATACAAGGGATTTTCGGTACCTCGACTATAATGAAATCCGTACATCGGTAAAAACCATAAAAAGCACCCAACTTATGGATATGTCGCATCTCGCTAAAACAACAATCGGTACCTAGGATTTTCGGTACCGTCGACCACATCAGCGATTGATTTGATCTACAACACCTACCATCGAGATAAGTCGTACCTTTATAATATGGATTTTCGGGACCTCGACTATAATGAAATCGGTACATCGGTAAATTAAAACCATAAAGAAGCATCCAACTTATATATATGTCGCACCTCGCTAAAACAATAATCGATACCTAGGGTTTTCATGAACTGATTCCGCCTCTGAACAAATTTGAAAATGAACGGATTCCCACTGTGAACATTTTGAAAAAATGAAAGGTTTTTCCTATCTTGGTCACATGAACTGATTTCCATGATTTACGGTTTGTTAAAAGAACAAACTTTAAACCATGAACGGGTTTCCACCTTGAACATATCTATTACATGAATGAAATTCTACTATGAACGGTTTCCGAATCGAACGGTTTCCGCCTTTGAACAAATTTGAAAATAAACGCATTTCCACCTTGAACATTTTTAAAAAATAAACAGTTTCCCACCTCAAACGGTTTGCAACTTCAAACAAATGCGTTCCTATGGATTTCCATGATGAACAAATTGCGAATCATGAACGGATTCCGTCTCCGAACAAATTTTAAAATGAACGGGTTTCCGCCTTTGAACAAATTTGAAAATGAACGCATTTCCACCTTGAACATTTTTTAAAAAATAAACGGTTTTCCACCTCAAACGGTTTGCAATTTCAACAAATGTGTTCCTATGGATTTCCGTGATGAACAAATTGCGAATTATGAACAGATTCCGTCTCCGAACAAATTTTAAAATCAACGGATTCCCACTTTGAAAATTTTGAAAAATGAAAGGTTTTTCCTATGTTGGACACATGAACGGATTTCCATGATGCACAAATTGCAAAAGCATAAAACGGATTGCCACCTTGAACATTTTTGAAATGAACCGATACCACATTAAACGGTTTCCAACTTAAACAATTTCCAAAAGATGAACGGATTTTCCAAGGTTGGTTACATGAATAGTTTTAATGATGAACAAAAATTCCAAGCATGAACGGTTTCCTTCTTTAAAATATTTTTTGAAGAAATAGAACAGATTAACACCTTGAACATATCTATCAAATGAACGGATTTCAACTATGAACGGTTTCCTCCTTGAACGGTTTATGTCTCCGAACAAATTTGAAAATAAACGCATTCCCACTTTGAACATTTTGAAAAAAAGAAAGGTTTTCCCCATGTTGGTTACATGAATGGATTTCCATGATGAACAAAATGCGAATCATGAATGGATTCCGTCTCGGAACAGATTAAAAAATGATCGGATTCCCACTTTGAACATTTTGAGAAGTAAAACAGTTTTTCCTAGGTAGGTTACATGAGCGGATTTCCATGATGAACAAATTGCAAAGCATGAACGGATTCCCATATTGAATATTTTCAAAAAATGAAAGTTTTTTCCTATGTTGGTCACATGCACTGATTCCCATGATTTACGGTTTGTTAAAAGAATAATTTAAAAAAATTCCAAAAGATGAACGGATTTTCCAAGGTTGGTTACATGAACAGTTTTCATGATGAACAAAAATTCCAAGCATGAACGGTTTCCTTCTTTAAAACATTTTTTGAAGAAATAGAACAGATTAGCACCTTGAACATATCTATCAAATGAACGGATTTCAACTATGAAAAAAATTCCAAGCATGGACAAATTTTCATGAACTGATTCCGCCTCTGAACAAATTTGAAAATGAACGGATTCCCACTTTGAACATTTTGAAAAAATGAAAGGTTTTTCCTATGTTGGTCACATGAACTGATTTCCATGATTTACGGTTTGTTAAAAGAACAAAATTTAAACCATGAACGGGTTTCCACCTTGAACATATCTATTACATGAATGAAATTCAACTATGAACAGTTTCCGCCTTTGAACAAATTTGAAAATGAACGCATTTCCACATTGAACATTTTTAAAAAATAAAACGGTTTGCAACTTCAACAAATGCGTTCCTATTGATTTCCATGATGAACAAATTATGAATCATGAACGGATTCCGTCTCCGAACAAATTTTAAATGAACGGTTTCCGCCTTTGAACAAATTTGAAAATGAACGCATTTCCACCTTGAACATTTTTTAAAAATAAATGTTTTCCCACCTCAAACGGTTTGCAACTTCAACAAATGCATTCCTATGGATTTCCGTAATGAACAAATTGCAAATCATGAACGGATTCCTCTCCGAACAAACTTTAAAGTGAACGGATTGCCACTTTGAACATTTTGAAAAATGAAAGGTTTTTCCTATGTTGGACACATGAACGGATTTCCATGATGAACAAATTGCAAAAGCATAAAACGGATTGCCACCTTGAACATTTTTGAAATGAACGGATACCACATTAAACGGTTTTCAACTTAAATAATTTTCAAAAGATGAACGGATTTTCCAAGGTTGGTTACATGAACAGTTTTCAGGATGAACAAAAATTCCAAGCATGAACGGTTTCCTTCTTTAAAACATTTTTTGAAGAAATAGAACAGATTAGCACCTTGAACATATCTATCAAATGAACGGACTTCAACTATGAACAAAATTCCAAGCATGGACAAATTTTAATGAACGGATTCCGCCTCTGAACAAATTTGGAAATGAACGGATTCCCATTTTGAAAATTTTGAAAAAATGAAAGGTTTTTCCTATGTTGGTCACATGAACTGATTTCCAGGATTTACGGTTTGTTAAAAGATCAAAATTTAAACCATGAACGGGATTCCACCTTGAACATATCTATTACATGAATGAAATTCAACTATGAACGGTTTCCGAGGTCTCCGCCTTTGAACAAATTTTAAAATGAACGCATTTCCATCTTGAACATTTTAAAAAAAATTAACGGTTTCCCACCTCAAACGGTTTGCAACTTCAACAAATGTGTTCCTATGGATTTCCATGATGAACAAATTGCGAATCATGAACGGATTCCGTCTCCGAACAAATTTTAAAATGAACGGTTTCCGCCTTTGAACAAATTTGAAAATGAACGCATTTCCA
The DNA here is from genome assembly GCF_022539505.1 of Lolium rigidum. Classification (NCBI taxonomy): domain Eukaryota; kingdom Viridiplantae; phylum Streptophyta; class Magnoliopsida; order Poales; family Poaceae; genus Lolium; species Lolium rigidum. The sequence goes on from NC_061509.1 coordinate 56,590,750, forward strand.
CCTTGAACATTTTTAAAAAATAAACGGTATCCCACCTCAAACGGTTTGCAACTTCAACAAATGCGTTCCTATGGATTTCCGTGATGAACAAAATGCGAATCATGAACGGATTCCGTCTCCGAACAAATTTTAAAATGATCGGATTCATACTTTGAACATTTTGAAAAATGAAAGGTTTTTCCTATGTTGGACACATGAACGGATTTCCATGATAAACAAATTGCAAAAGCATAAAAGGATTGCAACCTTGAACATTTTTGAAATGAATGGATACCACATTAAACGGTTTCCAACTTAAACAATTTTCAAAAGATGAACGGATTTTCCAAGGTTGGTTACATGAATAGTTTTAATGACGAAAAAAAATTCCAAGCATGAACGGTTTCCTTCTTTAAAACATTTTTTGAAGAAATAAAACAGATTAACACCTTGAACATATCTATCAAATGAACGGATTTCAACTATGAACGGTTTGTGTCTCCGAACAAATTTGAAAATAAATGCATTCCCACTTTGAACATTTTGAAAAAAAGAAAGGTTTTCCGCATGTTGGTTACATGAATGGATTTCCATGATGAACAAAATGCTAATCATGAACGGATTCCGTGTCGGAACAAATTTAAAAATTATCGGATTCCCACTTTGAACATTTTGAGAAGTGAAATAGTTTTTCCTAGGTATGTTACATGAACGGATTTCCATGATGAAAAAATTGCGAATCATGAACGGATTCCGTCTCCGAGCAAATTTTAAAATGATCGGATTCATACTTTGAACATTTTGAAAAATGAAAGGTTTTTCCTATGTTGGACACATGAACAGATTTCCATGATGAACAAATTGCAAAAGCATAAAACGGATTGCCACCTTGAACATTTTTGAAATGAACGGATACCACATGAAACGGTTTCCAACTTAAACAATTTCTAAAAGATGAACGGATTTTCCAAGGTTGGTTACATGAACAGTTTTCATGATGAACAAAAATTCCAAGCATGAACGGTTTCCTTCTTTAAAACATTTTTTGAAGAAAATAGAACAGATTAACACCTTGAACATATCTATCAAATGAACGGATTTCAATTATGAACGGTTTCCTCCTTGAACGGTTTCTGTTCCAAAACAAATTTGAAAATAAACGCATTCCCACTTTGAACATTTTGAAAAAACGAAGGTTTTCCCATGTTGGTTACATGAATGGATTTCCATGATGAACAAAATGCGAATCATGAACGGATTCCGCCTCGTAACAAATTTGAAAATGAACGGATTCCCACTTTGAACATTTTGAGAAGAAAAACAGTTTTTCCTAGGTAGGTTACATAAACGGATTTCCATGATGAACAAATTGCAAAGCATGAACGGATTCCCACATTGAATATTTTCAAAAAAATGAAAGTTTTTCCTATGTTGGTCACATGAACTGATTTCCATGATTTACGGTTTGTTAAAAGAACAAAATTTAAACCATGAACGGGTTTCCACCATGAAACTGTTTGTTGGAAACATTTTCTGAAGAAAATAGAACGGATTCCCACCTTGAACATTTTTGATATGAATGGATACCACATTGAACGGTTTCCAACTTAAAGAATTTCCAAAAAGATGAACGGATTTTCCAAAGGTTGGTTACATGAACAGTTTCCATGATGAACGAAAATTCATGCATGAACGCATTCCCACCTTGAACATTTTTGAAAAATGAACGGATTCCACATTGAACGGTTTTCAACTGCAACAATTTCCAAAAGATGAACGGATTTTCAAAGGTTGGTTACATGAACAAATTTTCATGATAAACGAAATTTCAAAGCATGAATAAAAACATTTTTTGAAGAAATAGAATGGATTTCCACCCTTGAACATATCTTTTACATGAACGAAATTGTAATATCCCAGGTAATGGGGTTACAAAAATAGAGGAAACAGATGTGTGCATTGCATTCATGCATAGAAAATCTGGGGAATTTTCGCGCTTTAAAGTAAAACGATCCACGAATGCGAAGTTTCACTTGACCTTGGTGGAATTGAAGTAGCTCATCAAGTCAAGCGCTATAAACCTCAATGTGACTTCGCTAAAACTTTGTTTTGGGTAGAGATGATTTGATCTAAGGGGTTAGATCAAATGGAACTAATAATCAACACAACAACACTTTACTCAATGATCAATTGCTTGATCTTATAACATATCATAATATGGTGATCCTTACCATAACATATGAACATACATCTATTTGGAAATCAAGTAACAATAAATGGAGAAACCATGCTTCACTTATCTTTTCCATGTCTTAAACAAATCCTTGATCCTACCATGAACCTCAGGGTATTTATTCTTCTCTAGTCCAAATTATTAGGCATCAAACCTAGAGATGTGAGAGTTCTATTATAATTATTAGATAAGCAATAACAAACCTTGAGCTGAACCTTGGAGATACATCCAAGTATTCAAACCATCATCTTTAAGAGAAGCTCTAAGATATTATTCAAGTCCTTTCCAAATGAGTGAGACCATTCATACCACTCTTAGCTTTACCTATTTAAGACTCAAGGACAATCATTGAACCAAAGTATTAGGAGATTAACCATTACATCTTGGAGTGGTGAGACAACTTAATATCACATGGAATAATAACATATCCATGAATTGATAAAAGTAAGGAGGAGATTAATTCAACCAAGATAGCCAAGTGGAGTTTTAGACTTAATATTTATTGAGATATGGTGAGTACACCATAAACATTAGAATAAACCATTCCTTTATAAGAGAGCCCAAGGTAAGGTGTTACACTCAAGAAAGTAGAATAGAAGTGAGAAATCCATTTAATGAGAGATACCTTAGGAAGCCAAACCTTGATCATTATAAATTGAGTGATGATCATAAACCCTAAGAACTTGAGGTGAAGATATTAAGAACAAGATGATCATGCCTAATCCATGATCATGCTCTTGAGGTATGTAAGGATAAGTTAAACCCTACTATAATAAGAATATCTCATCCTCACATGAAATTATAGGAAGATCACTAGTAATCAAATCCAGGCTTGTATCCCAACCTTAACTTGTGAACCACTTGGTGATCATAAGTAGAATTCTACCACATCTACATTCCACTTATTCTTCACCAAAGAAACATAAGGAAACCATAGAGTAATCTCTATACTTCATAGGGTGAGAAACCATACATCCATATGACCAAAGTTAACTATAAAAAGAACTATAAACAATGTAGTTATTTCAATGATAAGTTGGGGGTAATAAAATAAGTTAATTGGTAGAAGATAAACACCAATTCTCAAATCCATAGTAATTAGGGGAGCACATGAAATATTTAGTAAGTAACCACCTTATCATGGTTAGGGGAAATTAAACCCTAGCACATGCAATATGGTGTCATCCCATCTCTATAACCTAGAATTAAATCTCAACCCTAGTTTATGTATCACAATGGTGATCATAATGTAAACCCAGGCCACAATTGAGATTCCAACCAATTACCATTAAATAAATATCATCAGAAACCTAGAATGGCATATTATTAAAATCTTAAGCTTCAATTATTAAACCCAAGTAAAACCCTTGTGATACATCTTATATTAACATCCTATTTGATGATCAAACACTTATCTTCATAATTAAAGCCAACCATGAGGAGAGTAATATCTACTCTAGTATTATTGTATGTTATTAAAAAATACAACACTAATGCTAACTTTGGAAGGGATTATAATTTAACCACAAGACTTAATCAATAAATCAGTGCTCACATAAAATGATATGTATAGAGTTAAATCCTCGATTGTGAGATTAAATCCTATTAATAATTTATAACACACTCATAGTAGAAATACTCAACTCTACTAATATCAAATAGATTTAATTCACAAGAAAACCAAAATTAGTGTATCAACTCATGTATATTTAACATTTTGAATAAGGATCACAAGTATGCATTAGAAGCTCATATAAAATGCTTGTTTAAGTAGAATAATAACATAATAGTCAGGATATTAAATCTTGATAAAATTAACAATGGAGAAACCTGTAAAAAGATAACAGAATTCAAATGTGAAATTCAAATAGAAACTAAAAACATAATTGTAAACAGAAAATAAAGGAGAAAACAGAAAAGGGCTCACCTGGCTGTGTAGCCCACGGTGCAGTCCAACACTAGCCCAGCACCACGGCCCAGGCACCAGCCCAACAACAGCCCATACCCCTTCGTTGAAATATCAACGAGAGGGGGATCGTCCTCATCCTCTCCTTCGGCATGGAGGACAGCACGACGACGTGCTCTCCTTCTCCCTCTCGCTGGCACCTCCTCCTTGAACGACGTCGTGACGAGGCCCTCTCCAACGCAGTATAAAAGCTCCAGGACGAAAACAAGCGCCGAATTCTTCCTCTACTCATAAAAATTCCCCACACCCGAAACCCTAGCTGCGCCAGTCACCATCACCGCCGGAGATTGGAGCAACCCCGAGCCGAGCTGAGCACACCATCGTCTCCGCCGTCCTCGGCATGCTCTCGGTGCAAAAGGAATCGGACCGAGGCGAGCTGTAGCCCCGCCGTCGAGTTCATCTTCTCCGACACCGGCGACATCAATTCCGGCAAGCCGGACTTCCCGTGCTTCGCCGACCATAGCCATGGTGCTCCTGGTGAGCTCGTGATCCTTCCGATGCATCCCTTTTGTCCGATTAGACGCCGTAGCCTCGCCGCACCATCTAGCCCGTGGAGCACCACCGCCGCCCCTCACCGTCGGTCGGGCTCCGGCGGCTAAAAATAGCGGCACCACCACCATTTGGCTCGCCACGGCGAGCACACGCCCGTCTAGCAACTCGGTATAGCCGGGGGTAGCCAAACGCCGTCGCCGCCGCTCGTCGGCTCGCCGGCCACCGTGCTTCTGGCCACGTCACCAATTTGGACTCGGTCAAAGCACGTGTGGCGGGTGACATGGCCGCTGGCCCACGAGTCAGTGACTCTGTGGGTAAGACAGCCGGGTGTGTTTAGTCAAATCTGTTTAAAATTCAATTCCAGAAAATTACTGCAACTTTGACAAATTTTAGAAAATCCAATATAGCTCAGAAAAATAAATACAAGATATCAAAATTCTTATAAAGATAAACCCTATCCAATAAAAATATAAAATGAAATTTTTATTTTTAATAAAAATTTAATTGTTTAATACTTGTTAATTAAAGCCTTTAATTTTAATTCTAAATTCAATTAAAATCAATAATTAGGGAAACTTCATAAAACAAATAAAAACCAGTAAGTAATTAAGGAAATCATTAAAATTAATTTACTTTTCTATTAACTTATTAAATCCTTATTAGGAGGATTTTAAACCCTAATTAATAAATTACCTTAATTAGTAATTCATTAAAAAAAATAAAATGCCAAACCCAACATTATTTTATTTCTAAATTATTAATAACTTCAATTTCCTTATTGAAGTTATTAATCCTAGAATTATAGGGTAACTAGAAAAACATAGTTCCATATAGTAGAAATACGAGGAATTCATCATTTCTTGTGAAATCATAAAACCCTAATCCAATTAGAAAGCCTTAGTCCAATAATTCATTTGAAACCCAATTTACTTCTAAAACCAAAACCCTAGATCCTCACATGTGACCATAGTGTTCTATGTTCATACATAGCACCATAGTAGCAACTAAACACTAGCCTTGGTCACATAAAATGTAGAAACCTATCACTAATATATGGGTATCCCATGTGCTCATCCTCATCAGGCCTAACTAATCAAGTAGGGTCAACCAAGTACAAAACCCTAGTTCCTATTCCAAAAACCACATCCTTAGTTATCCATAACTAGCATCACACCATTGTGATGAAACCTAACCGCAACCATACCTACTATTTTACTTCACATAACCCTGTTCCACTAAACCCTACCAGTGTGAGACACTTAGGAACCATCCCATTTAAGAACCAACCATTCTTTAATTAGTGGATCCAATAGCAAACCCTAGTCAACCTCAACTCCAATTGAGATGCTTCTTATTACTTAAGAAGTATGTTCTTCAAAAGTTATTCTTTTTGAAGTAAATAAAGAAGCATCATCAACCCTGCTTATAAGGACCTATAAACCCTAGCTAGCAATCACCAGCAAGATGAATCAACCTTGATAGCAACCATGGATAATTAATTGCTTAAGTTGCTCATGCTTAAGTGAAACCAACCAAGCCTAGTTGCTGATGAATCCAACTATGTTGCGATCCATCTTATACTTACCCAGAATTTACCTGGAACCAGAATAAATTATAGCAGACCACAAACCCATTTGTCATACTTGTTCTTTATCAAAGAACATGTTCTTCAAAAGTTATTCTTTTGAAGAATATAACAAGTAATCATTAACCATGCCATATAGTATTAAAACTGACAACTGCTCTTTACTTACTATACTACTACTAATCTTTGGTGTGTATGACTGTTACTTTACATTATACCACTTGCTTATGATTCTAAAGCAAAACAAACCTAAATAAGAACCTTGTTTGTAAATCACTCTAAAAGTGCAACACACCCTGAACTAATCATTACCACTCACTAATCCTAAATCATCGGGGTTAGGTCACGCCTAGAGCGATTGCATCTCATACTTATGCATTATTGCATCCTTGCCAATCTTTTCAACATCGTCCTTACCGGACGATGATGCTATTTCAGAACTTGGAGTTATTACGTATCGAAGACCTTGTCTGCATAATCTTGCAGTCAAGAAAGGCAAGTTCATCGCTTGCTCATGTCATTTGAGTATCTTTATCAAATTACTTGCAAAGTACTATGGTTATCACTATTGCATAAAAACCAAAACCACTACTTTCATAACTATGAATATGACTATGTGGTGGGCAATGGAACCATGGATTGTGTTGATATGGTGGAGGTTCCATTGCACGGGTTTATATCCATCTAGGAATAAACAACAAATGTCGCCAGTGATTCTTGTGCCGTAATACCCGTGTTAACCATAAGATCCGGAGTGGGACGGAGTAGTCAAAAGTGTTTCCACCTCTCGTTCATCAACGGATGCGCTTACCGTAGCAGTTGTGTCTTGCGGAGTAACTTGAGGGTGGGGAGCCCTTCTAATTCCCCACGGTATAGCCGTTGCTTACCGTAGCGGTTCTCGCTTGCGGAACAACTTGAGGGTGGGGATCCCCTTCTAATTCCCCACGGTAATGTGGTCTATGATGGGTTGCAGCTACCGGCGAAGGAGTTTGGTTAACGAGTCCCAAACTGTTGTCGTGGTCGGGGTCCACCCTGAAATTACGGGAATAATGGGACCGGCGAGGACCCAGGGTCGGGGCATGCAACAAAGGGTGGGTGTTCGAGGTAGCGGAGGAACATGATTGGCTAGACCTTATACCGGGCCTCACACCAAAGGAAGTGTGGACGGGAACAATTGCCCGCGTTGGCACCAAGGTTAAGATCTCTATGTCCGTCAGCTACCGGCGAAGCAGAGTGTAAAGAACCGTGACCTGTCACTCCCTGTTCCGGGATATGGAACTGCGAACGCGGCCGGAAAGGAGCTCCATGAAGTTCTAGTAAACCGGTGAAGGCTGACGGACATAGTTCTTCTGAATAAAAACAACCTCTTGAAGAAATGGTTATGAAAACTTGCATTGGTATTAGACTTTCTGGTCTAATGCCGTAGCTAGTGCATTAAACACCTCTTTCCTATAATGAACTTGTTGAGTACGCTCGTACTCATCCCACTCTTAAATCCCCTGCTTAGATATGGAGGCATCGAAGGAGGATCTACAGTGCAACTCGAAGACCGAGGAGTCAACAACTACTTCAAAAGACAGGAACCTGTCAGAGGAGTCTGATACCACAACCAACAAGGAGAAAACCTAGTTTAGCCATAGAAGGGAACTAGCTTCCTAAACCTAGCTCCTATTTAGCTAGAATCTATTCTTAGCCTCTATAGCTAGTTAAATACTCTACAAATAGAGTTCGTGATAGGATTAGACTACGAGTCGTTCTTCTGGAGTTATTTGCAGTTTTACCTCATTGTAAAGTAGGAGGTTGTGATGATCCTATGTAACAGAGTCTGTGTGTAATTCTATAGACATGCCTTGGATCCGCATATATTTTTGTTGTACCACTCTGAGCGATGTAATACTAGTGGAACGGTATTTCATTGGTGTTATGTCAGACTTGCATACTACACCATGCAGTGGTATGTCGGGTCACCACAGTTGGTATCAGAGCAAATGCTTTGACCTTAGGATTAAAACCCTTTAAAGGAGACCTATAGGATTGGTAGTGTCTATAGGAAGTTGTCTTAGCCATACCAAATAATTTTATGACTTGAGATGGATATTCACTTGAGAATAATCCTGACACACTTGAGTCAACCTTTATTACCTATATTTCCTAAGTAATGTTAGTCAGCTAATCCCAAATGTGTAGTATACCATTAAGTCCTTAAAATAGATGAGTAGATCACAGTTGGTATACAATACATGCTAGTCCAAAGAGAGGATACAACCATAAGGAAGCTATCCTATTGGAAGATGTGTACCAACACATGTTATGATTAAATAAAAATATTCAGACCTGTAATGGGAGTAATATCAAGTGATAAAGATAATTAAGATATAATAATAGATAATTTATACCAAGATAAGTAATGAGTAAGTAAAGTTATTTAGACAGGTGAAACAAATGATAGTAAGTGATACAAACAAGTGATATGTGTAGTATAGACCATGATGGGTCAATCATGGGAATAAGGAAGAGAGATAGAAATAATATATGTCTACTTACATAGTAGAATTACGAATCATATAAGATTCACTTGAGAATCATTATGTGATGGAATAGAACGTCATAAATACTTAGGAGGAGTACAATAAGAAGTCAGGTGTTCACCAATAGTGCAAGAATTATGTTCCAAAACCATGGGAAGTGTGCCAAGCACATTATGACTATAGTTTTATGATAATATAAACACTTGGAAGTATAGGAGCTATATTTCCATAGTAGGTGTTTAGAGTAGCAATGTTCGAACCTAGATATATCATGTGAGATAGTCCTCAACAAAATAGTAGATAATTTAGTATTTCCGAAGGAAATTGAGTTAACCTTAATTATCCTAGACCACTTTGTTTCAAGTTTATCTCATTGCAATTGTGCAATTAAGGTAAAGGTTGAGACAAATAGTAGACTTCCATATATGAGTACTAAGTATCACGATTTAAACCTATCTTATGTGGTGTTATATACTACACATCAGAGCCTGATGTTTAGAGATGTCTTACTCAACTATTATATTCAGGCTTATGATGGTGTGTATTATAAACACGAAGCTGAAACTTCTTGGATTTTATTGGATTTTCATTGATTGACTAGATCCATACAGGAAGTTTGACTTTGGTATGCAAATGCATGTTGCAATATCAAGTTCTTACTTGGTGCTATAGATCTAGAGGGTAATGGTATTCGTGTGAGGAAGTGACGAATTCTGAAGATTCTGAAGACAAGATGAAGGTTCATCAGAAAAAGGAAGTAAAGTTGTGGGATGTAACCACAATACTCTGAATGAAGTACAATCAGAAACTCATGCTTACCTCAACAGAGGAGTACTTTTGTACGAAAGAAGCATGAAGGTGAAAAATATAATGATTATGGTGAAGCTGAAGCAGATCCATAGTCAACATAGAAGAGGAATGCATGGGAAATCACTTAGGATACTATATTCATAGTGTCAGCTAGTGGTTTTCTTGCAAAATAAACCCTGAATGAAGGAAGGTGATATATGAAATCATAGCAAACATAAGAAGACCATAGTCGATATCAGAAGACCACAATTGGTATAATATCAATAATGCGAGATAAAGTAGAAGATGTCTCGTCCAGTTGATCAGAACCTATAATAGAATCCATTTTTAGATATCAAATAGCCACAGTTGGTATAATAACCACAGCTGGTATCAGTTAGTATTACAAATAGTCCACGATTTAATTATTTGTAACAAAAGTTTGTGAACAAGTAAAATTTTGTCAGTTAAATAACAATGACCTATAATCATTTAGTCAAAGGATTCACATTGGATGTCCACAATTGAGTGGATACACCACAAACATTCTTCGCGAGACTTTAGAATAAGTACAAACCATAAGTTAGAACCAAACCAATATTCTAATCCTAAGTCCAATAGTTGGAAGAAAAGGAGTTGAAGACCATAAGAAAACTCTAAGGGGTAGAGTAAAGATTGAGTTAGGTATACAATAACTCAATACTTTAAGACTGAAAGAAATAGAAGGCCTGAACTGAGAGGAAGTTCAATCTTATTTTTCATAAGATTGTTGGAACAATACCTTCAGAAGGAGGTCAGCCAGAAGCCGAGGTTCATACCTCGAGGAAGTAAGAAGTGAACTTTAACTTGAGAAAGTGAGTAGTATTTACTCAGAAGTACGAAAGCTCAAGAAAGTCAAGCATAAAGAAGTTGGATGAAGAAAATACCATAGACCAAATATAACTCAAGTAGGCCAAAGACTGAAGTAGATGACCATACCAAAACTAAAGTCTAGTTGAATGATTCCTTTCATGGAACCTAAATAACCCAAAATAGTTATAGGTATCAAGTATAAACCATGATTGAATAGAATAAATGAGTCTAATCCATTCTTAGTAGAATAAACCATCACGACCATTTCCATGGTAAGTGCCTTACCAAGTACCATTACTGCACTTTTGGTAGTAAGGGAAAACAAAGACCTATTTTTTCAAATAGGAGATTGTTATCCAATCAGTCCTCAATTAAGACTAATAGGACAAGAAGAAGTCCCAATCATTGAATAATCAATGAGAAAGGAAACAAGCTTATAGAGTTGAAAGAAATTAAATAATTAAAGTAAAGAACCATGGTTCAGAGACAGCTATTATTAGAATCCAGAGAAAAATCATAGAACTGGAATAAGAAACTGATGTTCAGAGACAGATACTAATGGATTCCAGGAAGAATCTGGACAAGTGGATATATTCAATTATATCCAGGGAGATCACTACGGAGTTTGAGAAAAGATGTAGTCTGCACAAGTCAGATCCACACTCCGAAACGTGAGGGATATCAAACTTCGAGGACGAAGTTTAGTTTAAGGGGTAGAGACTGTAATATCCCAGGTAATGGGGTTACAAAAATAGAGGAAACAGATGTGTGCATTGCATTCATGCATAGAAAATCGGGGAATTTTCGCGCTTTAAAGTAAAACAGTCACGATGAATCGAAGTTTCACTTGACCTTGGTGGAATTGAAGTAGCTCATCAAGTCAAGCGCTATAAACCTCAATGTGACTTCGCTAAAACTTTGTTTTGGGTAGAGATGATTTGATCTAAGGGGTTAGATCAAATGGAACTAATAATCAACACAACAACACTTTACTCAATGATCAATTGCTTGATCTTATAACATATCATAATATGGTGATCCTTACCATAACATATGAACATACATCTATTTGGAAATCAAGTAACAATAAATGGAGAAACCATGCTTCACTTATCTTTTCCATGTCTTAAACAAATCCTTGATCCTACCATGAACCTCAGTGGTATTTATTTCTTCTCTAGTCCAAATTATTAGGCATCAAACCTAGAGATGTGAGAGTTCTATTATAATTATTAGATAAGCAATAACAAACCTTGAGCTGAACCTTGGAGATACATCCAAGTATTCAAACCATCATCTTTAAGAGAAGCTCTAAGATATTATTCAAGTCCTTTCCAAATGAGTGAGACCATTCATACCACTCTTAGCTTTACCTATTTAAGACTCAAGGACAATCATTGAACCAAAGTATTAGGAGATTAACCATTACATCTTGGAGTGGTGAGACAACCTAATATCACATGGAATAATAACATATCCATGAATTGATAAAAGTAAGGAGGAGATTAATTCAACCAAGATAGCCAAGTGGAGTTTTAGACTTAATATTTATTGAGATATGGTGAGTACACCATAAACATTAGAATAAACCATTCCTTTATAAGAGAGCCCAAGGTAAGGTGTTACACTCAAGAAAGTAGAATAGAAGTGAGAAATCCATTTAATGAGAGATACCTTAGGAAGCCAAACCTTGATCATTATAAATTGAGTGATGATCATAAACCCTAAGAACTTGAGGTGAAGATATTAAGAACAAGATGATCATGCCTAATCCATGATCATGCTCTTGAGGTATGTAAGGATAAGTTAAACCCTACTATAATAAGAATATCTCATCCTCACATGAAATTATAGGAAGATCACTAGTAATCAAATCCAGGCTTGTATCCCAACCTTAACTTGTGAACCACTTGGTGATCATAAGTAGAATTCTACCACATCTACATTCCACTTATTCTTCACCAAAGAAACATAAGGAAACCATAGAGTAATCTCTATACTTCATAGGGTGAGAAACCATACATCCATATGACCAAAGTTAACTATAAAAAGAACTATAAACAATGTAGTTATTTCAATGATAAGTTGGGGATAATAAAATAAGTTAATTGGTAGAAGATAAACACCAATTCTCAAATCCATAGTAATTAGGGGAGCACATGAAATATTTAGTAAGTAACCACCTTATCATGGTTAGGGAAATTAAACCCTAGCACATGCAATATGGTGTCATCCCATCTCTATAACCTAGAATTAAATCTCAACCCTAGTTTATGTATCACAATGGTGATCATAATGTAAACCTAAGCCACAATTGAGATTCCAACCAATTACCATTAAATAAATATCATTAGAAACCTAGAATGGCATATTATTAAAATCTTAAGCTTCAATTATTAAACCCAAGTAAAACCCTTGTGATACATCTTATATTAACATCCTATTTGATGATCAAACACTTATCTTCATAATTAAAGCCAACCATGAGGAGAGTAATATCTACTCTAGTATTATTGTATGTTATTAAAAAATACAACACTAATGCTAACTTTGGAAGGGATTATAATTTAACCACAAGACTTAATCAATAAATCAGTGCTCACATAAAATGATATGTATAGAGTTAAATCCTCAGTTGTGAGATTAAATCCTATTAATAATTTATAACACACTCATAGTAGAAATACTCAACTCTACTAATATCAAATAGATTTAATTCACAAGAAAACCAAAATTAGTGTATCAACTCATGTATATTTAACATTTTGAATAAGGATCACAAGTATGCATTAGAAGCTCATATAAAATGCTTGTTTAAGTAGAATAATAACATAATAGTCAGGATATTAAATCTTGATAAAATTAACAATGGAGAAACCTGTAAAAAGATAACAGAATTCAAATGTGAAATTCAAATAGAAACTAAAAACATAATTGTAAACAGAAAATAAAGGAGAAAACAGAAAAGGGCTCACCTGGCTGTGTAGCCCACGGTGCAGTCCAACACTAGCCCAGCACCACGGCCCAGGCACCAGCCCAACAACGGCCCATACCCCTTCGTTGAAATATCAACGAGAGGGGGATCGTCCTCATCCTCTCCTTCGGCATGGAGGACAGCACGACGACGTGCTCTCCTTCTCCCTCTCGCTGGCACCTCCTCCTTGAACGACGTCGTGACGAGGCCCTCTCCAACGCAGTATAAAAGCTCCAGGACGAAAACAAGCGCTCGAATTCTTCCTCTACTCATAAAAATTCCCCACACCGAAACCCTAGCTGCGCCGATCACCATCACCGCCGGAGATTGGAGCAACCCCGAGCCGAGCCGAGCACACCATCGTCTCCGCCGTCCTCGGCATGCTCTCGGTGCAAAAGGAATCGGACCGAGGCGAGCCGTAGCCCCGCCCGTCGAGTTCATCTTCTCCGACACCGGCGAGCATCAAATCCGGCAAGCTCGGACTTCTCCGTGCTTCGCCGACCATACCATGGTGCTCCTGGTGAGCTCGTGATCCTTCCGATGCATCCCTTTTGTCCGAGTTAAGACCGGCCGTAGCCTCGCCGCACCATCTAGCCCGTGGAGCACCACCGCCGCCCATCACCATCGGTCGGGCTCCGGCGGCTAAAAATAGCGGCACCACCACCATTTGGCTCGCCATGGCGAGCACACGCCCGTCTAGCAACTCGCGTAGCCGCGGGGTAGCCAAACGCCGTCGCCGCCGCTCACTCGCTCGCCGGCCACCGTGCTCTGGCCACGTCACCAATTTGGACTCGGCCAAAGCACGTGTGGCGGGTGACATGGCCGCTGGCCCACGAGTCGGTGACTCCGTGGGTAAGACTAGCCGGGTGTGTTTAGTCAAATCTAGTTTAAAATTCAATTCCAGAAAATTACCGCAACTTTGAACAAATTTTAGAAAATCCAATATAGCTCAGAAAAATTAAAATAAGATATTAAAATTCTTAGTAAAGAAAACTCAATCCAATAAAAATATAAAAAGAAATTTTTATTTTTAATAAAAATTTAATTGTTTAATACTTGTTATTTAAAGCCTTTAATTTTAATTCTAAATTCAATTAAAATTCAATAATTAGGGAAACTTCATAAAACAAATAAAAACCAGTAAGTAATTAAGGAAATCATTAAAATTAATTTACTTTTCTATTAACTTATTAAATCCTTATTAGGAGGATTTTAAACCCTAATTAATAAATTACCTTAATTAGTAATTCATTAAAAATAATAAAATGCCAAACCCAACATTATTTTATTTCTAAATTATTAATAACTTCAATTTCCTTATTGAAGTTATTAATCCTAGAATTATAGGGTAACTAGAAAAACATAGTTCCATATAGTAGAAATACAGGAATTCATCATTTCTTGTGAAATCATAAAACCCTAATCCAATTAGAAAGCCTTAGTCCAATAATTCATTTGAAACCCAATTTACTTCTAAAACCAAAACCCTAGATCCTCACATGTGACCATAGTGTTCTATGTTCATACATAGCACCATAGTAGCAACTAAACACTAGCCTTGGTCACATAAAATGTAGAAACCTATCACTAATATATGGGTATCCCATGTGCTCATCCTCATCAGGCCTAACTAATCAAGTAGGGTCAACCAAGTACAAAACCCTAGTTCCTATTCCAAAAACCACATCCTTAGTTATCCATAACTAGCATCACACCATTGTGATGAAACCTAACCGCAACCATACCTACTATTTTACTTCACATAACCCTGTTCCACTAAACCCTACCAGTGTGAGACACTTAGGAACCATCCCATTTAAGAACCAACCATTCTTTAATTAGTGGATCCAATAGCAAACCCTAGTCAACCTCAACTCCAATTGAGATACTTCTTATTACTTAAGAAGTATGTTCTTCAAAAGTTATTCTTTTTGAAGTAAATAAAGAAGCATCATCAACCCTGCTTATAAGGACCTATAAACCCTAGCTAGCAATCACCAGCAAGATGAATCAACCTTGATAGCAACCATGGATAATTAATTGCTTAAGTTGCTCATGCTTAAGTGAAACCAACCAAGCCTAGTTGTTGATGAATCCAACTATGTTGCGATCCATCTTATACTTACCCGAATTTACCGGAACCAGAATAAATTATAGCAGATCCACAAACCCATTTGTCATACTTGTTCTTTATCAAAGAACATGTTCTTCAAAAGTTATTCTTTTGAAGAATATAACAAGTAATCATTAACCATGCCATATAGTATTAAAACTGACAACTGCTCTTTACTTACTATACTACTACTAATCTTTGGTGTGTATGACTGTTACTTTACATTATACCACTTGCTTATGATTCTAAAGCAAAACAAACCTAAATAAGAACCTTGTTTGTAAATCACTCTAAAAGTGCAACACACCCTGAACTAATCATTACCACTCACTAATCCTAAATCATCGGGGTTAGGTCACGCCTAGAGCGATTGCATCTCATACTTATGCATTATTGCATCCTTGCCAATCTTTTCAACATCGTCCTTACCGGACGATGATGCTATTTCAGAACTTGGAGTTATTACGTATCGAAGACCTTGTCTGCATAATCTTGCAGCCAAGAAAGGCAAGTTCATCGCTTGCTCATGTCATTTGAGTATCTTTATCAAATTACTTGCAAAGTACTATGGTTATCACTATTGCATAAAAACCAAAACCACTACTTTCATAACTATGAATATGACTATGTGGTGGGCAATGGAACCATGGATTGTGTTGATATGGTGGAGGTTCCATTGCACGGGTTTATATCCATCTAGGAATAAACAACAAATGTCGCCAGTGATTCTTGTGCCGTAATACCCGTGTTAACCATAAGATCCGGAGTGGGACGGAGTAGTCAAAAGTGTTTCCACCTCTCGTTCATCAACGGATGCGCTTACCGTAGCAGCTTGTGTCTTGCGGAGTAACTTGAGGGTGGGGAGCCCTTCTAATTCCCCACGGTATAGCTGCTGCTTACCGTAGCGGTTATCGCTTGCGGAACAACTTGAGGGTGGGGATCCCCTTCTAATTCCCCACGGTAATGTGGTCTATGATGGGTTGCAGCTACCGGCGAAGGAGTTTGGTTAACGAGTCCCAAACTGTTGTCGTGGTCGGGGTCCACCCTGAAATTACGGGAATAATGGGACCGGCGAGGACCCAGGGTCGGGGCATGCAACAAAGGGTGGGTGTTCGAGGTAGCGGAGGAACATGATTGGCTAGACCTTATACCGGGCCTCACACCAAAGGAAGTGTGGACGGGAACAATTGCCCGGTTGGCACCAAGGTTAAGATCTCTTATGGGTAAAGCAACACACCTCTGCAGAGTGTAAAGAACCGTGACCTGTCACTCCCTGTTCCGGGATATGGAACTCGCGAACGCGGCCGGAAAGGAGCTCCATGAAGTTCTAGTAAACCGGTGAAGGCTGACGGACATAGTTCTTCTGAATAAAAACAACCTCTTGAAGAAATGGTTATGAAAACCTGCATTGGTATTAGACTTTCTGGTCTAATGCCGTAGCTAGTGCATTAAACACCTCTTTCCTATAATGAACTTGTTGAGTACGCTCGTACTCATCCCACTCTTAAATCCCCTGCTTAGATATGGAGGCATCAAAGGAGGATCTACAGTGCAACTCGAAGACCGAGGAGTCAACAACTACTTCAAAAGACAGGAACCTGTCAGAGGAGTCTGATACCACAACCAACAAGGAGAAAACCTAGTTTAGCCATAGAAGGGAACTAGCTTCCTAAACCTAGCTCCTATTTAGCTAGAATCTATTCTTAGCCTCTATAGCTAGTTAAATACTCTACAAATAGAGTTCGTGATAGGATTAGACTACGAGTCGTTCTTCTGGAGTTATCTGCAGTTTTACCTCATTGTAAAGTAGGAGGCTGTGATGATCTTATGTAACAGAGTATGTGTGTAATTCTATAGACATGCCTTGGACCCGCATATGTTTCTGTTGTACCACTCTGAGCGATATAATACTAGTGGAACGGTGTTTCATTGGTGTTATATCAGACTTGCATACTACACCATGCAGTGGTATGTCGGGTCACCACAGAAATTCAACTATGAACAGTTTCCTCCCTTGAACGGTTTCTGTCTCCAAACAAATTTTAAAATGAACGCATTCCCCCCACCTTGAAACATTTTTCAAAAAATTCAAAAAATGAACGGATTTCACCTTGAACGGTTTCTACCTTAAATTTTATTAAAAAAATGAACGGTTTTTCCTAGGTTTCCTTTTTGAAAAAACATGAATGGTTTCCACGTCGAACAAATTTAATACTACATTTTGAACAAATTTCGACCTTGAACATATATGAGACTTGAACATATTCGGATAATTCTAGTATCGCACCTTAAAAAACTATGAGTAACAAACAGCCACCTTGAAAAATTAATGAATTTCAAACGGTTTCACCATGTGAATTGATTTTCCATCTTGAACATTTTTCTTATTCCGACGGGTTTGCACATAGAACAAATTTGAAAAAAAACTCCTTGAACAGTTTTCACCTTGAACAAATTTCACGTCGTACAAAATTTGTTACTTAACAGAAAATTTGTCCTTCCAAATGAATGTATATGGAATCGGAAATGGAGGTTGAGTTCTACCTCAAATTTCCATTGACTATAACTAGTGATTTGTAGGTGTGTGTTTTGTACAAAATGTCATGTATTCATAGAGAAAAAATGTACTTAACGT
The DNA here is from genome assembly GCF_022539505.1 of Lolium rigidum. Taxonomy (NCBI): domain Eukaryota; kingdom Viridiplantae; phylum Streptophyta; class Magnoliopsida; order Poales; family Poaceae; genus Lolium; species Lolium rigidum. Next base: position 56,608,896 of record NC_061509.1, read on the forward strand.
CATGACAAATTCCATAAGAATAGAATGCATAGTCCACATGTTGCACCTTTCCTACTCAGCTGAAAAATAAGACGATGGACCACTTCGTCAAGTTGGTTTTTTTAGTCATGCTTTATGGTAGTATCTATGAGCTATATGACGGTACAGAAAAAATTGGATACATACAAAAAAAAATTGTATTGAAAAAACTTTTGGTTCACCATATGATGTATGTTTTAAAAGCAAAATGATGAATGTGCAAAATGAACATCAATTGTTCAAAAAAGTTTCAGAAAAAATTGTCTGGTCTTGAACATCAATTGTTAAAGAATTTTCGAAAAAAAAGATTGCCTGCTGTTGAACATCAATTGTCCAAAAGAAGTTTCAGAAAAAGATTGTCTTATCTTAACAAATCTTACAGCAGTGCTTAAAAATTGCTTGATACCAGCACTAAGCAGAACCGAAAAAAAGACGCAAACAGGACGACTAATAAGACAATCTTACAGCTGTGCTTAAAATCGCTCGATACCAACACTAAGCAGAACCGAAAAGGACGCAAACGGGACGACTAAACAGACAATCAAGACGTCTTCACAACTCTCAGGTTTCTCAAAAAGTCGACTGATCAAGGGTGAGCGAGTTCAGGACGACGTCTCCGCTTCAGTGATACTCGCCTCCCGCCACAAGTGCAACTGCTGGTTTCGCCCCCTCCTGATTGTAGTAGCCATCTTCATTAAAATCATCTACGAATAACTCGCCCAGGATGGCTTGATTAGGTTCTAGTGGATGATCTATGAGATCATTAGCAACAACTTGCAAAACTACATCACCATCTCTTGCCTGAGGTGCATCTAGGAGGATTTGTATAGGAGTGCCATATGGAGTTAGAGAAATGTCCCTTATCTGGTAAAAAACAAAAATAAAGGATTTAAGGAAAAGAAATACTAAAAACCATACGTACTGGTAGCACCCCATATGATTTTCGAGACGTTATGTTACGATCTGAATTCACGAGATAGGAGAAATCTTCATTTCCGATGAAGGACATCCTAGGCAGACTATAATCAATGGGGGGGCATTGTCATTGAAATCGAGGAAATCCAAGTATAGAACCTGCAAAAGCAATAACAAAAATAAAAAAAGAATAAGTTAAAACGAAGAAACCAAAAATGACCTATAATTAGTTTACTATGACACAAAAGTTTAGAGTGAGAAAGACATACAGCCAGTAGTGGAAGGCAACCGCCAATCCATGTAAGCCTGTTGAAGTCGCCTGTGTTCATGAATATTTTATCCTTCCATGCATCCATCTCATACCACAGGTGGTTCAAACATAGAGTTCCAAAGTCAAGATTCCCAACTTCTGGAATGTCAATGTCCCTCAAACAGTATAGATACTTTGGGTTGACAAAATTATAGGTCGAAGGACAAAGAACTGTTGTTATGAAGAACAGTATGAAACTCCTAATGAAAACCTCCTCACTGTTAGCGCCAAGCAATATAGACACCAGAACCTTCACTGGAATGGTCTTCCTCCCCTGCTTGTACTGAGCAAGCAGCTGTTCCACCTCTATGATAATATCAGGGTCACTGCTATCCATAACAAAAGGCTTAGTGCCCAATGGAAAACCAAACACTTTGTCAACAATATCTTTCGTGAAGAATATGATCTTCTCTTTGTGTTGAAAGAATTTCCTTTGACCATATGATGTATAGTCGAGTAGCCACTGCTGAAGATGCAAAGGAACCATCAAGTGTTCAGGTAGTTTCAGAAGATTTTCCAGATGATGCTTTGATATAAAGGACTTCTGAATAGCATTAAATTGTTTCACAACTTTCATGAACCTAAGTGTTGAAAACCTAGATTGTATTGTAGCCTTGCATTGAGGTTCAATAGCTGGGAGATTAACAACTGTAAAAGGAGAAAAGAATCACAAGAACAAAAATGTTAAGAAAAACATCATTAAAAAAAACATCCACACTGAACAAATGTTAATCATGGACAAAATTTGCTATGAGCATGCTATCATGAAAAGAATATTACAACTCTTAACACAAAATTTGCTAACAGAATAATGATTACTAACTGATCAGCTTAAACCAATACTGATAGGAATCATGCAAGGCTTCATCACAAAAAATCATGCAAGGTTAAACCAAAGCAAAAGTGCCTTTATTATTGAAGGAGTTCTCTTCCGCGGCATGCCTACCTTCCTATGCTTGAACTTCTGTTAAACTGGCACACGTACCCAGATCTTGCAAATAGTGTTACCAATATATGCTAGCTGCTCAACTATCCCATTGACTAACAGTAGCCTCTAACGTGGTTAGATTTAACCTCTCTAGAAGTGAATCATACAACTAGCAGCACAAAAAAATACATGGATAATGACAGATAGAATGCTGATCATATAATTCCAGTTATTAAGAATCGGAACCAACATGATCTTTGGCAAGAGATTTAGGAACAGTAAGCAATGGAAAGTAAGATCAACCATTCAAACATAAAGCAAAAATTCCATCAGAAAGTAGAGCAAGAAAAAAGCTTAATTAGTCACCAGAACGAGTGGTGCCTTATGGTAAACAGAACACACTGCTACCCCCATCATTCCAAAAAGATCATCAATCTAAACGACCAAGGAACCTGAAAATACCTACTAGAAACATCTCTCCTAGCATATAATGGGTGAGGACGAAACAACATAGACGTTAATACAATTTTCGCTATGAGCATGCTATCATGAAAAGGAATATTACAACTCTTAACACAAAATTTGCTAACAGAATGATTACTAGCTGATCAGGTAAACCAATACTGATATGAATCATGCAAGGCTTCTTCACAAAACACACTGCTAACAAAATCAGCTACCTATCATTCCAAAAAAAATCATCAATCTAAACGACCAGGAACCTGAAAAATACCTACTAGAAGCATCTCTACTAGAAATTAACTTGCACTTATTAATACAATTTTCGCTATGAACATGAACCACTATATGTCACTGGTTTTGGAAAAAAAATCACAACATGAACATTTACCTAAAAACATATAATTAACAAACAAAATAGATCAGTCAACCATCTAAGTATATTACACCAAAAAACCGCCTGACGCACCACCAATAATTTCAAAAACAGATGGAAATTCCCTCCAAACCAACCACCCGAAGCACCTAAACCTAATTTCAGAACAGGCAGAGAAAACAATCCACACACGAATCTGATGTGTAGAAAAAACAAGCAGAGAAAGCTATCATCAGACGAATCTGGTAATCCAAGATCCGAAAATGATCCACAACTACACCAACGCATACGGGGAACCCTAGACGGCCAACAAAAGGTGAGAAAAGAAGGGGTACGGGAAAAAGTACACGGACCTTCGGCTGCCATCGCCGACGAGATGAATCCAAGCGCCCGCCGTCAGAAGGGGAGGCGCTCCCGGAGAACCAGGTGAGGAAATAGAACAAATTATCACCTTGAACGAAAAATCAATTTAAACAGCATACACTAACTGATAAAAAAAGCTAAAAAAACAGCACTGATAAGAAACCATGCAAAGGCTTCTTCACAAAAATCTGGAAACTGAATGTCAATTTGAAACCATGCTTTCTGCAACCTGAAAACTACCTCCAATTATCAAAAAGAAATCTTACAACTATTAGATAAGGGGATGTCATATGGTGGATGTCATATGGTCCTAAAAGATGGCTAATGCACACCGAATAAAGCGGTTGCTGAAGCTAACAAGGCTGTACAGGAGGTAAAAAGCTGAGAAAGAGGGTCTGCAAGAGAAGCTAATGCACACGGAATAAGCGGTTTGCTAAAAAGCCTGCGAAAAAAATGCACCATGTTTGCTAAGGCAGTACAGGAACTAAAAAGGCTGAGAAAAAAGGATCTTCAGGAGCAGCTAACACGCACGGAATCAGCGGTTGCTGAAGCTAACAATATTGTGCAGGAGGTAAAGGATGAGAAAGAGACTCTTCAAGAGCACCTAATACACATGGAATCAGCGGGTAGCTGAAGCTAACAAAGTTGTGCAGGCGGCTACATCGAAGAGCTTAACCCACGATAATGACAAATTGAGGCCGCGAGAAGCTAAGGCCATGAATAAGATAGATGAATTGTCTGCTCAAAGGAAGAAAGCTTAGACACAAAGTGCACAGGTGTCCAGCATACGAGCACATCCCAGGAGCTGGCCATCACTAGTACTACAAAAAAGTTGAAAAAATCACGCCAGCACATGCAAAGGCACTGGATCGTTACTACCAGCACTAATTTCTAAAAAAACAGCCCCCACCCCCGAACCAAAAAATCCACCTGAAACAACAACACTAATTTCCAAAAAACCCAGTTGAAAAATCCCCGTACACTATCACCAGCACTAAAAACCAACCTGAAAGCACCAGCACTAATGAAGCAACACCTTCAAAACGATAAAAGGAAAATCCCCACGAAGCACAAAAAACTTAATTCCCCAACCAGTAAAACCATACAAACTACACTAGCGCCTACGGGAAAAATACGCGTGTAGAAGCTATCATCACACGAATCTAGTTAAGCCAAAGAAACGAAACCTATCTAGAACTACACGCGCACTCTACGAGAAACCCTAGACGGTCAGAAAATTGTGAGAAGGAAGGGGGCACGGGTAGACGAACCTTCGGCTGCCTACGCCGACGAAGAATCGTATCGCCCGCCGTCGGGATGGGAGGCGCTCCCGGAGAAACAGGCGAAGGAACCCTGCGTCGTCGGGAGGGGAGGCGCAGGAGAAGGAACCCTGCGCCGTCGGGAGGGGAGGCACAGTAGAAGGACGAGGCGAGGTGCGAGAAACGACCCAGCGAGGCGAAAAAGAAACAGTCGGCTCCGAGTTAACAGGCCAGGCCCATTAGCGCGCGGGAAAGAGCAAAGGGTGTGCGGAGCGCCGGATCCCTCCCGCATTGAGCGGAGAATAGGGATTGCGGTTTTGGATGGTGATTTCCGTAGCCATTGCCACTGTCACATAGAGACATGCCTGTCCAACGGACCGGGCTTTTGCGTGCCGGCCCGGCAGAACGGGAAAGTAGCCCGGTACAGGCCCGGCACGTCACGGGCCGGTGAAGTGCGACCTATACACTCAACTTTTTTTTGAAATCACAATATATTAAGCAAGCAAGTCGCCTCATTAAAAACCTCCCAGTCCCCTTAGGTACCCTAGGGCTCTACAGACTCCACTTAACCACGAGACCACCACAGAGTTCATGATACGATAGATTCTTGGCCTATTTTATAGGTTCTTTTGATGGGCCGACAAGAAACAGAATCCGGAAAAAAAAATGGATCAGAATCGGCCCTCACGTGCTAAATGGGTCGCATGCTGGCCTGGCAGAGCCTGGGGCCGTGCCCGAGCCTCGAGGCCAGGCCCACGTGCTAGCCCGGCACGGCCACAGGTAACGGCCCCTCGAGTGCCAGGCCCGTGAATGATAGTGCCAGGATGGCCCGTTGGCTAGGTATGATAGAGATCCAACCCATGGCTTTTCATGAATGTACCCGGTGGGGAAAAAGTGACCGGTCTAAAAGGAATTTCATCGTGTGGCGATGGAAGTTAAAAAAGTCTAGTATTTGTCGAAATCGATCCATCTCTTATTGTGTTTCATTCCAAGTTTTACGAATATTTCAAATGCTATTATATTATATTTTGGCTAGTCACATCAGAGATCCAACCCATGGCTTTTCGGGAATGTATCCCCGGTGGGGAAAAAATGAACGGTCTAATTAAAGGGAATTTCGTCGTGTGGCGAGGGAAGTTAGTAAGTTACAAAGTCTAGTATTTATTGAAACTGATCTATCTCCGACTGTGTTTCATTCCAAGTTTTACGAATATTTCAAATATTATATTTTACTTTGGCAACCGCTAGGCGTTAGTCGACTTAGCATAGCCAGTTTGACTATCACATCACTTTCACATGCGCTGGTGGACCCGATCATTGTTGCAAAATATCTACGCAACATCATTCTACAACATTTTTGAATCTACAAAAACTTGCGAAATGTAGCAAAAACTATTATAACATATTAAATATAATGTAGCAAAAATTAATTATGTATACAAGAAATTTCCATTTGTTTGCAACAACCCATCAATAAAACATGTCACCTTTGCAACAAAACACATCAACACATCCAACATATGTGCACCGCAAATCCAACATTTTTAAACATGTTTGCAATATTGGAGAAACTACTTGCGACATACATTAAGAATAACATTGCATCATCCGTCTTCTAGAGTCCAACATTTGGGCATCTTGTAATTGATGGCCTCCATTTTTTAAAAAGAAATACGGAAGGAGAGTCCCTTCAACAAATTTTCGTTTTGAAATAATAAGAACTCACATCTGCATCTATGGGGACTTGAACCTGTGTGGTTGGGTTGTACATCCACTTACCTAACCAAGTGATTGAGCTAGGCTCACTACTTTTGATGGCCTCCATTGCGAGCTCTGCCATAGCGTCCATGGCAAGCTCGTCGGTCGTCACGTGCAAGGGAGGATCAACAACATCAGCATGGTGGGAGATAGAGAGCCTGTTGAGGAGAAATGTCCGTGGTGGCTAACATGAAGCATTGGGTGCAGCGACGCAGAGGATATGCATCAATGGCCAACAAGCTAAGATGCAAAATAGCCATGGAGGTATTGGAGGCGTGGGTTGGAGTCTGGGAAATGGGATGGAGACGGGGTGGAAAACGCGACGCGGGAGTTGGATTGGATGATGCGTCAGCGCATCAGCTAGTTGATAAATACGTTTTTCTTTTGATTTTTGAGAAGTTCGTGCAAAATAATTCTAAATCATGTTGTGATAATTCTAATACATTTTACATATTCCAACATTTTTCTAACTATGTGAACCAAATAGTCCCTTGAACCAGTCAGAATGAAATCCCCTATTTGTAAGCTACTACGTATTTGTATCCCATTAAATATATGTTGAGAAAGAACAAGGAATTTGTGTCCTTTACAAATTATATGCATATGTGCAACAATATCAATATTTTTCATAAATGTGTAGGATATATAATTTAATTTCCACCGCAAGGAGCACAATAAATTATTATTGTATACGGATGTTATGCATATTTTCAATGATATCGATATTTTAATAAATACCCCTATATAGGATATATAATTTAATTCCCACATCAAGGAGCACAATAAACTACCGTCATTTATGGATTCTATGTATATCTACAACAATAGCAATCTTTTTTCATAAATATATACGATATGTAATTTATTTCCCACTGAAATTAAGGAGCACGATAAATTACCTTCAATTCTAGATTATATGTGTGTGGAGTGATATCGATTCTTTTCCATTAATGAATATATGCAAAATTTACTATATGATATTTCCTTTCATTTGCACCTAGGGAGCACAATAAATGACGTGAATATATTTATCTCTTCCATTAATATTTCCATCTATATAAATTGTTTACTTCATTTCCACCGTATCTACTTTGAATGATAGTGCAATCATTCACATTTCTATACCTAATAATAAAGGAGCTAAGGTTTCTGCCAAAATTTTCGTCCAACTTTTTATTGGACCGTTTTGCCTTCCCACCAATCCGCATAATACAACAAATGCCATTCTACCGGTTCGTTTTTCTTTTTTCTTTTTGGCTTCTCTCCTTTCCCTGCCAAATCAGGAGAGCGGCAAACAGCTGCCGGCGGCTAGGAGCTCGGGGCGAGGCGTACAGAGGCGGACGAAGTTAGGACTACGCCGCCCATCCCTGGCCGCCGCTTGCATCTGCCGCTGCCCCCGACGGACATGCGTGCCGCTCGCATTACGCCCAGCTCTTGAATCGATTGGGATACAGATGATTCTCGGCACTCCGGCCGCCACCACATGCCACTCCGGCCCCCACCTCCGCCACATGCCATTCCGGCCGCCGTGGTAGCCTACACGCCAGATCCACCTGAAATAATCCGTTCTTGGTCGAACTCCGGCCGGTCTTGGAAGGCAATCGACGCAGACATCGGCGCCAAGTGCCTGGATGCGAGGAACCGGTCGAGGGCGGAGCCAACTCGGACAAACAGGGAGCCTCGCGGCAAGGACTGTAGTGGAGCCGGACGACGGCGCGGACAAGACCGTAGGGGAGCCTAGGGCGGCGGATCCTTGGGCGGAGAGGGCCTGGAAGTGAGGAATCGGTCCAGGGCGTAGCCGGCTCGGGCAAGCAGGGAGCCCCGCGGTAAGGATGGGGCGTGCCGTACGGTGGGGAATCCCCTGACGCCATGCTATTGCTCCTCCACACGCTGGCGTGTGGAACCTGTCTTTGAATCCCCATCCGCCGCCACACATGTATCTCCGGCAACGGCAAATGACGCCATCTCCCTCATCCGATGGGACGAACTGAACCGCCTGCTGCCGACCGCTCCGCCGTCCTCGACGCCTTCCGATTTGGCCGTCTTCAAGGGAGGAGAGCAAGCTACCCATGTGCCGGGACCTCTGCCTGAATCTGCCGTTCAAAAACGAGGAGGATCACCTCTGCCTGAGTCTGCCGTTCCAAAACGAGGAGGATCAGCTGCCCGAGCGCGGCGATTTCCCTGAAGTCAATCTTCTTCTTTGCCAGCCTGGGTGTGGGCACCGCCGGACAGGGCCGAGTTCCTCCTGTATCGCTACTGAACTGGGGCAAACACATGTGCGCCCAACCGTGTGACTACTGCCTGCAGCGTGGGACGATTTGGATGCAGACAGGCAAGGGGTGATGCATACAGTCTCCAGTATCATCAATGTAACAAATGTAGGATGACTATGTTGCACAGGATGATGAGTACGTGGAGAATATGAAGGAAACACTTGGGTTATTCCTAGCAACGTGAGCTCTGGCCCTTTTAGATATCGTCATCCTCTTCCCTGGATAATTTCCCAGGCGTCATCCTCTTTCATGGATTGCTAAAATATCCCAGGTGAGTTGTGAGTTCTCACTGTTATGCTTCGTACATTGCTAAATTGCCCTTTCTTCTCTTCTGCCTTAATTTATGAAATTCACGTACAAGCTTTTAGTTGTAAAATGCAATGCTGCAAGTGAATACAAATTCTGAAGGCATTTAAGACATTATAAGCCTACAATATGGTGAATTAATGTTTATTTATGTGCTTTGATCCTTGAGATGAAGCGATAAGTAATATGTTTGAAAAATCGATGTTTAACAATGGTATGCACCTTAAAAGATTTGTATCACCTATATTGCGCTGAAGTTATTATTTAAGTCTAACAATCATGCTCACTAAAATAATTTGCAGCATTCTATTTGGATTGGATCGACCCAAATATTGATATATATTTAAAATAGATGTTACATTTTCAAATACACTGGATAATAGATAGGTTATTTAAAAGATCTATTCAATTTGGTTCGATGATGCACATATATAAAAATATGAAACATACTCATTTGATTTAATACTGACACCGTAGCAACGCACGGGTTTTGTGCTAGTCTTTCAGAAAGGATGAAACTTATGTATGTTTTCTTGCTACTCTCTATCTTTTGCCTTGAGAAAGTTGCTACAACATGGTGTCACAATCCATACCTTGGGAGGCACATTCTATTCAAAATAGGGGCATCCTCTAATGTGAGCTTACTATCAACTAAGGCCAAACCATTAAATGGTGAAATGATCGATCATGTAAGTTCATTGTTATATTATACCTATCATGCTACTTTTTTCTAATTTGAATTCTCTAAAATAAGAACCAACTAAAAAAGTAGTTGTACTTACTTATTAATACATGCAAATTTTATTGATCAAAATATGCATGAAACATGTTAGGAATTATATCGGTGCAATGTGATGTGAGAGGCTTCTTGGTGATTGGACATGCAGTCTCATTTTGGGGAGTTATCATATTGGACTTTTATAGTTTAAGGGTGTAAAATTAAATTTCTGATAGCTAGAAGATGACATGTAGAATTAGTTTATATGTATGGTGTATCTACTCCTCTAGTTCCACTTACAGATGAAAATATTTATAAATATATTATTGTTCTTTAAAAAGGACCCATGTACAAAGAAGAAAAATATTTGTTATTACAATGTTCAAAAAAGAAGTTGAACATTTTGCCTTTTCCATGGAGTATAGTCGATCATACTTTTTTCATGATATGACATGATTCTCATCTATGTATGTTTGAGATTTTTTTATAATGCATAATTTTGTAAACATTGTATACTCTAGCATCAATCCTTTACATGTACAAAATCCACAAAAATTGTTCCCGGCATATTGCTACTACAAATCGACAAGCAAAATAAATTTAATTATTTTCCACTCTTAAAAGAACCGTCTTGTTTTGGTATTTATTTGAGTCATAGTTACCCCACAAATTTTTAATGTATTAAAAGAATTAGCCAATACTTGCATTATATATGATATTAATTACCATTATTACACTATGAGTTTTCTTTATTTTTATTCTTACATATCTTTATATAATTTTTTTGGGAAAGACAACTTAGAAATATATCAATATCCCATAAAATTCCATCATAACGTACTACTAATTATGTTTGTATTTCTTTACAGCTTACAATTTACGAATCAATACCATATTTTGTAACAAAATTTTATGGAGCCATGGCTACTTTAGATGTTTTTGAGTCATTGGATATCAAGGAGGGACAAATTTCTGCTGAAATCTGGGTAGCGAATTTCCAAGAAGATCATCATGAGAATCTAATATTATACATGTCGGATGGAACGTAAGTCAATTTTTCCATCCTTGGTGGAAACGTTTTATTTGAAGTATGGTTTCTATGATTAATCTTATCTCCTGACTTATGTAGATTGCACCTTCTTATTATGGTGACAAAAAAACATATTTCCTTGTAGGATGGACGGTATGTTATCAACTTTCCACCTCTTTGTAACTGGATTTAACTTATATATGTTTCAATTCGATTTCTTTTTCTATGGAGAATGTCTTGTGCAATTTTATCCCCATCATGGTGCTAACATAGCATGGAAAGTAAAATACTACAACATCACGTAGGATTATCATTTGTTACGCATAAGAAGAGTCATTTGTAGTTTACTAGTGTGGCACATGATATGCATTGAAACATGACAATAAACATAGCTCCCATATGTGCTAGCATATTAAGAGTATTTTCATGACTATGGCACGAAATAGAAGGGTTTAGTTTGTATAACCAATGATTTTAATGGAAATGGCCAGGCTGATGGATACAACTCAACAGGGTGTTTTGACTTGAACTGCGATGGATTTGTACCCGTTAAGTATGCCCCTATTACTCCAGGAGATACTCTTGATGTAAAACGTAAGATAACTATCAAGATATTCAAGGTGGGATGCCAACTTTCTTGCAATTAATGTTTCTGATTTCTTTTTATTATTCAGCATTAGAACATATTGTTCTTATGTGTCAATGGAAGTTAAGAATTTATTTCTCTCTTTCATTATGATGACTAAATAAATTTAGTTTTAAGTACATTTTACGATGAATTGAGTGAGTACTTATATATAACATGAGCACTTCAATAATTTTACAGAGTAAAGATGATGGAGATTGGTGGCTACACTTTGCTCGTGGTGGTGAAAAGCTTGCACCCGTCGGATATTGGCCAAAGAGTCTATTCAATACTCTAGATTACTATGCCGATCATATACAATGGGGTGGTTACACTACATCTCTTCAAGGGAACCCTAGCCCACCTATGGGAAATGGGCACTGGCCTAGAGAGAACTCTGCTACATTTCAAGATCTACAATATATCAATGAAGATGAGACGGGTTATCCACCCGTTCCAATGCCCGGAATTCAATCTTATGTATCTAATAAGGAGTGCTATCAAGTCAGTCAATTTATGACTAACAAGTTCAAGTACGGGGGGACCTGGGGGTTGTACTAATTAGTATTTCCCTCTGATATAATATGTTCAATAAGTACTTCTATTGTACGTGTTAATCCAGTCTTTTTTATACATGATACGTGAAAAGTCCTGATGAGGGCTAAGCCTTCGATGTGTGGCCCGATCTCATGAATTGACCAACGGAAATGCGGGGAGAGGAAGAACACGAAGAACGGTGAAGAACATGATGAACAAGCGTAAAACACGTATAACCCGATACAATTCCAGTTTTCTCTCAATGGTCCGAACCACCGTCCCGATAGAATCACTGAAGGGAGAGAAACGAGGTAGAATCCCCGAGCGAGAGAATGGTATGTAATCGATAGAATCACTCGTATGAGAGACCGAAGTAGAATCACAAGTGAGAGATCAATCATATAAAGAGGTCCTTGATACAACTCATAGATTTGTGTCTAAGAGAGGAGAGGGTTTTCCTAATCCACTAGGGATGGTAGAGGCATAAGCCAAGTTCGTCATCAAGTCTATCCTAACCTATCTAGGTGGGGAGGGGGACTATATATTGTGAATCACTAAGGAGAGGTAGTTTGGGTACAAGATAAAGGGTAAAAAGTAGCACTCCTTGGGGCATTCAGGTGGTTAGACCGGTGGGGCCGGGCTGGGCGCCGGTCTAGGTCGGCGGGGATTCCGGTGCGCTGGTTCATGCATCGGTTGGGTCAGCGTGGGGGCCGGCGGTGCCGGTTTGTCCTGCTTACACTGATTCTTCTTCCTTCTTCTCTTCCATGCTTCCGTGATGTCGGCCTTGAGTATGGTCCTTGTTGTTGAAACATGTGATGAAGCAAAGACCATAGCTAGGTTGGGTTGTATCACCCCCCCCACTTGTAAAAGAGTCGTCCTCGACGAGAACTCATCATGAACGTTTAGAGGAGGTAGATGACACCAATGCTTGAATGTCCCTTCACTTGTCATGAACAATACCAATATCACAAGAAAAGCAAAGGAACAATCAAAGCGTAGCCAAAGTTCAACGGATTTAGCAATAGGCCTTACGTAGAAGGAGGAGGTCACCTTATCGAAGTTTCGGTGTGCTCTCATTGAGAGATCTTGTGTAGTCAAAGTGTTTGGTCGAAACCATTCATTGGAGCTCATCCACAAGCCCGTATTTGTACCTTTACACAACAAAGACCAAGCAAAATGTGTGTGTGTGATAGAGGAGCACATCATGAATGGCATGTCCATTATTTTTCATAATACCGTTAGCACAACACAAGTATATCAAGAATAATGCATGTGTGAGGTCAATGTGTAAAAACTCCGCTTGCACATCTTCCAAATGCGGAAACACAAAGCTCCAAATTGTGAGAAGACCATGATGTCCATCTCATGTAGAAACTCATTTTCATTATTGCACTTAAGGCATCGGAAAGAGAAATTGTTCAACATTCTTGAAGCAATAAGAGGAGAATTTGGCAAAAACAAATAATGGAGAGTGTCCAAAATATCATCAACATGTGTGCAAGCAAACCATTGGAAAGAAAAATTGGTCCCCATATTTGTTGCAACACAAAACATATTTTTCCAAAAGTTCACCAAAACAACATTTGCACAACCGTGCTTGCCAACAAACCAAATGAAAGAGAAATTGTTCACCTTGTTTGAGGCGATACTAACGGTAAGAATCTCATCATCATGCTTGCAAAGGAACCACAAGAAAGAGAAATTGATCAGCATGTTCAATGTAAAGCATGGGAAAGGTATTAGAGCCGGGTTCGATCTTGAGCTCACTTGTATTATGATCTCAATAGCTCTTTTGGTCAAGTCATGCTCAATTGAAGTTGACATTGGAGTTTGCGTACCTACACACATGTTAGACAACAAGAACTACGTGTGTGAATGGTATATGAACACATCATCCATTATGATGGTCCATCTCTTTTGCACATCATCATTAGCATTAAGCAAAACATCATAATAGATATGGTGAATATGCGGGGTAAACATGAAAAATGCTCAACATGGATAAATCCAAAGTATCCAAAATTTGAGAGAGCTATGGGGGCAATCTCATTTACAAGCATATTAACATTATTGCAAACCAAGCATTAGAAAGAAAAATTGTTCAACATTTTGGTTGCACTAATGCGAGAATATTGCAAGCAGTGTGAGCAAAACATGTTCAAGGTTTTAGCATAGTTTTCGATAAATATAGGGAAAGAGCAATTGTTCATCAAAACTGTCACAACACAAACATCATTGTTATGTAAAAAAAAGCTAACCCATGATCCACACCGATGGCCAGCAAGAAAAATCAATCGATGGCCCCAGCGCCGAGGTAAAATAATAAACTAACCTATTTGAGCATACCCCATCCCATCCCATCTCACACAGCCAAAGAATAATAAAGCTAGCATACATACAGTGCGTCGAGGAGGGGAAACATTAGCGGGATGATAACGCATGCCTCTATCTCCTTCCTAACATGTGCTTTATTTTTTTTTTGCACAAAGGAGGACCCGAAGGTCCCAGAGGCTGCTTCATTTTTAGTCCTAGGGTCTTTCTGTAAAAATCGTGGCCTTATTTGTTCTCCCCTAAATTGTTAGGGGCCCCGATGTAATTTGTAACCTGTGCTTTATTGGCGGTAGAAAACAAAAGGCGGTCGATGAAGAGTAGGCCTAAAATTACAACCTCCTACTTTACAATTAATGAGGTAAAACCACAATTGAATTTCAAAAGAACGACTCGTGGACTAACTTATTACTAGCTCTACTCATAGAGGTACTAGGCTTGCTAAAAAACTATGACTAGACTCTAGCTGCTTAGGTGGTAGGATTAGGGAGCTAGTTCTCTTTTACTCCTAGTCTAGGTTTCCACCATGGAGTACGTATAAGTCAACTTTGTTGACTCCTCTGACTGATTCATGTCCCTTGGAGTTGTTGACTTATTCATGTTCGAAGTTCATGGTAGCTTCTCCTTACATTACTCTGGATCTAAGCAGGGAGTTTAAGAGGGAAACGTGTGAGTACGAGCGTACTTAGAAAGTTCAATAATAGAAATAGGCGTATCATGCGCTAGCTACAACCAATAGAACAGAAAGTCTTAGGAAAATGCAAGTTTTCGTAATCATTTCTTCGAAAGGTTAATTTTATTATGAAAAGCTATGTTCGTCACCCTTCACCGGGTATCTAGAACTTCATGGAGTTCTTTTCAATACACGTTGAAAACCTTAGCTTTGGCTTTCACCAGAGCAGGCATCGGTGGCGCCATCGCCGTCTCCCCCTTGGCAGCGATGCCTTGGAGGTCTGGTACTCCGCTACGCAAGTTTTGGCATACTTTGCGTGGCAGCTACTTCGCCGGCCAGGCGGGTGCACGGTCTCGGGATTAGTACGGACGTCGGAGCGGCGGCTTCGGAACTCTCGTGTCTTTGAGTGGCGTCCTTTCTTGCTTGGGCTGAAGTGTCGTCGGTTTGTAGCGTGCGCTGCCTCGGGGCGGTGTGTTGTGTTTGGGTTGTTTTTCTGGTTCTCGCCAGTGTGCGCGGTCTCGGAACTGGTGTGGACGTCGGAGAGGCGGCTTCGGGAGCTTTCTGTTTTGAGTGCTGCCACTTCTTGCTAGGGCGGGAGTATCGTCGGGTCATGTGGTGCGCGGCCTCGGGGCCGGTGTATGGTGTTTGGTTTCTTCTTTGAAAAGGCAGTGCTCCTGCAGGTTTGCTCCAAATATTGTTGCGACGGACTGCCAGACATTGCAAAAGGCCCTCACGTCGCCAGATTATAGCATCTCCACCGGCACACACCATAGCGGCCTCGATAGCGTTTTGGGGGTCGGCATCGAAAATAGGCTCACACCAGCGTGCCACAAAAAGCACCGGCGCTTTTTCGAGCCCAATAGAAGCGCTGGCAACCCCGTGCCGGCCCCTTGGCGAAGGGCGCGAATCGGGCGCGCCGGCGCCTCGCGAGACGAAAAATGTTGGGCGTGGGAGCCGCATGTCAGCCACACATCCCAAAAATATACATCCTTTCCACCAAAACCCCTCCCCTCCGCCGCCCTCCGCCGCTTATTTCTCCCGCCCGCCGCTCCATCTCCCATCCAGGCTCCAACCCAAAAAACCATCGCCGCCGGCATGCCGCCGAAGAGAAAGGCTCTGGCGAAGGCAGCAAAGGCGCCGACGAAGGCGCCGCCAAAGCCGCGCACCGTGGCTTGAAGGAGAAGCCGGCGAACATGTCGCAGGAGGCGTGGGAGGACGAGAAACGCCGCTACTCCTTTGCGACGGCTGGCCACAGAAGGCGTCGCCTCGCCGCCCTCGAAGCCGCGAAAGCGGCGGCTGCTGCCAAAGTGTGCCTCAGCTTGGGCGGCGGCCAGCCCGAAGGGAGCCAGCAGCCCGCCGGCCGCAACTTTGGCGGCGGGTTCTCGAGCTCACCCTCGTTGCCGGAGTACTACGCGTAGGGGCCGTCGCTCTCCGAGATGCGTCTGTCGCAGATGAACGGCGGCGCCCGCTACTCCCCCGAGTGCGCCGACAACGACATGACCTTCGACCCCAACGCGTCGTTCTCGTTGGATTCGGTGCCGAGGGGCAGCAGCGCCTTTGACTTGGGCATGGACCTGAACTCGTCGCCTGACCTCACTACAAGAAAAGTTCTGATAGACAACGTCTCAAAATCGTCCGCTAAGGGGTATTTTTCGTCGCCCATGGGCCTAACCCGACGATATGGGTTCTGTTGTGGAAACTGCGTCGGAGCAAAGTCCAACGACGTTTTTCGGTCCGTCGCGCTTGGGCGCCCTTCCGCCACGGAAAATCGGACCGTTGCGCAAGTGTTTCCGGGAGCCCGTTGACTGCCGACGTCATGCAAGCCGACACGTGGCGGACGCCGTTAGCGCGGTTAACGGCGTTAACCTGCTGAAACCCCGTGGTAGATGGTAGGCCCACACGAGGCCTGCCACGTCTTAAGCGGGCCGGGCCGGCTGACATAGTTTGACCGGTCAACTATAT
>NC_061509.1:56625833-56755545 GCF_022539505.1 Lolium rigidum
TACCCATATAAAAAATATATATATATATATCCTTGGTTCTTCTAAAGCACTCGAGGATATTCTTATCGTTGTCCAATGATCATTACATGAATCATTCTGGTATATGCTCGTAACACTTTAGAGCACAGGACATCTCGAGTTTGTACATATTATTCGTGATATAAAATCACTCATGTGTTTTTACTCATCGAGTGTCAAATACACTCAAGTCTTGTTAAACCTTCACATGGAAAAGAACACCTTCTTAATATTTTTATATTGAACTACTTCAATATTCATTCTATGTACTTCGACTTAAACTTATTATATGTTTCAATCTATCTTCATAGATCTTGACACTAAATATGTTTCAGTCCATATCCTTTCATTGAAATTAATTCTCAATGAAACCTTTTAATCAAGTATATAATTACATCATTTATAACCAACTATATGTCATCTACGTAAAGTATTATAAATATGTCTCAGCGCTCCCAATTAATTTCTTGCAAATGCAAGCATCTTCATTGTTTCTCATGAAATCAAAAACTCTTTGACTATTTCATCCGGTGAAGATTCCAACTCCGTGATACTCACTTCATCCAATTGAAGTTTGTATACCTATCTAGTATTCCACGGACTAGCAAAACTCTTGGTTGTATCTAGTATACATCCTTCATACACACTTCTGGTAAGGAATGTATTTCTGCCATCCTACTATCATATCTCATAAAAGAAATATGTAGCGATTACTAGAATAATCCACATAGACTATAAGCATTGCCACGGAAGATCTAATCTTATCGTAGTCAACTCTTTGAACTTTGTCGTAAACAACTTTTCGATAAGTCAAGTTTCTTTAAGGATATTCCATCCAAGTCCATCTATTTTATAGATCCATTTACTTTCAAAAAGTATCCATCTATCTTGGATTTCATGGCGCATAGCCATTTTGACGGAGTCAGGGCCCATCATAACTTCTTTGTTTGCAGTTGGTTTATCATTGTTCAAAATCAATCCTTTGTCCACAAATCATTTATTTGATCACAAAGTAAACCATACCTACAAGGTTCAATAAGTACTTCGATCTCCTTGACTATAACTCTTTGTAGACATGGGAGCTATGATCTTCGTGGCCGCTTCCGGAACCATTTCCGATGATGCGCTACTCTGATCATCATGCTCAGGTTCATAAACCTTATCAAGTTCCATTGTCCTCCCACTCAAATACTTCGCTAGAAAACAATTTCTTGGAAATAAGCAAGTAACATTAACAAACACTTTTGTCTTTTACTTCATAGTGGGAAGAATTCCCAATCCATTCTCTTGGGATAACCAACAAAGACATTCATCCGGTTTTGGTTGTAAACTTATTTACTTATACCAAAATTTTAAGAAGGACTATTAGGGTTTATACCCTTGCCATAATTTGTATGGTGTCATTTCAACGGATCATGATGATGCTCTATTCAGTGTAAAAGCGGAAGTCTCTAAAGCATAATCCACAAAAATATAATGGCATCAATATTTTATCTCATCTTTGATCCAACAAGGTTTGGATACGTATCTCGGATACTTCATCATCACTATGATACTCCAAGAAACGTGAGTTGTAGAATAACTTCATAACTCTCTTAGATGTTTGCTAAAACTTCTAATACAAATATTTTCACTATGATCCAATCATAGATATTTGACTTTTCTATTACGATGATTTCCACTTCATGCTGAAATTTATTTGAATCCATTCAAATGTTTCAAACTTCTTCCTTATCGAATATATCCACATATATATATACTCAAGTCATTGTTGGAAGTTTTCATGAAGTAGAAGAATCTCCCGCACACAACTATTCCCAGTGAACCACATATATCATCATGTATGTTTCCACTAAGTTAGTTGCCCGTTCAACTCTTGGCCTATGAAGGGTATTTAGTCATTCTCTTTAGAAAAGATTTGCAAGCGCCAAACGATTCAAAAATCAAATGACTCCAAAAATCCATTTGCATGGAGTTCCTTCATGCGTTCCTTTCTAACATGACCTAAATGGCGGTTCCACTAATGAGTTGAATTCAAATCATTTGCCTTATGGCATTTTAGCGTCAGTGTTATGTATGTGTGTTTCACCATAAGATTTATAATAACTTATCCATCGTACATGGAGCAATGTCATAATTTGAACAACTCATTGTTTTCATTTGACCAGAGCAAAATAACAATTTATTAAGTTCTTTATTATAAATTCTAAGGGCTAGGTAGAATGCCAACGACAAATATAATAACACTTTATTATGTTCCAGACGTGCATTATTACCATATTCCTTATCAGTCACTTAGGCCATCGTATTCTTGTATTGCGTTGTATTGTATGACATCTCATACCAACCAATCTGGTACAAATACCCAAGAATTTTATTATGTGACCAAACAAGGAATCTATATCTATACCTAATAATAAAAAAAATAATGTTTCCTTGGTTTGGTCCGATTCTGAACTTTTCGTCCGTCCGTCAAGCGTTGATTTGTCCCGGCAGAGAAAAGGTAACGTACGGGCTGCTCTTCCCGCAAGAAAAGATTTGGCGTGAGGCCCAAACCGGTGGTACGTATCAGTTTAGGTCTACAGCGCCCATATAGATACAACATCGAGTATGGTATAAATCTACGATCCGATCCGGACGAATTTCCTGAGTACTTTGCAGTTTGCTAGCTAACCTAACCTACCTGATCCAGATGAATCTCAGTACTTGCTAGCCGCGAGGTCGCCTCGTTCGTCTTTGCTGCAGGAAGAGACGACCACCTCCGGCAGCTCGGCACGTGGCTCAATCAACTTCTGCTATGTCTGATTGTGTGGTTCTGTGCATGACGGTGATCATGGGTTCACATTCCGGGACAATTTCCTCTAGAACCCACACCTGCGGATGCAGCTTCAAGTTTTAACTGCGACTACCTCCTGCTGCAACTCAGAGGTGACAAAGGGAGGAGGAGCAGTTGTGTTGCTGGGATGCAAGGATGTGGACGGGAGGCGTGATCATCCAGCAGCCGGAGCTATCTTGGTCATACTCCCGATTCACTCAACTCCTTCCAATGGCAGCCCGGCCCAGCCAAAAGTTAACTGAAGTGAGCCAATACAACTTTCAGGGATAGCAGCAACTTCGGTGGAGCATGCTGAGGAACGACGGCGGCCGGCGGCACGACCTTGTCGTCCATGGCGCTGGCCTCCATGCCTCAGCTACATGAGGACACCAGCAGCTCCAACGCCAAGACCTGCCAGCACCCGCGCGCGGGTGCCCCCGTCCGGGTTAGCGGAAGCTGCTACACGGTAGGTCCGTCCGAACTGACTCGATCCACCGGCGTTCCTCCAATCCTTAGGGCATCTCCAGCGTCGCGACGCATTTCGGACGCCCAAAAGTGGTCGCGAGCGTTCGTTTGCATCGCCCCGCGGACATATTTTGTCCGCTCGTCCGTTTGCGTCTGGGTGTGCTCCCACCGGAGCGGCCCATTTATTTGAATTGCAACATAGTACAAACATTGAAAGTAGTACATAAAAATGCATAAAAACTATACAAAGTAGATCTATAGGCCTAGACTACTTGCTTCCTGACGGGCCGGCACCGTCGTTGCGTCGCTCAGTCGCCTGCTTCTCCGCCGCCTCCCGCGCGGCCGCTATGGCTCGGTGCGCCGACGCGTCCTCTTGCAGGCACTGCTCCAGCCGCGCGTTGGCGGCCTCATCCTTGAGCGTCTCGAAAGACTCGACGAGGGCCCGCTGCTCCGCCGCCTTCTCCTCCGGCGTCGGCGCATCAGGGTCATCGGATGACCAAGATATCTCCGAGTCGGAGTCCTCGGCTGCAGCGGCAGCCGCCAGCCTGCGCTGTTCCAGCTCGGCGTCCAACGCCGCGTGGCCCGCCATCTCCTCCTGTGCTTCCTTCTCCGCTTCAGCCAGGGCCGCGGCGTCCCTGACCGGGTGGAGGAGATCGTTGCTATCTTCGGAGTCGAACTCCTCGGAGGAGCTCGACGCCGGAGGAGGTGGAGTGGGAGGTGAAGGTGGAGGTGGAGGCGCGGCAGCCTGGCTGCGTCCAGCGCTGCTCATGGTGGATCTGCTTGGAGGGGCGCTACGGCAGCGGCGGCTAGGGTTTGTGGGGAGGAGATGAGATGCTCGCGCCCCTGTATATATAGCGCGGAGGCAGGGCGATGGCCGCGCCACACGTGGCATCGCCATTACTACGTGCGCAGAGGTAGGCGACGGCCGCGAGCCACGCGAGGCATCGCCATTAACGCGGCCGCAGACTGCCGAAGCGACGCCTCGGTGTACTGGCGGAGAAGACGCATCGACGCTGCGCATGCTCACGGAAGCCGAGGCACGCCATTAACGCGGCCCTGCAAAGGCTGCAGCGCGCAGCCCGGAAGTAATGCCGCGGAAGACGAAGCAGTTGTGCCGCTGCCAGGCGGGCCCGGTGGGGAAGCGAGCGGACACTCGGAGCGACCGCCGAGCGTCCGCGGAGCGGACGGCCCGATCACTTTGCGTCGCCCCGCTGAAACAGGCCCCAGACGTATTTCCGGTCACGGCGGACACAAACGGTCGCTCAGCGTCCGTTTGCGTCGCGCGCGCTGGAGATGCCCTTACTACTCGGACACGAACTCTTCTCCCAGACTACGACACAAACTCTGCTCCGAGACTACTCCAACATGAAATATGCTCCAGCACGTGCCCATGAGGTGCATGTATATAAAAAAACTCGAGTCCTTCCATCAAAATCAAATCAAAATCGAAATCAAACCCCTGCTTAAGTGGCATCCAATCTCATCGTACTCGCCGTGATCAACATTGCCGCCGCATCGCCTATCAATTTCACTGAAACCGCCAGAAGCGTTCAATCTGGTTGTCCTGCCCATGCTAAGATATTTCCGCCGTCTCGCCTGTTGATTTGTCCTCAGCTCCGTTTGCCCGTGCTCCACCAAAGGTAATCACGCAGTAACAAGTATTGACGTGTTACATATATGCCAGTAATGTGTTCATAGGTTTAATATGTACTCTGTTTACTGAAGTATGATAGACGAATAAGAAGTAAAATATCCCATATGTTTACTGATGTATGCCATTATGGTTTGTGTTAAAACTCATCTAAGATAGATTTGTGTAGATTGTCCACATGAATTTCCAGTAGACGACATCATTACTTTCTTTATGCATTCGTTTCCAAATTATTATGGATTCAAATTTAAGATATACAGAATCTTCTCATTGCTTGTGTGTTATAAATATTGTAGATTAGGAGAAGATATCATGCATTATTAGGTCAATTGATAATTGATAATTCATACTATGGAGTATTATAGAACATGAAACAATTTAAAAGCATTAGCGACTATAACAAAATAGTGGATGCATGATCAAAGCTTCAATTTTCAAAGCTAGATAATCAATTTAGAGTTTTTGGCTTCAAACTACATATAAACAGAAACTTCTCGTTCTTGCGTCTTTCGAAATATAATAGAAAAATGAGCATAAATTGTGTTGTCTTCATTTTAATTGATAATAATAGGTGTCATACTTGCAATATACAAAACCTGATGTAGGCAAGCTATTTGGGTCACAGTATCAAACCGAGCGATATGCACGGATGACCAATAAACAAAAGCACGAAAAAACTGAAGAAACGACGTGAAGGCTATCAGCAAAAGAAAACAAAAGAGTTGGATCAAAGGACAAACGGATGCACAGAAAAAGAGGAAATGCTGGAAAAACGCCGCGAAGCCTATCATCAAAAGAAAATAAAAGAGCCGGAGCGAAGGATAAAAAGATGTGCACAAGATAGACATAGATATGAAAATATGAACTCAGAAAAAAAGAAAACTAGAATAGAGCAAGTCACAACATATCGTGAATTGAGGCGCAACACACCATGCAAAGAATCAATCGCGATGGTGAACCCGGCATATATCGCAACCAAACATGAAGTTGCTACATCTACCTTAAATGTGAGACAAAGAAAGCGTGTAACGCTGGCAGAAAGACATACATTGCTATATCGTCAACATGAAGGGTTCTCACCAAAACAGAGGAAAACTATTTCAATGTCATTAGTATATGATATCAATTGGAAGAATCTAGAACACTTCTTAGCCCGCTTTAGCTTCTGAGATCTTCATATATGTGGACGGCGACATGTGTACAGGTGCAACGCAGGAGGTAGGTCCACGGAACGCTGTCAGGTGAAGCTCCATGAGCTTGATCTTGTCGGTCTCGTGGCGTGAGAAGGACGCTAGGTGAAGCTCCATGAGCTTGATCAAGAAAAAGAATAAAATATTGTACTCCCTCTATCCCACAATTATATAGTTTTTTATTTAAATTTAGACATCGTAGAGACATCTTTTGTGGCAGGGAGGGAGAAGGAGTAGATTAAATGAAAAATATTAATACTAGATATGGGTTTTGGTGGGCCTATCGAATTTGAGAAAAAAATTAGCATTGACTATTTTCATAAAAAAGATATATATTTTTTTACTTCCGATCCATCACTTTTTTAGTCTTTCATTGTGCGACACAAAATGTAGAACATACACAAGTGTTCCCCACCATCCTAACAAAACTGCGGAACTAAAATTATGAAGATGAAAAATGAACAAAGTTTAAATTACATAGAGGCGGTGTCAACCATCGTTACAAGTTTGAATTATCACAAGTGGGTGAAGCGAGAAACTCTCACACTCACCTTTTTAGGATTAATCATGTTCACCAAGAACAGGAAAAATTGTGATCATCTCCATCATGGTGGCACATTTGAGAATTGTAATCATAGATGATTCACTGTAGTGTTTGAGTTTAATTTATCCCGGTGCAACGCACGGGCATTTTTACTAGTACATCCATAACATGTATATCATCTATATACACCTGAGCTAGACTTTCTAGTCTTTTTTCTTTCTTTCTGCCAAAATATCTTTTGTGGTTTCTCTTTTAGCTTTCCCCGTTCTCAGAAAACACTTCACCTTCAATAACTTTTAGGTCCATTGGTCAAATACCAATAACCTCGAGGTTCTTACTTTGAAGTTTGTCATCACATGACAAGTGTTCTAGATTTCACTATTAGTAACCTTTTAATGTGATGAACAATTTCACTCATAATTTTATCCATCAAATCATGACGACTTTCCGAGACCATGTCTATACATGCTAGGCTCGTAAAGTTTAACCTTAGTATTTGCATGTGCAAATCTGGCTTGCACCCGTTGTATGCACACGTAGAATCTATAACACCCGATCATCACGTGATGCTTCGAAACGACGAGTCTTAGCAACGGTGCATACTAAGGACGATCACTTCATGGATATGCGAATATCGTTAGTGCCCAACTAGTTGGAGGATCGGGGCGCCTAGCGTCTTCAACCTTCGTACATTCCCATAAAACTTATGAGTTTATGTAGTCTCACTAGATTATACTCTATCATCTTGCAATAGGGTCTTAGATATCACACATATCTCATACCTTGCTTGTTTCTGAAAACAAAATTTCCAGCTCCTTACTTTTCAAACGGATTTGAACTTCAAGTTTCACGGAGACAAGATGATTTGGTACTAATTGAAACCATTGCTCTTTGAATCGTCAATGTGAGGTTTACTAAAAGTTTGCATTAGGACTTAATCATATCTTGATTCTTAATAATACGGTACCAGTCCGTAAAGTTACTTGTCAGACTTAACATTATTTCTATCTCAATTACAAGACTAGCGCATGGTAGAAAACGGATGCCAATTCTACAAACTTTTAATTCAAAATACTATTCGGACTATGTTCATGATAATTAGTTCATGTTTTAATCTAATTACTAATGAAATCCCACTTAATACAACATCCCTCATGGTTGTTAAGTGGTACACGATCCAAATCAACTACACCAAAACCGATCATCATGTGAGATGATGTAGCTTCAATGGTGAACATCAACATGTTGATCATATCATCCATATGACTCATGTTCAACCTTTCGGTTTCTCGTGTCCCAAGGCCATGTCTCGTACATGCTAGGCTCGCCAAGCAAACCCAAGTATTCCGCGTGTGCAAACATGGCTTACACCCGTTGTATGTGAACGTAGAATCTATCACATCCGATCATCACGAGATGCTTCAAAACGACGAACTGTAGAAACGGTGCATACGAGGGTAGAACACTTTATTATCTTGATATTAATGTGAGGGATCATCTTATAATGCTACCGTCGCGATCTAAGCAAGATAAGATGCATAAAGGATTAACATCACATGCAATTCTCAATATGTGATATGATATGGTCTTTCTTCTTGTGCTTTTGATCTCCATCTCCAAAGCACACGAACATGATCTCCATCATCACCAGCATTGCACCAAGGTCCATGGCGCCGCTTCATGGTTGTCCATCACTTATAGCTACTATAACAACTACTTGAAATAAAGCTATTACATGATGAATAGACACGCAGGTCTTAACAAATTTAAAGACAACCATTAGGCTCCTGCCGGTTGCCATAATACAATAATGAACATCTCATACATCAAATATAATCATCATCACATCATGGCCATATCACATCACCAAACCCTGCAAAAACAAGTTAGACGCCTCTAATTGGTTTGCATATTTTACGTGGTTTAGGGTTTTCGAGTAAGATCCAATCTACCTACGAACATGAACCACAACGGTGATACTAGTGTTGTCAATAGAAAGAGTAAATTGGATCTTCACTATGATGGGAGAGACAGACACCCGCAAAGCCACTTATGCAATACAAGTTGCATGTCAAGCGTGGAGCAAGTCTCATGAGACGCGGTCATGTAAAGTTAGCCCGGGCCGCTTCATCCCACCATCCCGCAAGATGCAAAAATACACAAACTAAAGCAACAAAAGCATTAACGCCCACAAAACCATTGTGTTCTACTCGTGCAACAGATCTATGCATAGACACGGCTCTGATACCACTGATGGGGTTCGTAGCATAGAAAACAAAAAATTTCCTACCGCAAGACGAATAAATCCAAGATCTAATCTATGGAACACCCAAGATCTAATCTACAAGATCGAAGCAACGAGATTGATATGAGACTAACCCTCGAAGATTTCCAAAGCCTACGAGATTAGATCTCGTTGTTGGTGTAGACGATCGTCCCCGTGCTGCAATCCGGCAGCACTTCCGTACTCGGTCGCGCGTACGGTGTCGATGAAGCCCATACTCTCCCCGTTCCAGTGGGCAGCGGAGGTGTGGTAGATCCCCTCGGAATCCCAGCAGCACGACGGCGTGGTGGTGGAGGTGGAGGAGAAATTCCTGCAGGGCTTCGCCAAGCCTGCGCAGGAAGAAGGAGGAGGGAGAGAGGGGCGGCTAGGGCTTGGGGAATTATGTGCTGCACCCCAGCCCTCCCCTCCCTCTTATATAGGCGCGGGGGGGCTGCCTTGGCCCCTCCTCCAAGCCTTTGGGTCGGCCAAAACAAGGGGGGGAACTTCCCCCCCAAGTTAAGTCCCTATTTTCATGGGATTTGATCTTATCCACTTGGTACAGCCACATGGGCCTTGGGGGCTGGTGTGCATGGCCCATGTGGGCCTATGCGACCCCTCCGGTCCATGTTGGTCGTCCGGGATAGGTGGGCCCCACTATGGTACCCTCCGGAACCTTCTAGAACCTCCGGTACAATACCGAAAAATCCGGAACTTTTCCGGTAACCCTGAAAATGACTTCCCATATATGAATCTTATTCTCCGGACCATTCCGGACCTCCTCGTGATGCCCCGGATCCCATCCGAGACTCCGAACAAACTTCGGTCTCCATCTCACATTCCGAATCTACTTATGCGACATCGAACCTTAAGCGCGTCACCCTACGGTTCGCGAACTATGCATACATGGTCGAGACTCCTCTCCGAGCCAATAACCAATAGCGGGATCCGGAGATCCATAATGGCTCCCACATATTCAACGATGACTTAGTGATCGATTGAACCATTTACATACGATGCCGATTCCCTTTGTCACGCGATATTTTACTTGTCCGAGGTTCGATCATCGGTATCTCCATACCTTGTTCAACCTCGTTACCGACAAGTACTCTTTACTCGTACCGTGGTATGTCATCTCTTATGATCCAATCATATGCTTGCAAGCTAATCAGACGACATTCCGCCGAGAGGGCCCAGAGTATATCTATCCGTCATCAGGATGGACAAATCCACTATTGATCCATATGCCTCAACTCATACTTTCCGAATACTTATTCCCATCTTTATAACCACCCATTTACGCAATGGCGTTTGATGTAATCAAAGTACCCTTCCGGTGTAAGTGATTTACATGATCTCATGGTCGAAGGACTAGGTAACTATGTATCGAAAGCTTATAGCAAGTTGAAGTTAATGACTTGATCACATGCTACGCTTATTTGGGTGTATGTCCATTATATCATTCACCCAATGACATAACCTTGTTATTAACAACATCCAATGTTCATGATCACGAAACCATGATCATCTGTTAATCAACAAGCTAGTTATACAAGAGGCTTACTAGGGACTCCTTGTTGTTTACATAACACACATGTATCAATGTTTCGGTTAATACAATTATAGCATGGGATGTAAACATTTATCATGAACACCAAGATATAACAATAACTAATTTATTATTGCCTCTTGGGCATATCTCCAACAATTCATTCAAGTCTGAGAATAATGGTTGTTCTATTTTTATGAATAATATCTTTTATGGTCGAGCACCTGAAAAGAATGGCTTATTTCTGTTAGATCTCGATAGTAGTGATACACATATACATAACATTGATGCTAAGCGAATTAAATTAAATGATAATTCTACTTATATGTGGCACTGTCGTCTTGGTCATATTTGAGTGAAACGCATGAAGAAACTCCATACCGATGGATTACTTGAACCACTTGACTTTGAGTCACTTGATAGATACGAAGCATGTCTAATGGGAAAAAATGACTAAGACTCCATTTTTTGGTATGATGGAGCGAGCTACTGACTTATTGGAAATCATACATACTGACAAGGGATTAACTTATCAATGCCTACGAGTTGTAGACTAGGGTTTAGTTGGAAGTAGAGGGCAAGTAGATCTCGAAGGTTTTAGCCGAAAGGTACTCGACGATTATGAAATTAAGGTCTGAGAAACAATGATTCGATGCTTTCTTTGTCCCTCGACTCCCCCTTATATAGGAGGCGGAGCCGAGGGATTCGTATTGTACAAGTTACAGAGTCCGGGAAGGTTTCTAACTCCTCCCGCAAGATTACAAATAATGCTTCCTATTACAACTCTAGCTTTCCTTAACAATATCTTGGGCTTCTGAATCTTCTTATTCTTCGGGTAGTGGGCCTTCAGTAAACCCCGGGTACCATCTTCGGCAGGCCCATTGGGGATGCCTATGTCAGTAGCCCCCGAGATTTTTCTTGAATCGTAGATTCAGGGAAAATCTCCACTGTTTATTTTTACTCGACAACTTAAAACCTTTTTATATTTCTTCACATAAATTCTTATATTGTACAGGGATAATGGTAATTGGGGCTAGTTCATCTGACGGATCAGGTACTAGTTAACTGCTCTAGTGGCAATCCGCAAAAACCTACTTCAAAATCACGTCCCTGTACATGATCTCGGAATACTGGTGTAAACTTCGACATGTGCCGCTTAAGGTCTTACCATTCTGTCAAGTCCCAGTCATATTTATCGGGTACCTAACGCATCCGTTAGGATTTTTCTTCGTATCTGTTGATACGGATAAAAGTAGCAAACCGACGTCAGAGACGGCGCCACGCCTCACAGAACGGATATGGGGTCTTACCTTCGCAAAGTTTTGCGGCATTCGGAAATTGATCGCAACTTTGGCGTTCGAGAATATATTGTCGAGTGCTTATTCGGCTGTTGGAATGGCACATTTTATTGAGTCAAAGATGACTTATATTGCTCTCCCGATGGGAGTATATGCAGAGTTATTTATAACTCGAAATATACTCTTTTGCTCTTCTATCTTTCTTCTTTTCATTTTTTCTTTCTTTTTTATAATTTCATCGGGCACGCGAACAGCGTTCCCGATGGGAGTAGCCCCCGAGGCTACAGCCAAGAACTTGTGCTTGGTTGTAGGCTCCACGCCTTATACCGCTATATTTTCTTTCTCTCCCGAAGTTTTATAATTTCTCGGGTGCGCGAACAGCGCTCCCGATGGGAGTAGCCCCCGAGGTTATGAACAAATATTTATATTTGATCATAGGCTCACGCCATTTCTATTTTGTCTTTCTTGATCTTTTTCATTTTTTCAAAGTAGCCCCCGAGCATTTGATCAAAAACTTGTATTTGATCAAAGGCTCTCCAATATTTTTGCATGTCGCCTTTTTATGCAGATGTTGAGTTGAATTTTTCTCTCTGCCAAGGTGACGTTATTGCTGACAATAACCACGATTGAGAGTCCGAAAATCGCGAGAAGTTTTCTCCCGCTGCCTTGCGGGCCCAAATTATCCAGTATCTTGACACGTCGTGTAGGTGGGGGACACACGTCCTCCGCTTTTCCTGGCGCACGTACCGTAACTTCTCAAGTGTTAAAATACTTTTTTACCCTTGTTTCCACGTGGTTATCATCTGCCGCACACTTTTTCCATCCAACGGACCGCCGCTTCGCCGCACCTCTATATAAGATCTCCTTCTTCTTCATCGAGCACTTCCGCTCGCGCCGTTCTCCTGCTCTTCTCTGCAAAACCTCCTTCTGCGCCCCATAACTCCCTAAGCTCATCTTCTCCAAGCTGCATTCCTGCGCCATTGTTTATGCCACCGCGTCGGTTGATCAAGCACAGCACGCCTGAATCGTCAATGGCTGCTGTAGATCTGGGAAGCGCAGAGTGGGAAAGGTCCAAAATTTCCACCCAGGACATCAATCTCTTGAAGAAGCTGGGGATTAGCAAGAAGCCCAAGGCGCTGTGCTTCCCTAGTGAAGAAAGCTACCCAACCCCTCCAATGGGGTATCGGGTAAGTTTCGTCGACCATCTCATCCGCGGTCTTTCCGCCCCCATTCATCCTTTCTTCCGTGGATTGCTTTTTATTTATGGTCTTCAACTTCACCACCTCACGCCCAACTCTATCCTCCATATCTCCATTTTCATCACCCTCTGTGAGGCCTTCCTTGGCGTCCAGCCTAACTGGGCGCTGTGGAAGCGCATTTTCTTTTGTCGACGCAATGGCTCTCCCAATGTCGCCTATAATATAGGCGGCGTTGTTATTTCCGTTCGCCCCACAGTCAATTACTTCGACGTCAAACTCCCTGACTCAGTTCAAGGGTGGCGCAAGAAGTTGTTGTACATTCAGGAGGAGAACCATGGATGTGCTGAAGATAACATCCCTCCTTCCGATGGTGCCGAGAAAATCCTTCGCCGCCGCTCCTGGGATGCAGAGGCTACCGAGGAAGAAAAAATATCGACAGAGGCCTTGATGACTCGCATCCATGAGTTGCAAAATACTCGCGGCAAAGAGTTGTCAGGTATCCAAATCACAGCGTATTTTCTTAGAACCAGAGTGCATCCTCTTCAGGCTCGCAAATACCCTCTCTGGAAGTATGTTGGTGACAAGGACGCAGATCGGTTGTCAGCGGATTTGGAGGTCAAGGACTTAGAGAAGCTTGTCCGAAAAATCTCCTCTCTCAGCAAAAAAGATTCTATCCCTTCTTCTTGTCGTGTAAAACCGTACAGCGCCACCAATGCGCTTCCCAAGGTAAACTTTGTCGATTGATTTGTTACTGCCTTGCTATCTTTTTGTAACTCCTTTTTTGACATCTTCCCCTGTTTTTGTATAGAACCATCCAAAACTTGTCTCGCTTCCTCCCCTTCCTGAAGGTGGAGAAGTCGAGGAAAGGGCCGTTGTCACCGACGACAACCAAGATGCCCCCTCTTTTGTGAATGAACCCGCAGATTCTCACAAATCTGCGGGATCTTCTGAAAAGGAGGCTGCCTCCGAAGGCACTCGCATCGGCACAATCTCCTCCTCCTCGCTGTTTCTCCAAGGAACAAAAGGAAAAGGAATGATGTCGAAGATTCCGGCACCTCCAAAGCCGAAGAAGCTGTTCCTTCAGGTCAGAAGGCAGCTTATGATCCATACCTTGAGGCCCTCATCAGTTCGTAAGTCACTTTTTTTATTTTTGTACTCGAAGATTTTTGTCTATCTTGCTTTTTATGCTACGAACATTTAATCGCAGTGATGATGAGGGAGAAGTACCAGCTTTTGATGTGGCTGCTCGAACGAGTACGTCACATACTCTAGTTGTTTCGGAGACGCCAGTTGAGGGGGAGGAATCCTCGCCTCCTCAACAAAACGTCGGCGCTCCTACTCCTCCTTCAAGCCCCCTTGTCCCTTCACCGAAAAGGACAAGGATTGAAACAATCCCGGAGCCTACCCTTCAATTGAGTAGCTCCTCTAACCCTCTCTTGGATGATGTAAGTTCTTAATTTTCTTGTCACTGTCTATATTTCCTCTGTTTGCTTTTTTATGCCATCATATTTTTCCCATACCGACATTTTCTTTCTTTGTCCTTCTTTGACAGCCTATGATCAAAGAGCTTATTCGCATCGGTGCCCAATTCATTGGGTACCGTGAGTATGCCAGCAAGACTGAAGGTAATTATTCTTTGCTGGCCCTTGTTTATAACTTCTTGCTCCTATTGCAATTTTGACGATTCTTGACAATTTTGGCAGAAAAACTTGCGGAAGCCAACAAGCTTGTCGACACGCTTGCTCAAAAATTAGAGCAAAGTGAAGCGGCTCGCAAGGAGGCTGAACTTGATGCTGGCAAGGCTAAAGCGGAGGCTGATAAGGCCAAGGCAGAAGCTGCTGGTGTCAAAGATCTGCAAAAAAGACTTGATGATGCCGAAACTGCTTTGAACGAGCACAAAGCCGCGCAGGCTACTCGTGAAAAGGCGATCATCAAGCGCTTGAACGCACAGAATCGGCGCTTTGTCGGTAATTTTGTCGATCCATTCTATTTTTCTTAGACTTACTCTCTTTTTTTTTACTTACTGTCGACATATATTTTCTGCGACAGGTAGAACAAACCAAGAATTTGAGCTTGAAGATCCTGACAACGATCCTCTTCTTGATGCGCTCTCTGTCCTTGAGTTTCATGGAACCGAAGCTCGCGAAGGCATTGAACAGGCTGACGCAGGATTGTCACGGCTGTTCCCCTATTTCTTCCCGAAGAAAGCGGAACCCAAGACTTTCCTTGCTCTTGCCAAGGACTTCAATCCACCAGAGGATCTTGGACTGAAGATGCGCCAGGAGAACATGAAGATTGCTGTCGAAAGCACTGTTGCCTTGGTCGCCGATAGCCAACAAACTATCGACCGGGCGAAAGTAGGCGACACGTAACGGATAGAGCAAACAAAATGGCGATCGTTGATCAAGGCGGCAAAGCCCAACACGAAGAAAATCCTGTCCTATCTCGGGATCAAGCCATCTTCAACTCCTAGCTCATCAAAGCCGGAGGTCTAGTTGAATGCCCCTTCTTTTTATTTTTTCTGTTTCTTTAGCCATTGCCGTCATATTAGCTTTGGCGACAATTACCTTAGTAGTCCTTTTGAAGAACTCCCTTTGTAATATCCATGTAAATTTCTTGAAGATCAATGGAATTCTGTCTTGTGCAATCCTTTGATATTGGAATTTTCTTTTCCAGTTGATATTTGATAACTACTCTGCCAATCTTCATTCTGCCGATACTTCTTCTGCTTCCTCCTTCTCGAAGAAAACAATAGTCCATGATAACCTCATCGAAGGTTCTTCAAGACAACATTTGTCGCAAGATTTGCAAGAATTGCGCCAACAACTCCAATCCATGAAGAAACAAACTCTTGCGATGATGGAACAATCTCGGCAAGCATCCGAAAGAGAGAATATTGCTCTTCAACACGCAAAAGAAGCCATTGCTGCAAAGGATGCTCGTCATTGCTTGAGGCTACCGAAGCTTCTTCTCGAGAAAATTATATGCTTTAGCTAATGACTGACGCCAGCCTGGACATGACAGGTATGTTTCCTGTTCATAACCATGCTGGATGTTGTTTTTGTTATTTTTCCTTCCTTGACAGTTTATTTGTTGTACCAGGCTCATTTTTGGATACTGCTGCCGAAGATCAACGTGTCGAAGCTCGAGCCAATGTTCTGCTCAGACTGGCTGCTGATACGTCCAATTTGCATCATTATATCATAATTTGCTGTTATTCATTGATATATTTCATATTTGGAGATAATACTTATGTTATTTCATCTATTTTGCATGTTTCATGATTATTGGAGGATCGCGCACCTGGAGCCGGATTCTCGCTGGAAAAAGCATCGTCGAATGCAATATTTCGGAAGATCAACAATTGACGGGAATTACACGAAAACTCCTATTTTTCCAGATGACGAAGGGAGCCAGAAAGGGGAGAAGAGGGGACCCGAGGTGGGCCCACCCCATAGGCCGGCGCGGCCCAAGGCCTGGCCGCGCCGCCCTATGAGGAGGAGGGCCCACAGCCCCTCTCGCCTCCTTTTCTTCGCGTACTCCTTCGTCCCGAAAACCTAAGCCAGAGGGGGTACGTCGCGAAGAGACACAGCCGCCTCTGCGGGGCGGAGAACACCAGAGAGAAAAGAGCTCTCCGGCGGGCAGGAATCCGCCGGGGAAATTCCCTCCCGGAGGGGGAAATCGACGCCATCGCCACCGTCATCGAGCTGGACATCATCTCCATCACCATCACCATCATCTTCATCATCATCACCGCCATCTCCACCGCTGCACCTCGTCACCGCTGTAGAAATTTGGGTTTGATCTTGATTGTTTGATAGGGGAAACTCTCCCGGTGTTGATTTCTACTTGTTATTGATGCTATTGAGTGAAACCGTTGAACCAAGGTTTATGTTCAGATTGTTATTCATTATCATATCACCTCTGATCATGTTCCATATGATGTCTCGTGAGTAGTTCGTTTAGTTCTTGAGGACATGGGTGAAGTCTAAATGTTAGTAGTGAAGTATGGTTGAGTAATATTCAATGTTATGATATTTAAGTTGTGGTGTTATTCTTCTAGTGGTGTCGTGTGAACGTCGACTACACGACACTTCACCTTTATGGGCCTAGGGGAATGCATCTTGTACTCGTTTGCCAATTGCGGGGTTGCCGGAGTGACGAAACCCGAGCACCCGTTGGTATATCGATGCGGGGAGGGATCGCGAGGATCTCAGAGTTTAAGGTCGTGGTTAGATTTATCTTAATTACTTTCTTGTAGTTGCGGATGCTTGCAAGGGGTATAATCACAAGTATGTATTAGTCCTAGGAAGGGCGGTACATTAGCATAGGTTCACCCACACAACACTTATCAAAACAATGAAGATTAATTAGCCGTATGTAGCGAAAGCACTAGACTAAAATCCCGTGTGTCCTCGAGAACGTTTGGTCATTATAAGTAAACAAACCGGCTTGTCCTTTGTGCTAAAAGGATTGGGCCACTCGCTGCAATTGTTACTCTCGCACTTTACTTACTCGTACTTTATTCATCCGTTACATCAAAACCCCCGAATACTTGTCCGTGAGCATTTACGGTGAATCCTTCATCGAAACCGCTTGTCAACACCTTCTGCTCCTTGTTGGGATCGACATTCTTACTTATCGAAGATACTACGATACACCCCCTATACTTGTGGGTCATCAAGACTATTTTACGGCGCCGTTGCCGGGGAGTGAAGCGCTATTGGTAAGTGGAATTGGTAAGGGAAATTTCTACTCGTTTGTGCTGATTTTATTTACTGCTCGTTGCTATAACTCATTATGGAGAGATCTTCTCTTGAGTGTTTATTTGGGAGATCCACTACTACCGCAAAGGTAGTGGATGAGGCGCCAGGTAAGGAAGAATTACCATACAAAATACCTATGAAAATTATTGAACGTGTAGTGGGTAACCGTTATACGAGGGATGGAACTGTCCACCCCGGAGATCATTTACTGTTCTTACATGAATTATGCGGTTTATTCAAGTGTGCAGGTATTGCTATGGATGAAGTGAGGAAGAAACTATTCTCTGTATCGCTGTCTGGTAAAGCGGCGCATTGGTATAAATTACTGGATAATGGGGATTCTCTTGAATGGAATGATATTGTGCCCCGATTTTATTCTAAGTTCTATCCTCCAAGTGAGATTCACAAAGATCGGAATCGCATATATAATTTTTGGCCTCATGAAGGAGAAAGTATTGCCCCATTCATGAGCTTCCTGGTAATATTATTATTGATAATTTCTATGCAAGACTTTCTTTTCAAGACAAGACCTTGCTGGATACTTCTTGTTCTGGATCATTTACTCGCAACAAGGAAGAGTTTAAAAGGGACCTTCTTAATCGGATCCAAGAAAATACTGAAGGATGGGAGAACGACAAGGATAGAGAATCAGGTATAATTTATGATTATAAATGCATTGAAGCTTTTATGGATACTGATAAATTTCGTAATATGAGTGCTACTTATGGTCTTGATTCTCAAGTTGCCTGCAAATCTTTATAAAGCTTTTGCTTCTCATTATGAATTGCCTAAGAAGAACTTTGATAAGTATCATGAACCGTATAAGGATAAAATTGATTCATCTATAAATAAATGTGTTGTAGTTGAAACTCGTTGATCATGTTATTCCTGAAGCTTATATTGAAAAAACTCCTTTCCCTCGCTAAAATGAAAGAGTACTCTGTTATAAATAGTGCGGTTCATAAAAGTGAAAAGAAACCTATAGAACCTGAAGAACAAATAAAAGTTGAACCTGCTATTGCAATTGTTAAAGATCTTGTGACTGAAAATGTAGAGGATGGTCATATTATTTTCTGTGAAGATGCTTCTAATATTGTTTCGCATCCTAATAAGTCTAGGAAAGCTAGTGTTCCTATGCTATCCGTTAGAATTGGTGATCATTGTTATTATGGATTATGTGATATTGGTGCAAGTATTAGTGCTATTCCTTATGAGCTTTACACGGAGATTATGCACGAAATTGGTTCTTGTGAACTTGAAGATATTGACGTGGTTATTCGGCTGGCTAATAGAGAAACTATCTCTCCAATTGGTATTATTCGAGATGTGGAAGTTCTATGTGGTAAGATTAAATATCCTGCTGACTTTTTGGTACTTGGTTCTCGCTGCTAGTAAATATTGTCCTATCATTTTTGGTAGACCTTTTCTAAATACTTGTGGAGCTATTATAGATTGCAAGAAAGAGAAAATTTTGACTAAATTTGCTGGTGAATCTTATGAGTTTAACTTCTCTAAATTTACCAAAACCCCTTATAAAATTGATTCGCCTAATAGTGATTTTAAAGTTGAACAGTGTGCATCTATTGTTCTTGCTCCTAATAATCCTTTGCAGCAAAATTTGGAGAATAGTGAGAGTGAAGTTTTTAGGGAAGAAAGAAATGAGCTTGATGAAATTTTCCTTCGTCAACCTATTCTTAAGCATGATTTACCGGTGGAAGATTTGGGTACAACACCACCACCCAAGGAAGATCCTGTCTTTGATTTAAAACCATTGCCTGATAATCTTAAATATGCTCATATTGATGATAAGAAAATATATCCTGTTATTATTAGTTCTAAGCTTTCAGAGTTTGAAGAAGAAAGGTTATTGGAAATACTGAAGAAACACTGAGGTGTTATTGGCTACACTCTTGATGACTTGAAGGGGATTTCTCCCTCTATTTGCCAACACGCCATTAATATGGAAGATGATGCGAAGCCTGTTGTTGAACCTCAGCGTCGTCTAATTCCTAAGATGAAGGATGTGGTAAGAAATGAGGTATTAAGACTCCTTGAAGCTGGTATTATATATCCTATTGCTGATAGTAGATGGGTTAGTCCTGTGCATTGTGTTCCTAAGAAAGGAGGAATGACTGTTGTGCCTAATGATAATGATGAGCTCATACCTCAAAGAGTAGTTGTAGGTTATAGAATGTGCATTGATTATCGAAAAGTTAATAAGGTTACTAAGAAAGATCATTACCCTTTGCCTTTTATTGATCAAATGTTAGAAAGGTTATCTAAAAATACTCATTTTTGCTTTCTTGATGGTTATTCTGGGTTTTCACAAATTGCTCTTAAAACTAAAGATCAAGAGAAAACCACTTTCACTTGTCCCTATGGAACTTATGCTTATAGGCGTATGCCTTTTGGTTTATGTAATGCTCCTGCTACTTTTCAAAGATGCATGTCTGCTATTTTTCATGGCTTTTGTGAGAGTATTGTGGAGGTATTCATGGATGATTTTTCTGTCTATGGGAATTCTTTTGATAGTTGCTTGCGAAACCTTGATAAAGTTTTGCAGAGATGTGAAGAAACTAACCTTGTTCTTAATTGGGAGAAATGCCACTTTATGGTTAACGAAGGAATTGTATTGGGACATAAAATTTCCGAGAGAGGTATTGAAGTTGATAGAGCTAAAGTTGAAGCCATTGAGAAGATGCCCTATCCTAGGGATGTTAAAGGTATTCGTAGTGTTCTTGGTCATGCTGGGTTTTATAGGAGATTTATTAAAGACTTCTCTAAGATTTCAAAGCCTCTTACTAATCTTCTTCAAAAAGATGTACCTTTTATTTTTGATGATGATTGTAAGGAAGCTTTTGAAACTCTAAAGAAAGCCTTAACAACTGCCCCTATAGTTGAACCTCCTGATTGGAACTTACCATTTGAAATTATGTGTGATGCTAGTGATTTTGTTTGTAGGCGTCTGTTCTTGGACAGCGAGTAGATAAAAAACTGAATGTTATTCATTATGCCAGTAAAACTCTTGATGCTGCTCAAACAAATTATGCTACTACTGAAAAAGAATTGTTAGCTGTAGTCTTTGCTTGTGATAAATTTAGATCTTATATTGTTGATTCAAAAGTTACGATTCATACTGATCATGCTGCAATTAGATACCTTATGACAAAGAAAGATGCTAAGCCAAGGCTTATTAGATGGGTACTTCTTTTGCAAGAATTTGATTTACATATTGTAGATAGGAAAGGTGCTGATAATCCTGTTGTTGATAATTTGTCTAGATTGGAAAATATTGCTTATGATCCTGTTCCTGTTAATGATAGTTTTCCAAATGAACAATTGGATGTAATAAGGTGAGCTCGCGAGACAGTCCTTGGTATGTTGATTATGCTAACTTTATTGTTTCCAAGTACTTGCCTCCAACCTTTTCAGCTCAGCAAAGGAGGAAATTCTTTTATGACTTGAGGCATTATTTTTGGGATGACCCACACTTATATAAAGAAGGAGTGGATGGTATTCTGCGAAGATGTGTTCCCGAATATGAACAACAAGAGATATTGAGTAAATGTCATGGTAGTGCTTATGGAGGACATCACGCCGGAGATAGAACCGCTCAAAAAGTTCTACAATCAGCTTTTTATTGGCCAACTCTCTTCAAAGATGCAAGGAAGTTTATTTTATCTTGTGATGAATGTCAAAGGGTTGGTAATATCTCCAGACGCAATGAAATGCCTATGAATTATACTCTTGTTATTGAACCGTTTGATTGTTGGGGATTTGACTTCATGGGACCTTTTCGCTCTTCAGAAGGTAACACTCATATACTTGTTGCTGTTGATTATGTTACTAAATGGGTGGAAGCCATACCTACAAAAAGTGCTGATGGTGAGACCTCTTTAAGAATGCTTTTAGATATTATTTTTCCTAGATTTGGAGTGCCTAGATATATTATGACAGACGGAGGTTCTCATTTTATTCATGGTGGTTTTAGAAAAAATCTTGCTAAATATGGTATTAATCATAGAATTGCTTCCGCTTATCATCCTCAAACTAGTGGGCAAGTAGAACTATCAAATAGAGAAATTAAATCTATCTTGCAAAAGACTGTTAATAAAACTAGAAAGAATTGGGCTAGTAAATTGAAGGAAGCACTATGGGCTTATAGAACTGCTTATAAAAACCCCATGGGAATGTCACCTTATAAAATGGTTTATGGGAAAGCTTGTCATTTACCTTTAGAACTAGAGCACAAAGCTTATTGGGCTGTTAGAGAATTAAATAAAGATCCTAAATTAGCCGGTAATAAGAGGTTGCTGCAATTAAGTTCTCTAGATGAATGGAGAAGTGAAGCTTATGAAAATGCTAAACTCTTTAAAGAGAAAGTTAAGAAATGGCATGATAGAAGGATTATCAAAAGAGAGTTTAATATTGGGGATAAAGTCCTATTGTATCGGTCTCGTCTCAGATTCTTTGCAGGGATATTACTCTCGAAATGGGAAGGACCATATGTTGTTGAGGAGGTGTATCGTTCAGGAGCAATTAAAATTAGTTCTCTCCAAGGCAACGCCACGCAAGTGGTGAATGGACAAAGACTCAAGCATTATATCTCAGGTGATTCTTATAATGTTGATGTTGATATTATTCAAGTAGAAACACCGGAGGCTTTCATCAAAGGTCAAATTGACAGTCCGCCAGAACTCGACTTTGAATAGGTAACAGTACAGGTAATAAAAAGTTCGCGATTTACTTTCCGAACAATGTTTTTGCTGTTTTTGGAAAATATGAAAAATTACGAGATCGAAACGGAGTGGAGGAGACGCACGAGGGCGTGCCCTCATAGGCCGGCGCGGCCTGGCCTTGGCCCGCGCCGCCCTATGAGCTGGCCGCCTCGTTGTCCCCCTCCGACTCTGGTTCGACCTGGTACTTTCCGTTTGTTCTGAAATTTTTTACTATATAATCCCCCGGACCCCTGGAGGTCCGTATATCGTTTTCTCGACGTGTTTTGTTTCGAGCTGTTTCTGTCAGGATCTATTTTCAATCTAGGAGCACCATGGTCTCCAACAACAAGGACAAGGAGCCTTCGGAGGAAGGTATCCAAGACCCAGAGTTGAAGGAAGAAGTCAAGGAGGATGAAGAGGAAGTCGAAGAAGTCCCGCGAGTACGCCCGCGCACCACCATTGCAAGCATCGGAGTGGTGTCAAACCCGTTCAACGCCAAGAAGAGTGCACGGATTAGCACCGGAGGAGGAGTTCCACGTCATTACCTAGCTCCAAAGACATCTTCTTCAGGCACTTACCATCCCTTCCGCAATCTAATCTTCAATAATCAAATTGAAAGGACTCCCAAGGCAGCATTGCCTAGCAATTGGGATATAGATCGTTCTAACACCTGCAGGAAGGACGAAGCCCGAAGCTGAAGGATGGGGAAATAACTCCAAGAATTGGGACTCGCCGTTTGATATACTTCTTAATCGCGTCGAGCACAATTCGGAGATGATCCGCAACCTCATGTACAAGATTGATGAGCTTCGGGAGCTTGTGGAGAAGCTTGTCGGGAATTCATCACCACCATCGCCAAAGGAGTAATTCATCATCGGTATTGGCATCCCCTTGGTTTGTTCCAAGCTTGGGGGAGTGCCGCGGTATCACATCATCACTACCTTTTTACTTTTTTACTATCAAGTAGTGTCATATCATGAGTAGGGAAGTTATCATATAAGATGGGTTGCAGTGTGGAAGTATCTCTCCTTTAGTTTGTCTATGTATCCCTTGTGTGAGTTATCGTTATGAAATATTAATGAGAAGTCTTATCATTTACATATTGCACACCTTATTTTAGTTTCTTGATTTTAGTATTGGTACCACTTTGGGAGCATTGAGTAAATCTATTTGGTTTTGGCAAACTTAGCATTGGCCAATAGCAACAACACCTTGAGGTTTAAGTAGAAAAGAGAATTACATATAGTTGTTTCATTGTTTTCCTTTCTTGTTAGCTCATAGCTTATTATTCTAAAGTTGAAATTGTTTGTGCTTACAAGAAAGATGCATGATTATGTCTATCACATGTATATTTGCTTGTTTCCCTCAACTCTTATGTTTGCTAATTAACTTTGCTAGCCAAAGACCTGTACTGAGAGGGAATGCTTCTCGTGCATCCAAACCTGAACCCAAACCTATGCCATTTGTGTCCACCATATCTACCTACCGCATGGTATTTCCTGCCATTCCAAGTAAATACTTCATGTGCTACCTTTAAACAATTCAAAATTTATTACTTCTTATTTGTGTCAATGTTTTATAGCTCATGAGGAAGTATGTGGTGTTTTATCTTTCCGTCTTGTTAGGCAGCCTCCACTAATGGACTAGTGGCTTCATCAACTTACCCTATAATTTTGCAATAAGAGCTGGCAACGGGGTTCCCAGCCC
The DNA here is from genome assembly GCF_022539505.1 of Lolium rigidum. NCBI lineage: Eukaryota > Viridiplantae > Streptophyta > Magnoliopsida > Poales > Poaceae > Lolium > Lolium rigidum. The sequence continues at coordinate 56,650,014 of NC_061509.1, forward strand.
CAATTAATCAACTTTCATTAATAATTCTCTTCACATGTTTTGCTCTGATTCATCGGTAAGCAACTTAATTTTGCAATAGACACTCCTCCATGGTATGAGATTGTTGGAAGGCACCCGAGGATTCGGTTAGCCATGGCTTGTGTAAGCAAAGGTTGGGGGGAGTGTCATCCTTAAATAAACTAAAGTACATGTGTAAACAAAAGAGAAGAAGGATGATCTACCTTGTCTGGTGGAGATAACGTCCTTCATGGGAGCCGCTCTTTGGAGGTCTCGTTTGGCAAGGGGGTTAGAGTACCCGCTACCATTCGTTGACAACAACAAACACCTCTCAAAACTTTACTTTTATTCTCTTTATATGATTTCAAAACTGAAAAAGCTCTAGCACATGATTTAATCCCTGCTTCCTCTCTGCGAAGGGCCTGTCTTTTACTTTATGTTGAGTCAGTAAACCTATTTCCCTCCATCTCAAGCAAGCATTTTAGTTGTTGTGATCAAACTATTATATTGTGATTTGCTTCATCATGTCTTTTATTGTTTAGTACAAGTTTTACCTGAATGAATATAGCTTTGAAAGTCATCAATGATTACTATGATTGAGTATGCAAGTTTACCATAAGCTTTAATATGAGAGCGCTGCTCAATAGATAAGTATAATCTGTTAACCTGTTCTCTGACCAAGAACAAAGTTTGCCATCACCAATTATGATTTCTTATGCACCTTTATTTGTGATTACCTTATACTAGTTTCAAGTTGAGTTATATGAGGAAGTTGTTTACTAGAATGTCTTGTGTGAATGAATATGATGCTTCTTGTCCGTATTTGATTTATCGACTCTTCACTCCATAAACATGTGGTCCCGTTTACCGAGTTCGGTTTCGCTTGGGGACAAGCGAGGTCTAAGCTTGGGGGAGTTGATACGTCCAATTTGCATCACTATTTTATATCATAATTTGTCTGTTATTCATTGATATATTTCATATTTGGAGATAATACTTATGTTATTTCATCTATTTTGCATGTTTCATGATTATTGGAGGATCGCGCACCGGAGCCGAGATTCCGCTGGAAAAAGCATCGTCAGAACGCAATATTTCGGAAGATCAACAATTGACGGGAATTACACGAAAACTCCTATTTTTCCAGATGACGAAGGGAGCCAGAAAGGGGAGAAGAGGGGACCCAAGGTGGGCCCACCCCATAGGCCGGCGCGGCCCAAGGCCTGGCCGCGCCGCCCTATGAGGAGGGGGGCCCACAGCCCCTCTCGCCTCCTTTTCTTCGCGTACTCCTTCGTCCCGAAAACCTAAGCCGAGGGGGTACGTCGCGAAGAGACACGGCCGCCTCGCGGGGCGGAGAACACCGGAGAGAAAAGAGCTCTCCGGCGGGCAGGAATCCGCCGGGGAAATTCCCTCCCGGAGGGGGAAATCGACGCCATCGCCACCAGTCATCGAGCTGGACATCATCTCCATCACCATCACCATCATCTTCATCATCATCACCGCCATCTCCACCGCTGCACCTCGTCACCGCTGTAGCAATTTGGGTTTGATCTTGATTGTTTGATAGGGGAAACTCTCCCGGTGTTGATTTCTACTTGTTATTGATGCTATTGAGTGAAATCGTTGAACCAAGGTTTATGTTCAGATTGTTATTCATTATCATATCACCTCGATCATGTTCCATATGATGTCTCGTGAGTAGTTCGTTTAGTTCTTGAGGACATGGGTGAAGTCTAAATGTTAGTAGTGAGGTATGGTTGAGTAATATTCAATGTTATGATATTTAAGTTGTGGTGTTATTCTTCTAGTGGTGTCGTGTGAACGTCGACTACACGACACTTCACCTTTATGGGCCTAGGGGAATGCATCTTGTACTCGTTTGCCAATTGCGGGGTTGCCGGAGTGACGAAACCTGAGCCCCCGTTGGTATATCGATGCGGGAGGGATCGCCAGGATCTCAGAGTTTAAGGCTGTGGTTAGATTTATCTTAATTACTTTCTTGTAGTTGCGGATGCTTGCAAGGGGTATAATCACAAGTATGTATTAGTCCTAGGAAGGGCGGTACATTAGCATAGGTTCACCCACACAACACTTATCAAAACAATGAAGATTAATTAGCCGTATGTAGCGAAAACACTAGACTAAAATCCCGTGTGTCCTCGAGAACGTTTGGTCATTATAAGTAAACAAACCGGCTTGTCCTTTGTGCTAAAAAGGATTGGGCCACTCGCTGCAATTGTTACTCTCGCACTTTACTTACTCGTACTTTATTCATCTGTTACATCAAAACCCCCTAAATACTTGTCTGTGAGCATTTACAGTGAATCCTTCATCGAAACTGCTTGTCAACACCTTCTGCTCCTCGTTGGGATCGACATTCTTACTTATCGAAGATACTACGATACACCCCCTATACTTGTGGGTCATCAGCTGCACAACATGGTTCTAACTTTTGGGTTACTCCTGAGCGTACCCGCCAAATTGTCAGATTCCAAGATCGCGCGGCTCAGGTCCGTGACTTCCTTAACTTCTGTACGAAGACTTTATTTTTAGTTTATGGAACCATGTTCCCTCGCAACAAGATGCCAGAAACTCTTCCTGCATTAATGGAAAAATTTCAAGATGCTCCTCGAATCCATGGCTTTGTGCGGGCTCAACTCTCTGCTGGCGCAAGATTTGCTATGATGATGATAAAGATTTGCTATCCGGAATTGCCCATGAATCAAATTGTTCCCACGTGCCTGGCTAAAATGTCGAAAAAAAGAGAAACGTGGGCAAGATTGATGATCTTGTGACTCCTGTAGCCGAAGATATGATGGATGAACTTCTTCGGATGGACGCTGAGTTCTTTGTGAAGGGTTGCTATGCCGAGCATAGTACTCGTCCTTCCAATGAACGAACAACCATAGACCATGTGCTAGGTATCCATTGAGGGTTTTTTCCTTTTTCTTGCTGTAGGTTCACCATTGATACGTCTTTGTAAACATGATCTATATTGTAAAGCTGTCAACTCTGTAAATATGTATTGTTTCTATTTTTGATCGTCGAGCCCCCGAGCCTTTGGCTGGAGCTTATACTGTTTTGTTATCCCGAAGATTTTTCTCTTATTGCGAGGAGATATATATATTTTGCTGTCGATGGGCACGAGCCCCCGAGTGTCTTGGTGGTGACGTTCTATATTTTTGTTGCGAGGTTTTCAGACCAAAGCAATAAAATTTTGACGAGTATACTATATTTATAGTTGTTAGCTTCCGATGTTCTATTTGGCGAGGTATTCTTGTACCAAGGCGAAATATTTCGGTAAGTCTAGTTTATCTATATTGTATATATTTTGTAACTTGAGAGCATTGAGCCCCCGAGCGTGTCGAAGAATAAGAAGTATATCTCCACTATCTTTATTATATTTGCGGCACCGCGAGCCCGCCTCATTAAAAACCTTTCCGGCCCCACTCGGTGCCCCGAAAAGGAAAAGAGTGCGTCTGAAAACTCGCGGGCGTTTCAGTACATTGTATTTTTACAGAGGAGGATTATATTTCGACTCTAAGCGTAGAACCGCCTGAGCTGCGCCACGTTCCAGGGGTTTTTCTCGGGAACCCCTGTCTTCTTGTCCTTTATCCTGTACGCTCCTCCGTCGATGACTCGAGCTTTTCAGTACTTTGCTGGTTGAGCCGTAGGACCAAATCGCCGACCTGGAAAGATCTGGGCCGCAATCGTCGACTGTGGTAGTCCTTCAGGTCTTGCTGGTACTTGGTAACTCGTGATAGTACTTTATCTCGAGCTTCATCGAGTGCATCCATATCATCCTCCCGAGCTTTTCGTGACGTTTCCTCGTCATACTCTGTTACTCTTGGAGAATCGTGCTCTATTTCAATTGGTAGTACTGCTTCGGCTCCGTGGACGAGGAAAAACGGAGTTTCTTGTGTCGCCGTATTTGGTGTTGTTCGGATGCTCCACAAAACACTTGACAATTCTTCTGGCCAGGTATGTCGAGCCTTTTCAAGCGGTCCTAGCAGACGTTTTTTAATGCCGTTGCAGATGATACCATTGGCTTTTTCGACTTGGCCATTGGTTTGTGGATGCCCTACTGATGCAAAGTGCAATTTAATGCCTACTTACGCGCAGGTATGCCTTGAACTCCTTAGGCTGTAAAGTTAGTACCGTTGTCGCAGTGACAATGCTATGAGGCACTCCGAACCGAAAAGCGAGGCCTTTCACAAACTTTATTCCCGATGCTGCATCCGGTGAATTTATTGGCTTCGCTTCTACCCACTTGGTGAATTTGTCGACCAGCAACCAACAGGTACTCATATCCTCCTGGCGAAGCTTTGTGCAACTTGCCCACCATATCGAGTCCCCATTGGGCAAAGGGCCAGGACAATGGTATTGGCATCAGCTCTGCCGCCGGAGAGTGAGGTTTTGCGGCGAATCTCTGGCACGCGTCGCAGGTTCGTACTATCTCTTTTGCATCCTCGATTGCTGTCAACCAGTAAAATCCTGCCCGAAAGACTTTGGCCGCAATAGCTCGACTGCTCGCGTGGTGACCACATATTCCTTCATGCACATCCTTTAGGATTATCTTTCCTTCTTCGGGTGTGACGCACCTTTGCAAGATGCCTGAAATACTTCGCTTGTATAACTCCCCTTTGACCACTGTGAAAGCTTTGGATCGTCGAATAATTCGCCTTGCCACAACTGGATCGTCGGGTATTTCCTTCCTGAGGATATACGATATGTACGCTTGCATCCAAGGAAATTCTACCATCATCACAAGCTCTTGGTCCTCTTCGTCCTCCACGGCTTCTTTGAGGGGCGCCAAAGTTTTTTCTTCCTTTGCTTTTTTCTGCGCCTTCTTCGGCTTTGTGGATCTCTCCGCTATTTCTTCCCAAAATACGCCTGGCGGGATTGGAAGGCACTGCGACCCGATGTTTGCGAGGACGTCGGCTTCATCATTGCTCAACCTACTGATGTGATTTACCTCGCATCCATCAAACAGCTTCTCAAGCTCATTGTACACCTCCTTGTACGCTACTGATACGTCTCCGACGTATCGATAATTTCTTATGTTCTATGCCATATTATTGATGATACCTACATGTTTTATGCACACTTTATGTCATATTCGTGCATTTTCTGGAACTAACCTATTAACAAGATGCCGAAGTGCCGGTTCCTGTTTTCTGCTGTTTTTGGTTTCAGAAATCCTAGTAACGAAATATTCTCGGAATCGGACGAAATCAAGACCCGGGTTCCTATTTTCACCGGAAGCATCCAGAACACCCGGGAAGGACCGGAGGGGGGCACTCGGGCCCCCGGACCATAGGCCGGCGCGGCCCGGGCCCCGGCCGCGCCGCCATATGGTGTGGCCACCCCTTCGACCCTCCTGCGCCGCCTCTTCGCCTATATAAAGCCTCCGTCGCGAAAACCACGATGCGAAAAACCACGATACGGAAAACCTTCCGAGCCGCCGTCGCGAAGCCAAGATCCGGGGGACAGGAGTCTCTGTTCCGGCACCCTGCCGGAGCGGGGAAGTGCCCCGGAAGGCTTCTCCATCGACACCGCTGCCATCTCCACCGCCATCTTCATCACCGCTGCTGCTCCCATGAGGAGGGAGTAGTTCTCCATCGAGGCTCGGGGCTGTACCGGTAGCTATGTGGTTCATCTCTCTCCTATGTACTTCAATACAATAATCTCATGAGCTGCCTTACATGATTGAGATTCATATGATGATGCTTGTAATCTAGATGTCACTATGCTAGTCAAGAGAGTTTTACTTATGTGATCTCCGGAGACTCCTTGTCCCACGTGTGTAAAGGTGACGAGTGTGTGCACCGTGTGGGTCTCTTAGGCTATATTTCACGAATACTTACTCACCGTTATGAATGGCGTAGTGAAGTGCTTATTTATATCTCTTTATGATTGCAATGTGTTTTGTATCACAATTTATCTATGTGCTACTCTAGTGATGTGTTATTAAAGTAGTTTATTCCTCCCGCACGGTGTAATGGTGACAGGTGTGTGCATCGATGTTAGTACTTGGCGTATGCTATGATCATGATCTCTTGTAGATTGTGAAGTTAACTATTGCTATGATAGTATTGATGTGATCTATTCCTCCTACATAGTGTGAAGGTGACAGTGTGCATGCTGTGTTAGTACTTGGTTTAGCCGTGTTGATCTTTCTTGCACTCTAAGGTTATTTAAATATGAACATTGAATTGTGGAGCTTGTTAACTCCGGCATTGAGGGTTCGTGTAATCCTACACAATGTGTTCATCATCCAACAAGAGTGTAGAGTATGCATTTATCTATTCTGTTATGTGATCAATGTTGAGAGTGTCCACTAGTGAAAGTGTAATCCCTAGGCCTTGTTCCTAAATACTGCTATCGCTGCTTGTTTACTATTTTACTGCGTTACTACTGCTGCGTTACTACTGCTGCGTCACTACTGCTTGTTTACTGTCCTGGGCAAAGCACTTTTCTGGTGCCGTTGCTACTACTTATTCATACCACCTGTATTTCACTATCTCTTCGCCGAACTAGTGCACCTATTAGGTGTGTTGGGGACACAAGAGACTTCTTGCTTTGTGGTTGCGGGGTTGCATGAGAGGGATATCTTTGACCTCTTCCTCCCCGAGATCGATAAACCTTGGGTGATCCACTTAAGGGAAACTTGCTGCTATTCTACAAACCTCTCGCTCTTGGAGGCCCAACACCTGTCTACAAGAATAGAAGCTCCCGTAGACATCAAGCAATTTTCTCGGCGCCGTTGCCGGGGAGGAAAGGTAAAAGGCACTCATACTCCGGTCTCGGGTAAAGTACTTTTCTCGGCGCCGTCGTGTGTGTGCTCGAAGCTATTTCCTTTAGATCCTGCAATTGCATCTTTTTGTTTCTTGTTTACACTAGTTTGGCATAATGGACAACAATGAGCTTCTTATTCTATTTCCTGATTTAAAACATGGATTGTTTGATGCGAAAATTAAAAAACCTATGGAATCTTATTTGCATGCTTTGGTAGTAATATTAGTATGAACGCTTTGAACACCATTGTTGATAATAATGTAGAAAGTTCTAAGCTTGGGGAAGCTGGTTTTCATGATCTTTTTAGTCCCCTAAGCATTGAGGAGAAAATTTTCTTTGATGATACTTTGCCTCCTATTTATGATGATTATAATGATAGTGGTCTTTTGGTGCCACCTACTATGGAGAGTAAATTTTGTTGTGATTATACTATGCCTCCTACACTTGATGAGAATAATAATGATAGCTACTTTGTTGAATTTGCTCCTACTACAATTAATAAGAACAACTATGCTTATGTTGGGAGTAGTAATAATTTTATGCATGAGACTCATGATAAGAATGCTTTATGTGATAGTTATATTGTTGAGTTTGCTCATGTTGCTACTGAAAGTTATTATGAGAGAGGAAAATATGGTTGTAGAAATTTTCATGTTACTAAAATGCCTCTCTATGTGCTGAAATTTTTGAAGCTACACTTGTTTTATCTTCCTATGCTTGTTACTTTGCTCTTCATGAACTTGTTTATTTACAAGATTCCTATGCATAGGAAGCATGTTAGACTTAAATGTGTTTTGAATTTGCCTCTTGATGCTCTCTTTTGCTTCAACTACTATTTCTTGCGAGTGCATCATTAAAATTGTTGAGCCCATCTTAATGGCTATAAAGAAAGAACTTCTTGGGAGATAACCCATGTGTTATTTTGCTACAGTACTTTGTTTTATATTTGTGTCTTGGAAGTTGTTTACTACTGTAGCAACCTCTCCTTATCTTAGTTTTGAGTTTTGTTGTGCCAAGTAAAGTCTTTGATAGTAAAGTAAGTACTAGATTTGGATTACTCGCGCAGTTCCAGATTTCTTTGCTGTCACGAATCTGGGTCTACCTCCCTGTAGCTAGCTCAGAAAATTAAGCCAATTTACGTGCATGATCCTCAGATATGTACGCAACTTTCATTCAATTTGGGCATTTTTATTTGAGCAAGTCTGGTGCCCTTTTAAAATTCGTCTTTACGGACTGTTCTGTTTTGACAGATTCTACCTTTTATTTTGCATTGCCTCTTTTGCTATGTTGGATGAATTTCTTTGATCCATTAATGTCCAGTAGCTTTATGCAATGACCAGAAGTGTTAAGAATGATTGTGTCACCTCTGAACATGTGAATTTTTATTATGCACTAACCCTCTAATGAGTTGTTTCGAGTTTGGTGTGGAGGAAGTTTTCAAGGGTCAAGAGAGGAAGATGATATACTATGATCAAGGAGAGTGAAAGCTCTAAGCTTGGGGATGCCCCGGTGGTTCACCCCTGCATATATCAAGAAGACTCAAGCATCTAAGCTTGGGGATGCCCAAGGCATCCCCTTCTTCATCGACAAATTATCAGGTTCCTTCTCTTGAAACTATATTTTTATTCGGCCACATCTTATGTACTTTACTTGGAGCGTCTGTGTGCTTTTATTTTCGTTTTGTTATTTTCATTCTCTGAATAAATTCATGCTTGTGTGGGAGAGAGACACGCTCCACTGGTTCATATGAACACATGTGTTCTTCGCTTTATCTTTTAGTGTTCATGGCGAAGGTTAAAACTGCTTCGTTCATTTTTATATGGTTGGATACGGAAAATGCTACATGTAGTAATCGGTATGATGTCTTGGATAATGTGATACTTGGCAATTCTTGTGCTCATGTTTAAGCTCTTGCATCATATACTTTGTACCTATTAATGAAGAAATACATAGAGCATGCTAAAATTTGGTTTGCATAATTGATCTCTCTAATGTCTAGATAATTTCTAGTATTGAGTTTGAACAACAAGGAAGACGGTGTAGAATCTTATAATGTTTACAATATTTCTTTTATGTGAGTTTTGCTGCACCGGTTCATCCTTGTGTTTGTTTCAAATAACCTTGCTAGCCTAAACCTTGTATCGAGAGGGAATACTTCTCATGCATCCAAAATCCTTGAGCCAATAACTATGCCATTTGTGTCCACCATACCTACCTACTACATGGTATTTCTCCGCCATTCCAAAGTAAATTGCTTGAGTGCTACCTTTAAATAATTCAAAATTTATCACCTCGATTTGTGTCAATGTTTTATAGCTCATGAGGAAGTATGTGGTGTTTTATCTTTCGATCTTGTCATTTACTTCGACGAGACTTTCACAATGGACTAGTGGCTTCATCCGCTTATCCAATAATTTTGCAAAAGGAGTCGGCAATGGGGTTCCCAGCCCGATTAATTAACTTGTATTAATAATTCTCTTCACATGTTTTGCTCGATTCATCGGTAAGCAACTTAATTTTGCAAATAGACACTCCTTCATGGTATGTGATTGTTGGAAGGCACCCGAGGATTCGGTTAGCCATGTTGTGTAAGCAAAAGGTTGGGAGGAGTGTCATCCATAAATAAAGAAAAACTAAACTAAAGTACATGTGTAAACAAAAGAGAAGAGGGATAATCTACCTTGCTGGTAGAGATAACGTCCTTCATGGGAGCCGCTCTTGAAAGTCCGGTTGATAAGGTAGTTAGAGTGCCCACTACCATTCGTTGACAACAACAAACACCTCTCAAAATTTTACTTTTATTGCTCTCTTTATGTTTTCAAAACCAAAGCTCTAGCACAAATATAGCAATCGATGCTTTCCTCTTTGAAGGACCATTCTTTTTACTTTTATGTTGAGTCAGTTCACCTATTTCTCTCCACCTCAAGAAGCAAACATTTGTGTTGTGCATTTATTCTTACATACTTGCATATTGCACTTGTTATATTACTCTATGTTGACAATTATCCATGAGATATACATGTACAAGTTGAAAGCAACTGCTGAAACTTAATCTTCCATTGTGTTGCTTCAATGTCTTTACTTTAAATTATTGCTTTATGAGTTAACTCTTATGCAAGACTTATTGATGCTTGTCTTGAAGTACTATTCATGAAAAGTCTTTGCTTTATGATTCACTTGTTTACTCATGTCATTACCATTGTTTTGATCGCTGCATCCACTACATATGTTTACAAATAGTATGATCAAGGTTATGATGGCATGTCACTTCAGAAATTATCTTTGTTATCGTTTTACCCGCTCGGGACGAGCGGAACTAAGCTTGGGGATGCTTGATACGTCTCCGACGTATCGATAATTTCTTATGTTCTATGCCATATTATTGATGATACCTACATGTTTTATGCACACTTTATGTCATATTCGTGCATTTTCACGGAACTAACCTATTAACAAGATGCCGAAGTGCCGGTTCTGTTTTCTCGCTGTTTTTGGTTTCGGAAATCCTAGTAACGAAATATTCTCGGAATCGGACGAAATCAAGACCCGGGTTCCTATTTTCACCGGAAGCATCCGGAACACCGGGAAGGACCGGAGGGGGGCACTCGGGCCCCCGGACCATAGGCCGGCGCGGCCCGGGCCCCGGCCGCGCCGCCATATGGTGTGGCCACCCCTTCGACCCTCCTGCGCCGCCTCTTCGCCTATATAAAGCCTCCGTCGCGAAAACCCCGATGCGAAAAACCACGATACGGAAAACCTTCCGGAGCCGCCGCCATCGCGAAGCCAAGATCCGGGGGACAGGAGTCTCCGTTCCGGCACCCTGCCGGAGCGGGGAAGTGCCCCCGGAAGGCTTCTCCATCGACACCGCTGCCATCTCCACCGCCATCTTCATCACCGCTGCTTGCTCCCATGAGGAGGGAGTAGTTCTCCATCGAGGCTCGGGGCTGTACCGGTAGCTATGTGGTTCATCTCTCTCCTATGTACTTCAATACAATAATCTCATGAGCTGCCTTACATGATTGAGATTCATATGATGATGCTTGTAATCTAGATGTCACTATGCTAGTCAAGAGAGTTTTACTTATGTGATCTCCGGAGACTCCTTGTCCCACGTGTGTAAAGGTGACAGAGTGTGTGCACCGTGTGGGTCTCTTAGGCTATATTTCACAGAATACTTACTCACCGTTATGAATGGCGTAGTGAAGTGCTTATTTATATCTCTTTATGATTGCAATGTGTTTTGTATCACAATTTATCTATGTGCTACTCTAGTGATGTGTTATTAAAGTAGTTTATTCCTCCCGCACGGTGTAATGGTGACAAGTGTGTGCATCGGTGTTAGTACTTGGCGTATGCTATGATCATGATCTCTTGTAGATTGTGAAGTTAACTATTGCTATGATAGTATTGATGTGATCTATTCCTCCTACATAGTGTGAAGGTGACGAGTGTGCATGCTTGTGTTAGTACTTGGTTTAGCCGTGTTGATCTTTCTTGCACTCTAAGGTTATTTAAATATGAACATTGAATTGTGGAGCTTGTTAACTCCGGCATTGAGGGTTCGTGTAATCCTACACAATGTGTTCATCATCCAACAAGAGTGTAGAGTATGCATTTATCTATTCGTTATGTGATCAATGTTGAGAGTGTCCACTAGTGAAAGTGTAATCCCTAGGCCTTGTTCCTAAATACTGCTATCGCTGCTTGTTTACTATTTTACTGCGTTACTACTGCTGCGTTACTACTGCTGCGTCACTACTGCTTGTTTACTGTCCTGGGCAAAGCACTTTTCTGGTGCCGTTGCTACTACTTATTCATACCACTCGTATTTCACTATCTCTTCGCCGAACTAGTGCACCTATTAGGTGTGTTGGGGACACAAGAGACTTCTTGCTTTGTGGTTGCGGGGTTGCATGAGAGGGATATCTTTGACCTCTTCCTCCCTGAGATCGATAAACCTTGGGTGATCCACTTAAGGGAAACTTGCTGCTGTTCTACAAACCTCTGCTCTTGGAGGCCCAACACTGTCTACAAGAATAGAAGCTCCCGTAGACATCAGCTACCATGCTATCATTGACTGCATCACATTGGTTCATAACTTGCCGAGCCACCAATTGTGAGTCGCCAAAGATTTTTAGTCGAGTTGCGCCGCAAGCTTTCGCCATCTTCATCCCGTGTATGAGGGCTTCGTATTCTGCCTCATTGTTGGATGCTTTTGGGAACATCATCCGTAGGATATTATTTAACTTGTCGCTTTCAGGTGATATAAGTATCACTCCTGCGCCAGCTCCTTCTACTCTCTTGGATCCGTCAAAGTTCATGGTCCAAGTTCTCGACAAATCTGGGGGTCCCGTGTTTTGCAGCTCCATCCACTCTGCAATGAAATCTGGCAAAACTTGCGACTTGATTGCTTTTCTTTTTTCATACGTGATATCCCGAGGGAAAGTTCTATTCCCCAAAGGGAGACATGCCCTGTAGCTTCTGGATTGTTCAGTATATTTGAGAGAGGTGCTTCATTGACTACTATTATCGGGTGTGCCGGAAAATAGTGGCGCAACTTTCTTGCCGTTGTAATCACTCCATATGCTAGTTTACGTGCTACCGCGGGTACCGCTGTTTGGAAGGCGATAAAACTTCACTGATGAAATATACCGGCCTTTGCACTCCATGGAGTTTTCCTTCTTCTTCTCTTTCGACAACTAGCACCGTGCTAACCACCTGGGGTGTGGCTGCAATGTACAGCAGGAGGGGTTCTTTTTCCTTCGGCGAGATTGTTCGTTTCAGATCCTCGAAAGCTCTATCGGCTTCTTCGTTCCACTGGAATTTCTCCCCTTGCTTTATTAAAGCGTAGAACGGCAACGCTTTTTCTCCCAGCCTGGCGACGAATCTGCTTAAAGCTGTTTGATTGGTCTCGCTAGTGGATCCAAGTTTAGGTGGTGCTTGGCAAGTTCCCTGGGTACTCCTGGCATGTCAGCTGGACACCATGCGAAGATTTTCCAGTTCTCACGGAGGAACTCGACGAGCGCGCTTTCCTATACGAGGTCCATGTCGTTTGCGATGGATGTCGTCTTTTTTGGATCCGTCGGGTGAATCTGCACCTCCTTAGAATTTTTCTCAGTGTTGAAAGTTGATTCTTTATTTGGCCTTCCAACATCTGGCAGCACGTCGTAGTCAGTCATGAGCCTTGACGCCAAATACTCAGCTTGCATCCCGAAAGTTTCTGATATTCAATGAAAATCCTTATCACATTTATCGGCTAGGGCGAAGCTTCCTTTGATTGTGATTGGTCCCTTAGGTCCAGGCATCCTCCACAACAGGTACGTATAATGTGGTACCGCCATAAATCTAGCATATGCTGGTCGTCCCAACAGAGCGTGGTACTGTGACGGGAAATCTACGACCTCAAACTCCAACTTCTCGATTCTGTAATTTTCTCGGGTCCAAACTGAACGTCGAGATTAATCTTCCCCAGCGGATAGCTTGGCTTCTCTGGTGTGATACCGTGGAATCTCATGTCTGTTGGCTTTAAGTTTGCTAGGGATATGTTCATCTTCCTTAATGTATCTGCGTACATAAGGTTTAAGGTGCTGCCGCCATCTATAAACACGCGAGATACGTCAAATCCTGCGATGACTGCTGGTAGTATGAGTGATGACTGCCCTGGTCGAGGAACTTGATGTGGATGATCTGCTATAGTGAAGCCAATGTCTTGCCCTGACCAATTAAGGTACTCGACTATTGGTGGCGGCATTTTCTCTGCCATGAACACCTGCCGCGAGATTACTTTCTGAGTTCTATTGGATGGCCTTCCCCTCTGAATCATCGAGATCGCTCCGTTAGAGTTAGGATCAACGTAAGGCGGTGGTGCAGGTGCCGCCGCTATTCTGAGCTGATGTCGATTGTCGTCCGTAATCGCGGGAGGAGGTGGCAAGTGAATCTCACTTCGGGTTCTCGAGGATTTCTTTGCGCCTGCTCGAGCATTAGCATGCCCTGCATACCTTAGCATTGCCTGGAAATTGCGACAATCCTTCTACGGATGTCCCGACCGTCTTTTTCCGTTCGTTGTCGAGGAAAAAGTGCATCCGACACGGCCCGTTCATCATCTCTTCGGGAGACACGAAAGGCCTCTGGAACCTTGGCCCGCTATTTTGCCTATTGTTTCGAGATTTATCTCTATTGTCGCCTCGTTGCTCATTACTTCTCTGGTAATCATCTCTGTTGTTTCCTCCTGCGCTTGCTCGGAAACTAGCCGAGATTTGTCCTGGAGCATCATAGCTCGAGTACTACCGAGGAAATCGTCGCCTTGGTTGATAATTTCGACCGCGGTCTTCCTCTGGCGACCTATGCCGTTTGTTGTGGACAGCATCTTCTCCATCTGGCCATCTGTTTGCTATTTCCATTAATGCGGACACTGTCTTTGGATTGGTCCTTCCCAGATCCTCGACAAAATCTCCACGCCTGATCCCTGCGACAAACGCATCTATTGCTCTCTCGTCGGATATATTTTACTGCCGAATTTTTGATGATGTTCCACCTTTGGATATATTTTCTCATTGGCTCGTCCGGCTTTTGTCGGCACGCTCTCAACTCCTCTAATGACGCAGGTTTCTTGCATGTGGACCGGAAGTTCTTGACGAACACGTCCTCGAAGCTCTCCCGACTGTCGATAGATCCCGGAGGAAGTTTCTTTATCCAAGATCGTGCGGCTCCACCCAAATGCACCTGGATGCTTTGCATAGCCGTTGCTCTGGTTCCTCCTGTGAGCTTTACCGTCTCGAGATAATCAACTAGCCAATCCTCTGGATCTTGGAGGCCGTCGAATTTCTTGAAGTTATCAGGTAATTTGAATCCTGAAGGGACTCGAGTTTCTCAAACTCTCCTTGTAAAGCATGGAAAACCACACATATCCTCGTCATTTAGCTCTGGGGACTGCCGATGTTCCCTTCTGCTTTGTCGCGCTCTATCGACCCTTGCTTGTGCTGCCGTGTCCCTTGCTCCACTTGGTCCTTCGGGAGCTGCTGCTGCTGCCGCAGGTCGTGGACTATTTTGCCTTGTTGTTCCTTCGGGAGGTGTTGATACAAACGCCGTTCCCATGGCTCCAACTCCTGCCATTGCCATGTTATATAATGCCTCTCTTGGATCTCCTGGGGGTGGCCTGGATGCAAGGATGAAAGCTTGCGTCGCCATATACCCAGCTTCTGGTGTCTTGGGGATGATGTTCCCTCTCGTGTCTATCGACATAAAAGACATGTCGAGGTTTTGAACCAAGTGTTCTCTTTCCCCTTCGGGTACGTTTTGCAACCTTGATCTTGCTCGTTCCGAGCTTCCCGTGGCTATCACCCGAAGTTCTAGAATGTCGACTCAGCTCCGCCCTTCGCCTACTTGATGCGGAGGCTGCCTCCTTTCTTCTGTTTAGCTCAGATTCGTCTGTTTTTCCAATTCCCTTGCAGCTCGTGCGAGCCTATATTGATATGCTTGTAATTCTTCTGGCGTGGCTGTGGTGGCCATTGGTTCGGAGCCATCTATATCTCTTGCTGCTCTATCCCATGCTGCTTGCGGAAGTTGGACTCTATCTCGCGGCTGTGGCCCGATATATTTATTGCCTAGGCCTCGCCGCAAATCAGAGGGATCGACGTATGGATTTCCCAAATCGTCGAAAGCCTCAGATGTTTCCTCCTGGTCACGGCTTGGCTCTCCGATGACATAAATCTGATGATACTTTGTATTCATATCAATGTTGGGTTTGGTGACACCATCATTAAGATTGGCGAAGACCTTGCCCACTGTGGTAGATTTGTCGATGAAGTTGTAGCTGTCGACACTGTTTGAGCCATCGCTTATATAGGAGTCCGCAGATGACTCAAACGACATGTCGCTGAAGATCTTGGCGAGTTTTTCTCTTGCCCTGGTGCTGATGAAGCGTGACGACGAAGTTTCTTCTTCTCCTGATTCGGTTGACGACGTATAGCTTGAAAAATCGGAATCGACCGCCGACGATCCCGATGAAATCGGAATTTCGACACGATACGATCCCTCTTTCTCGACACGAAAGTGAAATCTTCCGAACGTCATCTCCATAGGCTCCTCCATATATGCATATGCATCCAAACGGGAGGGCGGGTGAGGAACAAAATCGAAAAGACCAGTTGCGATCT
The DNA here is from genome assembly GCF_022539505.1 of Lolium rigidum. Taxonomy (NCBI): domain Eukaryota; kingdom Viridiplantae; phylum Streptophyta; class Magnoliopsida; order Poales; family Poaceae; genus Lolium; species Lolium rigidum. The sequence continues at coordinate 56,665,964 of NC_061509.1, forward strand.
GTTTACCTCGATCCATTGCGTTGCTTGCGGTTGATGAAGTCGACGATATTGAACGTGCCATCGAGATCGGATCCTTGACGCCTCTAATTCCCACAGACGGCGCCAATTGACAAGGGATTAACTTATCAATGCCTACGGGTTGTAGACTAGGGTTTAATTGGAAGTAGAGGGCAAGTAGATCTCGAAGGTTTCAGCCGAAAGGTACTCGACGATTATGAAATTAAGGTCTGAGAAACAATGATTCGATGCTTTCTTTGTCCCTCGACTCCCCCTTATATAGGAGGCGGAGCCGAGGGATTCGTATTTTACAAGTTACAGAGTCCGGGAAGGTTTCTAACTCCTCCCGCAAGATTACAAATAATGCTTCCTATTACAACTCTAGCTTTCCTTAACAATATCTTGGGCTTCCGAATCTTCTTATTCTTCGGGTAGTGGGCCTTCAGTAAACCCCGGGTACCATCATCGGCAGGCCCATTGGGGATGCCTATGTCACATACCGATGTGTGCGGACCAATGAGTGTAGCATCGCGCGGTGGTTATCGTTATGTTCTAACCTTCACAGATGATCTGAGTAGATATGGGTATATCTATTTCATGAAACATAAATCCGAAACTTTCGAGAAGTTTAAGGAATTCCAAAGTGAAGTAGAAAATCAACATAACAAGAAGATTAAATTTCTACGATCCGATCGCGGAGGTGAATATCTGAGTTATGAGTTTGGCATGCATTTAAAGAAATGCGGAATACTTTCACAATTGACACCGCCGGGAACACCTCAACGAAACGGTGTGTCTGAACGTCGTAATCGAACTCTCTTAGATATAGTTCGTTCTATGATGTCTCTTACTGATTTACCTTTATCATTTTGGAGTTATGCATTAGAGACAGCCGCATTCACTTTAAATAGAGCACCATCAAAATCCGTTGAAACGACACCGTATGAATTATGGTTTAATAAGAAACCTAAGCTGTCGTTCCTTAAAGTTTGGGGTTGCGAAGCCTATGTAAAGAAGTTACAACCGAACAAGCTAGAACCCAAAGCGGAGAAATGCGTCTTCATAGGATACCCTAAGGAAACTATAGGGTACACTTTCTATCACAGATCCGAAGGCAAAATCTTTGTTGCTAAGAACGGAACCTTTCTTGAGAAAGAATTTCTCACTAAAGAAGTGACTGGAAGAAAAGTAGAACTCGATGAGATTGATGAATCTATACTCGTTGATCAGAGTAGCGCAGTACCGGAAATTGTACCTGTACCGCCTACACCGGCAACAGAGGAAGCTAATGATAATGATCATGAAACTTCGAACGAGGAAACTACTGAACCTCGCAGATCGACAAGGGAACGTGCCACTCCTGATTGGTATGATCCTTGTCTAAATGTCATGATTGTGGACAACAATGATGAAGACCCTGCGACGTATGAAGAAGCGATGATGAGCCCAGATTTCAACAAATGGCAAGAAGCCATGAAATCTGAAATGGGATCCATGGTTGATAATTTCGACCGCGGTCTTCCTCTGGCGACCTATGCCGTTTGGTGTGGACAGCATCTTCTCCATCTGCCCATCTGTTTGCTATTTCCATTAATGCGGACACTGTCTTTGGATTGGTCCTTCCCAGATCCTCGACAAAATCTCCACGCCTGATCCCTGCGACAAACGCATCTATTGCTCTCTCGTCAGATATATTTTCTGCCGAATTTTTGATGATGTTCCACCTTTGGATATATTTTCTCATTGGCTCGTCTGGCTTTTGTCGGCACGCTCTCAACTCCTCTAATGACGCAGGTTTCTTGCATGTGGACCGGAAGTTCTTGATGAACACGTCCTCGAAGATCTCCCAGCTATCGATAGATCCTGGAGGAAGTTTCTTTATCCAAGATCGTGCGGCTCCACTCAAATGCACCTGGATGCTTTGCATAGCTGTTGCTCTGGTTCCTCCTGTGAGCTTTACCGTCTCGAGATAATCAACTAGCCAATCCTCTGGATCTTGGAGGCCGTCGAATTTCTTGAAGTTATCAGGTAATTTGAATCCTGAAGGGACTCGAGTTTTTCGAACTCTCCTTGTAAAGCATGGCAAACCACACATATCCTCGTCATTTAGCTCTGGGGACTGCCGATGTTCCCTTCTGCTTTGTCGCGCTCTATCGACCCTTGCTTGTGCTGCCGTGTCCCTTGCTCCACTTGGTCCTTCGGGAGCTGCTGCTGCTGCTGCCGCAGGTCGTGGACTATTTTGCCTTGTTGTTCCTTCGGGAGGTGTTGATACAAACGCCGTTCCCATGGCTCCAACTCCTGCCATTGCCATGTTATATAATGCCTCTCTTGGATCTCCCGGGGTGGCACGGATGCAAGGATGAAAGCTTGTGTCGCCATATACCCAGCTTCTGGTGTCTTGGGGATGATGTTCCCTCTCGTGTCTATCGACATAAAAGACATGTCGAGGTTTTGAACCAAGTGTTCTCTTTCCCCTTCGGGTACGTTTTGCAACCTTGATCTTGCTCTGTTCCGAGCTTCCCTGTGGCTATCACCCGAAGTTCTAGAAAGTCGACTCAGCTCTGCCCTTCGCCTACTTGATGCAGAGGCTGCCTCCTTTCTTCTGTTTAGCTCAGCTGTCTGTTTTTCCAATTCCCTTGCAGCTCGTGCGAGCCTATATTGATATGCTTGTAATTCTTCTAGCGTGGCTGTGGTGGCCATTGGTTCGGAGCCATCTATAGCTCTTGCTGCTCTATCCCATCCTGCTTGCGGAAGTTGGACTCTATCTCGCGGCTGTGGCCCGATATATTTATTGCCTAGGCCTCGCCGCAAATCGAGAGGATCGACGTATGGATTTCCCAAATCGTCGAAAGCCTCAGATGTTTCCTCCTGGTCACGGCTTGGCTCTCCGATGACATAAATCTGATGATACTTTGTATTCATATCTATGTTGGGTTTGGTGACACCATCATTAAGATTGGCGAAGACCTTGCCCACTGTGGTAGATTTGTCGATGAAGTTGTAGTTGTCGACACTGTTTGAGCCATCGCTTATATAGGAGTCCGTAGATGACTCAAACGACATGTCGCTGAAGATCTTGGCGAGTTTTTCTCTTGCCCTGGTGCTGATGAAGCGTGACGACGAAGTTTCTTCTTCTCTTGATTCGGTTGACGATGTATAGCTTGAAAAATCGGAATCGACCGCCGACGATCCCGATGAAATCGGAATTTCGACACGATACGATCCCTCTTTCTCGACACGAAAGTGAAATCTTCCGAACGTCATCTCCATAGGCTCCTCCATATATGCATATGCATCCAAACGGGAGGGCGGGTGAGGAACAAAATCGAAAAGACCAGTTGTGATCTGTTTACCTCGATCCATTGCGTTGCTTGCGGTTGATGAAGTCGACGATATTGAACGTGCCATCGAGATCGGATCCTTGACGCCTCTAATTCCCACAGACGGCGCCAATTGACAAGGGATTAACTTATCAATGCCTACGGGTTGTAGACTAGGGTTTAATTGGAAGTAGAGGGCAAGTAGATCTCGAAGGTTTCAGCCGAAAGGTACTCGACGATTATGAAATTAAGGTCTGAGAAACAATGATTCGATGCTTTCTTTGTCCCTTGATACGTCCCCGACGTATCCATAATTTCTGTCGTTCCATGCTTGTTTTATGACAATACTTACATGTTTTGCTTGCACTTTATGATGTTTTCATGCATTTTCCGGAACTAACCTATTAACAAGATGCCACGGTGCCGGTTCTCGTTTTCTGCTGTTTTTGGTTCCGTAAAGGCTGTTCGGGCAATATTCTCGGAATTGGACGAAATCAACGCCAAACCTCCTATTTTCTCCGGAAGGCTCCGAACACCGAAGAAGAGTCGGAGAGGGGCCAGGGGGCCACCACACCACATGGCGGCGCGGGCCAGGCCTAGGCCGCGCCGGCCTAGGGTGTGGCGCCCCGTGTGCCCCCTCGCGCCGCCTCTTCGCCTATAAAATCCCTTTCGACCTAAAAACACCGTACCAATTGACGAAACTCCGGAAAGACTCCGTGGGCGCCGCCACCGTCGCGAAACTCCAATTCGGGGACAGAACTCGTCCCGGCACCTCGCCGGGACGGGGAAGTGCTCCCGGAAGCCATCTCCATCAACGCCACCGCCTCCGCCATGCTCCGTGAGTAGTTCCCCCATGGACTACGGGTTCTAGCAGTAGCTATGTCGGTATACTCTCCCCCATGTACTTCAATACAATGGTCTCATGAGCTGCCTTACATGATTGAGATTCATCCGATGTAATCGGTGTTGTGTTTGTTGGGATCCGATGGATGATACATTATGATTAGTCTATCTATAAAGTTTGTGAAGTTATTGTTGCTGCAATCTTGTTATGCTTAATGCTTGTCACTAGGGCCCGAGTGCCATGATCTTAGATTTGAGCTCTATACTTATTGCTTAGATTGTATCTACAAGTTGTATGCACATGTCACCGTCCGGAACCAATGGCCCCGAAGTGACGTAAATCGGGACAACCGGAGGGGATGGTAGTGATGTGAGGATCACATGTTTTCACGGAGTGTTAATGCTTTGCTCCGGTGCTCTATTAAAAGGAGTACCTTAATATCCAGTAGTTTCCCTTGAGGCCCGGCTGCCACCGGCTTGTAGGACAAAAGATGTTGTGCAAGTTTCTCATTGCGAGCACGTACGACTATATACGGAAAACATGCCTACATGATTAATGAATTGATGTTCTTTCTTAATGCTTTATCAATCCTGTCAATTGCCCAACTGTAATTTGTTCACCCAACACTTGTTACTTGTTATTGGAGAGTCACCACTAGTGTAGATCGCTGGGAACCCCGGTCCATCTTTCATCATCATATACTCGTTCTACATGTCAACTGTTTTCTGGTGCCATTGCTCTCATATTACTATTACTGCTGCTGTGTTACTCGTTACTATTGCTCTCATACCACTGCTACTTTCACATCACCCCCGTTGCTAGTGCTTTTCCAGGTGCAATTGAATTGACAACTCGGTTGTTAAGGCTTATAAGTATTCTTTACCTCCCCTTGTGTCGAATCAATAAATTTGGGTTATACTTCCCTCGAAGACTCGTTGCGATCCCCTATACTTGTGGGTCATCAAGACTATTTTCTGGCGCCGTTGCCGGGGAGGCATAGCTCTACTCATAAGTTCACCTGGGGAGTACACTCTACCTCTCTCTCTACTTTTATTTTATTTTGTTTTGCTAGTTTACTTTTGTCTAGTTTATTTGTGCTTAGTTTATTTCTGTCTAGTATTAGTTTGCTTAGTTTAGTTTTGCTTAGTTTATTTTTGTCTTGTTTTATTTGTCTCATATACCCAAAAATCCATAAAAATTTGAAAAACCAAAAAATTAAAAACTGCTGTTATGGGAGAACCAACAACCTACTTGGAGCTTATAGAATGTTATAATTGTTATAGAGAATCAAGAACTGGTAAAATAATGAGTGCTATGATAGAAAAATTGAATACAATTGCTAAAATTTTGCTTGAACGCCATGATATAAACTGTTGCTCTCAACAGGATACTAAACATCTTAAATTTCAATGTGGCTTTAGTGAGGAATTTTTAATTAAGAACTATAATCGGAATTGCTATATTCATTATGGGTTCGAGGAGGTAGAACAATTTGTCTTATTTATGGGAGCCTCCGAGATAGAATCCTTCATGGTTGAGAATTATGAAACTTGTGTTGTTTGTAAGGGCCTTAAAGATTATGTCTCTACTATCCTTAATTCTTGCATAGAATGCTACAAGTAGGAATCCTTATATCCTTGATTATAAAGAGAGACACATTAATGCACAAGAATGCACTCACAATTTGCAGGAACCGGTGGAAGAAGAAATTGATGAACCCGAAAGCTCATTGGATGAAAAAGAGGAGGAAATTGATGAACCTCGAATGCTCATTGGATGAAAAAGAAGAGGAGAGCGACGAACAAAAGGAGGAAGAATGGATTAGCTACCCATTCCAACCTTCTAATGAGAGTAACTCTTTATCTCTTACACTATTTGATTGTCCTCCATGCTTACCGGAAGAGGTTGAATGTTATGTTCCTGTGGATTCTCTTGAAATAGTACCTATGAGTAATACTTGTGAGAATGATTATGCTACTCGTTATATATGATAATCCATGCTACTTTGATAAATCTTATGATAATGCTTTGTTTGTGCCTGATGTCGAAATGCATGGTACTAAAGAATTTTGCTTGGCAAATGTTTATGATAAAGCCCTAGATGATGGTCCTATGTTACTTGATACTATTAATTGTACTACTAATGAAAATGGGATTGGAGAGTTATTGACTTTATCTATGTGTCCCATATCTCTTGAGATTGATCAACTACCTTGTTATATTATTAATAAAAGTAAGTTTGAAAGTTTTAATTCCACTATTCTTGAACTTGATAAAAATTATGTGTTTGGAAATCGTGAAAAGTATGCTGCATGTGATAGTTATATTGTTGAGTTTGTTCATGAAGCTACTGAAAATTATTATGAGAGAGGAAAATATGGTTGTAGAAATTTTCATGGTGCTAAAACACCTCTCTATATGCTTAAAATCTTGAAGTTACACTTGTTCTATCTTCCTATGCTTGTTACTTTGCTTTTCATGAACTTGTTTATTTACAAGATTCCTTTGCATAGGAAGCATGTTAGACTTAAATGTGTTTTGAATTTGCCTCTTGATGCTCTCTTTTGCTTCACATACTATTTCTTGCGAGTGCATCATTAAAACTGCTGAGCCCATCTTAATGGCTATAAAGAAAGAACTTCTTGGGAGATAACCCATGTGTTATTTTGCTACAGTACTTTGTTTTATATTTGTGTCTTGGAAGTTGTTTACTACTGTAGCAACCTCTCCTTATCTTAGTTTTGTGTTTTGTTGTGCCAAGTGAAGCCTCTAATCGAAGGTTGATACTAGATTTGGATTACTGCGCAGAAACAGATTTCTTTGCTGTCACGAATCTGGGTCTAATTCTCTGTAGGTAACTCAGAAAATTATGCCAATTTACGTGAGTGATCCTCAGATATGTACGCAACTTTCATTAGTTTTGAGTTTTCTGATTTGAGCAACGGAAGTATTTTATTAAAATTCGTCTTTACTCGGCTGTTCTGTTTTGGCAGATTCTGTCTCTCGTTTTTTGCATTGTCTCTTGTGGACTTTAAGCGAGGTTTTCTAGACGTGGAGAGCTGTAGCTAATGTTTTATTGAGTTCTTGCAATGTGCCACTACAGGACCAAGGTGGATTCAAATTTTTTGAGTACTAACCCCTCTAATGAAGTTTGTGAGAAATTTGGTGTGAAGGAAGTTTTCAAGGGTCAAGAGAGGAGGATGATATATGATCAAGAAGAGTGAAAAGCATAAGCTTGGGGATGCCCCCGTGGTTCATCCCTGCAAATTTCAAGAAGACTCAAGCGTCTAAGCTTGGGGATGCCCAAGGCATCCCCTTCTTCATCAACTTATCGAGTTCCTCCCCCGAAACTATATTTTTATTCGGTCACATCATATGTGTTTTACTTGGAGCGTCCGTGTGTTTATTTTCGTTTTGTTTTGTTTGAATAAGATCGGATCCTAGCTATCCTTGTTTGGGAGAGAGACACGCTCCGCTTTTTCATATGAACACATGTGTTCTTCGTTTTACTTTTAATGTTCAATGATAAAAGTTGGAAGCTACAATACTTATTGGTTATTTGGTTGGGAAAAGAAAATGCCTCATATGTTGTGGATAATTTGACACTTGGCAATTGTTTTGAGCTCTCAAGTAGATCATAAGTTTTTGCATGTAGTTTAAACCTATTAGTGGAGAACTACCTGTAAAGCTTGTTAAAATTGGTTTGCATAATTGATCTCTCTTAAGGTCTAGATATTTTCTCGGTAAAGCGTTTGAGCAACAAGGAAGACAAGTGTAGAGTATTATAATGCCTGCGATATGTTCTTATGTAAGTTTTGTCTGTACCGGTTCATACTTGTGTTTGCTTCAAACAACCTTGCTAGCCTAAGCCTTGTATCGAGAGGGATTACTTCTCATGCATCCAAAATCCTTGAGCCAACCACTATGCCATTTGTGTCCACCATACCTACCTACTATGTGGTAATTCCTGCCATTCCAAAGTAAATTGCTTGAGTGCTACCTTTAAACAATTCAAAATGCTTCTCAATTTGTGTTAATGTTTTATAGCTCATGAGGAAGTATGTGGTGTTTATCTTTCATTCTTGTTGGGCAACTTTCACCAACGGACTAGTGGCTTCATCCGCTTATCCAATAATTTTGCAAAAAGAGCTGGCAATGGGATTCCCGAGTCCCAAATTAATTAACAAAAATAGACACTCCTCCATGGTATGTGATTGTTGGACGGCACCCGAAGGATTCGGTTAGCCATGGCTTGTGTAAGCAAAGGTTGGGAGGAGTGTCATCATAATAAAACTAAAATAAAAAGGCACTCCTTCATGGTATGAGATTGTTGGCAGGCACCCGAGGATTCGGTTAGCCATGGTTTGTGAAAGAAAGGTTGGAAGGAGTGCCACCCAAAAATAAAAATAATTCATGGGAGCCGCTCTTTGAAGGTTTGTTTGTCAAGGGGGTTAGTGTACCCATTACCATTCGTTGACAACAACAAACACCTCTCAAAATTTTACTTTTTATGCTCTCTTTATGTTTTCAAAACCAAAGCTCTAGCACAAATATAGCAATCGATGCTTTCCTCTTTGAAGGACCATTCTTTTACTTTTATGTTGAGTCAGCTTACCTACTTCCTCCCACCTTAGAAGCAAACACTTGTGTTAATCGTGCATTGATTCGTACATACTTGCATATTTGCATTCATCATATTACTTTGTGTTGACAATATCCATGAGATATGCATGTTGAAAGTTGAAAGCATCCGCTGAAACTTATATCTTCCTTTGTGTTGCTTCGATGCCTTTACTTTGAATTTATTACTTTATGAGTTAACTCTTATGCAAGAATTTTGATGCTTGTCTTGAAAGTACTCTTCATGAAAAGTTTTGCTATATGTTATCTACTTGTTAGCAACTATAGATCATTGCCTTGAGTCACTTCATTCATTTCATATGCTTTGTAATAGTATGATCAAGGTTATGTAAGTAGCATGTCACTACAGAAATTATTCTTTTTATCGTTTACCTGCTCGGGACGAGCAGAACTAAGCTTAGGGATGCTCGATACGTCCCCGACGTATCCATAATTTCTGTCGTTCCATGCTTGTTTTATGACAATACTTACATGTTTTGCTTGCACTTTATGATGTTTTCATGCATTTTCCGGAACTAACCTATTAACAAGATGCCACGGTGCCGTTCCTCGTTTTCTCGCCGTTTTTGGTTCCGTAAAGGCTGTTCGGGCAATATTCTCGGAATTGGACGAAATCAACGCCAAACCTCCTATTTTCTCCGGAAGGCTCCGAACACCGAAGAAGGGTCGGAGAGGGGCCAGGGGGCCACCACACCACATGGCGGCGCGGGCCAGGCCTAGGCCGCGCCGGCCTAGGGTGTGGCGCCCCCAGGTGCCCCCCTGCGCCGCCTCTTCGCCTATAAAATCCCTTTCGACCTAAAAACACCGTACCAATTGACGAAACTCCAGAAAGACTCCAGGGGCGCCGCCACCGTCGCGAAACTCCACCTCGGGGGACGGAACTCTGTCCCGGCACCCGCCGGGACGGGGAAGTGCCCCGGAAGCCATCTCCATCAACGCCACCGCCTCCGCCATGCTCCGTGAGTAGTTCCCCCATGGACTACGGGTTCTAGCAGTAGCTATGTCGGTATACTCTCCCCCATGTACTTCAATACAATGGTCTCATGAGCTGCCTTACATGATTGAGATTCATCCGATGTAATCGGTGTTGTGTTTGTTGGGATCCGATGGATGATACATTATGATTAGTCTATCTATAAAGTTTGTGAAGTTATTGTTGCTGCAATCTTGTTATGCTTAATGCTTGTCACTAGGGCCCGAGTGCCATGATCTTAGATTTGAGCTCTATACTTATTGCTTAGATTGTATCTACAAGTTGTATGCACATGTCACTGTCCGGAACCAATGGCCCCGAAGTGACAGAAATCGGGACAACCGGAGGGGATGGTAGTGATGTGAGGATCACATGTTTTCACGGAGTGTTAATGCTTTGCTCCGGTGCTCTATTAAAAGGAGTACCTTAATATCCAAGTAGTTTCCCTTGAGGCCCGGCTGCCACCGGCTTGTAGGACAAAAGATGTTGTGCAAGTTTCTCATTGCGAGCACGTACGACTATATACGGAAAACATGCCTACATGATTAATGAATTGATGTTCTTTCTTAATGCTTTATCAATCCTGTCAATTGCCCAACTGTAATTTGTTCACCCAACACTTGTTACTTGTTATTGGAGAGTTACCACTAGTGTAGATCGCTGGGAACCCCGGTCCATCTTTCATCATCATATACTCGTTCTACATGTCAACTGTTTTCTGGTGCCATTGCTCTCATATTACTATTACTGCTGCTGTGTTACTGTTACTATTGCTCTCATACCACTGCTACTTTCACATCACCCCTGTTGCTAGTGCTTTTCCAGTGCAGCTGAATTGACAACTCAGTTGTTAAGGCTTATAAGTATTCTTTACCTCCCCTTGTGTCGAATCAATAAATTTGGGTTATACTTCCCTCGAAGACTGTTGCGATCCCCTATACTTGTGGGTCATCATCCCTCGACTCCCCCTTATATAGGAGGCGGAGCCGAGGGATTCATATTGTACAAGTTACAGAGTCCGGGAAGGTTTCTAACTCCTCCCGCAAGATTACAAATAATGCTTCCTATTACAACTCTAGCTTTCCTTAACAATATCTTGGGCTTCCGAATCTTCTTATTCTTCGGGTAGTGGGCCTTCGATAAACCCGGGTACCATCTTCGGCAGGCCCATTGGGGATGCCTATGTCACATACCGATGTGTGCGGACCAATGAGTGTAGCATCGCGCGGTGGTTATCGTTATGTTCTAACCTTCACGGATGATCCGAGTAGATATGGGTATATCTATTTCATGAAACATAAATCCGAAACTTTCGAGAAGTTTAAGGAATTCCAAAGTGAAGTAGAAAATCAACGTAACAAGAAGATTAAATTTCTACGATCTGATCGCGGAGGTGAATATCTGAGTTATGAGTTTGGCATGCATTTAAAGAAATGCGGAATACTTTCACAATTGACACCGCCGGGAACACCTCAACGAAACGGTGTGTCCGAACGTCGTAATCGAACTCTCTTAGATATAGTTCGTTCTATGATGTCTCTTACTGATTTACCTTTATCATTTTGGAGTTATGCATTAGAGACAGCCGCATTCACTTTAAATAGAGCACAATCAAAATCCGTTGAAACGACACCGTATGAATTATGGTTTAATAAGAAACCTAAGTCATCGTTCCTTAAAGTTTGGGGTTGCGAAGCCTATGTAAAGAAGTTACAACCGAATAAGCTAGAACCCAAAGCGGAGAAATGCGTCTTCATAGGATACCCTAAGGAAACTATAGGGTACACTTTCTATCACAGATCCGAAGACAAAATCTTTGTTGCTAAGAACGGAACCTTTCTTGAGAAAGAATTTCTCACTAAAGAAGTGACTGGAAGAAAAGTAGAACTCGATGAGATTGATGAATCTATACTCGTTGATCAGAGTAGCGCAAGTATCGGAAATTGTACCTGTACCGCCTACACCGGCAACGAGAGGAAGCTAATGATAATGATCATGAAACTTCGAACGAGGAAACTACTCGAACCTCGCAGATCGACAAGGGAACGTGCCACTCCTGATTGGTATGATCCTTGTCTAAATGTCATGATTGTGGACAACAATGATGAAGACCCCGCGACGTATGAAGAAGCGACGATGAGCCCGGATTCCAACAAATGGCAAGAAGCCATGAAATCTGAAATGGGATCCATGTATGATAACAAAGTATGGACTTTGGTAGACTTACCTGATAGCCGCAAGGCTGTCGAAAATAAATGGATCTTCAAGAGAAAAACATATGCTGATGGTAATATTACTGTCTATAAAGCTCGACTTGATGCAAAGGGTTTCTGACAAATTCAAGGTGTTGACTACGATGAGACTTTCTCACCTGTAGCGAAGCTAAAATCTGTGAGGAATTATTTAGCAATAGCTGCATTTTTCGATTATGAGATTTGGTAGATGGATGTCAAAACGGCGTTCCTTAATGGAGACATTGAGGAAGAGTTGTATATGGTACAACCCAAAGGTTTTGTCGATCCTAAAAATGCTGACAAAGTATGCAAGCTTCGGCGTTCAATTTATGGACCGAAACAAGCATCGAGAAGTTGGAACCGACGCTTTGATAAGGTGATCAAAGACTTCGGGTTTATACAAGTGCCATGGAGAGGCCTCGTATTTACAAGAAAGTGAGTGGGAGCTCTAGTAGCATTCCCGATATTATATATAGATGACATATTATTGATTGGGAATGATATAGAACTATTAAGCAGAGGTAAAAGGTTATTTGAATAACAGTTTTTCAATGAAAGACCTTGGTGAAGCATCGTATATATTAGGCATCAAGATTTATAGAGATAGATTAAGACGCCTAATAGGGCTATCACAGAGTACATACCTGGACAAGATTCTAAAGAAGTTTAGAATGGACGAAAGTAAGAAAGGGTTTTTACCTATGTTACCAGACAAGGTCTTGAGTAAGACTCAAGGTCCGGCTACGGCAGAAGAAAGAGAAAGGATGAGTCAGATCCCCTATGCTTCGGCAGTAGGCTCTATCATGTATGCCATGCTATGTACTAGACCGGATATAGCACATGATGTTAGTTTAACCAGCAGATATCAAAGTGATCCAAGAATGGAACACTAGACAGCGGTCAAGAATATCCTGAAGTACTTGAAAAGAACTAAGGATATGTTTCTTTGTTATGGAGGTGACCAAGAGCTCGTTGTAACAAGTTACACCGATGCAAGTTGGAACACTGATCCTGATGACTCTAAGTCACAATGTGGGTACGTGTTTATATTGAATGGTGCTGCAGTAAGCTGGGCAAGCTCGAGCGAATGCACGGTGGCGAAGTCTTCAACAGAATCGGAGTACATATCGGCTTCGAGGCTTCATCGGAAGCGGTATGGATGAAGAGGTTCATTGTAGAGCTCGGTGTGGTTCCTAGTGCATTGGACCCACTAGTCATCTACCGTGACAACATGGGTGCCATCGCCAATGCACAAGAACCAAGGTCACACAAGAGGTCGAAGCATATCAAGTCTGCGTTATCATTCGATTCGCGAGTACATCGAAGATGGAGAAGTAAAGATTTGCAAAGTACACACCGATCCGAATGTAGCAGTATCCGTTGACTAAAGCTCTCCCTAGGGCAAAGCATGACCAACACCGAATGCCTTGGGTGTTAGGTACCTTACAATGTAATCTAGATTATTGACTCTAGTGCAAGTGGGAGATCGTTGGAGATATGCCCAAGAGGCAATAATAAAAGTGGTTATTATATATCTTTATGTTTATGATAAATGTTTATATACCATGCTATAATTGTATTAACCGAAACATTGATACATGTGTGATATGTAAACAACAAAGAGTCCCTAGTATGCCTCTTAACTAGCTTGTTGATTAATAGATGATTAGTTTCATAATCATGAACATTGGATGTTATTAATAACAAGGTTATATCATTATGTGAATGATGTAATGGACACACCCAATTAAGCGTAGCATAAGATCACGTCATTAAGTTATTTGCTATAAGCTTTCGATACATAGTTACCTAGTCCTTATGACCATGAGATCATGTAAATCACTTATACCGGAAAGGTACTTTGATTACACCAAAAGCCACTGCGTAAATGGGTGGTTATAAAGGTGGTATTAAGTATCCGGAAAGTATGAGTTGAGGCATATGGATCAACGATGGGATTTGTCCATTCCGATGACGGATAGATATACTCTGGGCCCTCTCGGTGGAATGTCGTCTAATGTCTTGCAAGCATATGAATAAGGTCATAAGAGACCACATACCACGGTACGAGTAAAGAGTACTTGTCAGGAGACGAGGTTGAACAAGGTATGAAGTGATACCGATGATCAAACCTCGGACAAGTAAAATATCGCGTGACAAAGGGAATTGGTATCGTATGTGAATGGTTCATTCTATCACTAAAGTCATCGTTGAATATGTGGGAGCCATTATGGATCTCCAGATCCCGCTATTGGTTATTGGTCGGAGTAAGTATTCAACCATGTCCGCATAGTTCACGAACCGTAGGGTGACACACTTAAAGTTGGATGTTGAAATGGTAGAACTTGAATATGGAATGGAGTTCGAATATTTGTTCGGAGTCCCGGATGAGATCCTGGACATCACGAGTAGTTCCGGAATGGTCCGGAGAATAAGATTCATATATATGAAGTCATTTTATAAGATTTAAAATGATCCGGAAGGTTCTATGGAAGGTTCTAGAAGGTTCTAGAAAAGTCCGGAAGAAACCACTAAGGAAGGCGGAGTCCCGGAGGGACTCCACCTCCCATGGCCGGCCAACCCTAAGGGGGAGGAGTCCCAAGTGGACTCCCCTAAAGGGGGCCGGCCACCCCCCCACATGGAAGGGGGAATCCCACCCCAAGTGGGATTCCCACCTTGGGTAGGTTTCCCTATCACATGGAAGGTTTTGGGTTCGGGTCTTATTCGGAGACTTGTAGTCCAACACTTGGGGCTTCCACCTATATAATGAGGGGCCAAGGGGAGGGGGCCGGCCACCCCAAAGACCACAAGGTGGCCGCACCCCTAGATGGCCGACGCCCCCCTCTCCCCAAACCCTAGCCGCCCCACTCCTCCTTCTTCCCCGCACGCTTAGCGAAGCTCCGTCGGGATTCTCCACCGCCACCGACACCACGCCGTCGTGCTGTCGGATTCAAGAGGAGCTACTACTTCCGCTGCCCGCTGGAACGGGGAGGTGGACGTCGTCTTCATCAACAACCGAACGTGTGACCGAGTACGGAGGTGCTGCCCGTTCGTGGCGCCGTGATCAAGATCTTCTACGCGTTTTTTCAAGCGGCAAGTGAACGTCTACCGCAGCAACAAGAGCCTCATCTTGTAGGCTTTGGAATCTCTTCAAGGGTGAGACTCGATAATCCTCTCGTTGCTACCGTCTTCTAGATTGCATCCTGGCTTGGATTGCGTGTTCGCGGTAGGAATTTTTTTGTTTTCTATGCAACGAATCCCTACAGGTAGTTCTGGCATCAACGCCAAAGAAAAACCAGACATCGCCAAAGACAACGTGAAGAGGAGCCGATTGTGCCAAAGATGGCGGGCGCAACCTTGCCTCCTCGTACGGCTGCGATGCTCTCTCTTCCCACCAATGTTGTTGGCACCCGCCAAGTGTTTGTCGAAACGCCCGCCATGTATGAATTGTTGATGCCTCTCTGTATGGTTTCATTCTTGACCATTTCTTTTAGGTAATTCAGAATTTCGTGTTGTAGCTCCAATTTACACGCGGTGCCTACTCCTTTTGTAGATTTGTTGAATGGAACTTGATGGTTTGCCACTTCGAGAGTTCGATAATGGCGTGGAGGAGGCGATGGAGATCAAGAGGTGGAGGAGATAGAGCAGGGGATGTTCGATTCCTCGCAACCTACCCAACGCAAGAGAACTTTGATTTACACCGATGTGGAAGATGCTTGCTTGCTGAAGGCATGTGAGAGTGTGTCACTCGATGCCGTGTCTGGCAGCGATCAAACAAGGAAAAGATATTGGCAAAGGGTCGAGCACAAAAAAATCATCTCGTGCCTCCACTTGCTTCCACACCGCCACCCACCTATAGAATATAGATCACTCCAATGCTATTGGGATGTGGTCAAAGCGGCTTGTAACCGTTGGAGTGGATATTTAAAGTAAGTGAACAACGCACCTCTAAGTGGTATCACCATTGATGACTATGAGTTTGTTATGCATTGCTCAATTCAATTTGTGCATTGTTCAATTTATTTAAAATACTTGTTGTACCGCTGCTCACAAATAATTGTGTATTATTCTGTGTGTAGAGAAGCTCAACCGAAGAAAGGAGCATTGGTTCAATTGCATGATGATGATTATGATGCGTTGCACAGAGGAATAAACAAGGGCGAGTCTGATTAAAATAAGAAGGCAAAGAAGAAACACTAAGCAAGCAAGCCGATGTGTGGCGAGCGAGCGGTTCTCCCTCACGAACTCAACCCGACCGACATGGAGATTCTAGGCAGCGGCGACAACTCCTGTAAGCCTCTCCCCGTCCTCATCCTATTCACCTCTTCCTCGCTCTTCTCTCCTCATCCCCGCTCTCCTCGAAGGCCCGCCCTCGTCTCCGCATCCCTGCCCTCACCCTAGATGCGATGGGGAATGACAACGGGATGGTTAATAGTGGTGGAAGGGGAACAAAGCCCTCTCCCTATCGCTCCCCAAGCCGACATCCAAATGGCTCCCAAGCTACATGTAGCTTGTTTCAAAAAAATCGAAAATGACATTTGAAATTTTCCAAAAAAGTAGAACAAAAATTCTTGATGTAGATAATAATAAAGTCTACTAGTGTGCAAAAAATCAGTCAGAAATTCGTTGTAGTTTTGTCTCAGCAAAAGTGACAACTGCGTGGATCTAGGTGTGATGAACAGTGCACAATTTGAAAAGTTGAAAATTCATCATTTTTGTGTAGCCTAGAATATAACAAATTTTTAATCGAGGTTTTTCACAATGGTAGAGTTCAACAATGTCTGCACCAAGAATTATATTTCCGATTTTTTTGAAACTTACAAATGCCATTTAAATTTTTCCAAAAAAAAGTTCACCATGTAGCTCGGGCTCCATGTGTGGTTTCTGGGCTTCATCTCCCCATTCGGTTCCTCTAAATCGTGGTTGATTTTTGATATTTTTGGAGCTAATTGTTTGATATTTTTATGGCCCATTTGAAGGCAATTGTTAGATAACATTTTGTGTTCCTTGTTTATGATTGATCGTAAATGACGATCTTGTTGCCATTTTTTTGGAAGATTTTGTACAGCAATCGGTGCTGCCTTTGACAGAAAAGTTGTGTAAAATATTATTAGATGATGAGTTTTTTAATATTACTATGTGTAAAAAATAATACATAAACATTTTAATATAAACATATTATTTTCTAACATGTAGACAACTTTATATTGTCTAAGCTTAATAAAACATGAAATTTCACGGTTTGCACGGGAATCACATTTGGTGCACATGAGCATCAGTGCTCCTAGTTTTCAAAATATTTAAAAATCATGTATTTTTTTTTTCAAAAAATCATCATATTTATTTCATGAATACGTACACATGTCCTGAATACTCGTGTGAATTTTCGGTAGAAATTGCATTGTATTTGTCAAAAAAAAATTCTTTTTTATAGCTTAAAATACAACATATTTTCTCCAAAACTTCTGTCGTGCCTTCAGAATATTTATATCTATGCAGGTATTTAATTTCATTTTTCTTTGAAATTCAAAATTATGATTTTTAAAACTAGAGGCACTGGTGTTCATGTGTCAAACACACATTTTGGTTTGCACATCCGAACATGAATTGAAATTGGGTGCCACCCTTTAATGCTAAGAACAAATACCATATACACGCAAACAACAGAATTAAAATGGAAACTATTTTCTTTCCATCTTAATTTATAATTTCAGTACAATTCAATTCCGAGACTAAAAATTCTATGCCCTTTCCCCGTCCACAGTCGCCCCAAAGTCAAAGGCCCAAACCCTCCTTCTCCCCTTCCTCCCCCGCGTGCTGTGCGGCGGTCTCAATCGCCATGTCCTGCCCCGCGACCGGCAAGACAAATAAAGTACACAAGTTCAAGTTGTATAATGTATTATCTCATATTGTCTTCCATATAAATCAACGTGAATTAACTAAATTTTAATAAGAAATTAATTTTCTAAGGGAAGACATATCATACAACGCATAAATAGCCTTGTCTCATTTGTTAAGGGATCACCACTTAGCTATGGCATGACAAATATTTTTTCTATATTTCTCTCTCCTCCAACTAATCAAAAACACGTGGCAACTGTAAGAGGAGGATGACATCACCCCATTCATATAATGTTCTTAGGCCTTTCTCCTCGGCCGGAAGCATAAACCAAGGCCTAAAATAAATATAAGATGATCTAGTTAAACTCACATATTAACTTATGCATAACTATAGAAGAGATGTATGAATGTAGTATGCATGTATCCTAGACCAAACTACTTGTATCAAACCTGAACATATGCTACATTACACTCTTATTAAGAGATGAAAGTTTGCTACAGGTTGTTGCAAGAGAACGACGTGAATCTAGATAAATAAGCCTGCTAGCAAAACACTTACAACAAAGTAAACATGGTAGTTTCAGCTACAAAACATAGTACACGCTAGTTTCCAAATTCAGAGATAGAGACCTGGTCATGAGTACGACAGAGGTCCATGCCCATCGTGATTTTTTTGCAATTTTCCCAATTTAATATATTGCTCCAAATAATAGTTATGATCGCACGACCAGTAGATAGATGAAGTGCATTTTCTATATCAAAGTTGCAGGGAACACATTTGTCATTGTGGGGTTGTCCACGCTTCTCAAGTCTATCCGTAGTTCAGAATCTCCCTTGGACGAACAATCAAGTAGCCATCTTGTATTGGAGGGATCCCACATGTTCTAGATTTGCGGTAGCAAGATCGCAATGATTTTTGTTTTCAAAAGAACCCGATAGACCGATTTTTCTCAGAAGCAACCTTTTAAATCAGAGCTCCCGTGTCATGATTTTGGATTTGGACTACATTTTAGCACCCTCTTCCTTTGGTTCAGTATTAATTTATTTGAACCACTTGAACCCATTGGTTATATTGCAAGATGTTTCTAGTTCGTGTGACTGATTTGCACATAGCATTAAGAGTGGGCTAATCATCACTCTTACTTAGAAGTGTCATCTGAGTGTTGCAGTTGGCCACACAGTTTTTGTGCCGTATTAGTACAACAATAACAACATCATGGACTCAACCAGAAGGTATTTATACTAAAAATTATTACTTATCTGACATTGAGTTATCACTAAATGTTAAGTAGTCTTTTGAAATCATAGTATTTACATATACAATTTCATGTAGTATTTGTTTCTTGTGTGTCTAACAATACAAACCATATAATTGTATTGGTATAATGTTACCCAAAGTTCGTTGTTGTGTGAAAACAGTACTACATAATTAAGTTGAATTTAGGAAGAAGACTTTTTGTTACATACATTTAGCTAAACTAGATTTACCCTAAATCTAAGGAAAACAAATAAATTTGATAAGACACTTTCTACTAATTTGTAGCACCTAGGTGCAACACGATGCCTTATAAGTTTTATTTTGTCTATTTGAGTATTGAGTATATTTAGATATCTTAGTCGAGAGTTCTACAATGTATATTTCTACTAAGAACGTGTTTGGTTGGGGGATTGGTTCACACATGGCTAGTAATAGTCACATTTTATTTGGTTGATTGGGTTAGATGAGTTAATTCATTGTTTGATTGAAAGGTTAAGAGGAGGCTTGGCGATATGGATAATGTTGTGGTGACCTCTTGGTTGAGGTGGTGAGATTACACCTATTCCAACCATTTAAGTTTACTCTGTATTTTAGATTTGATCAAAGCTGAACTTTATACAGGAAGAAAATATCTTATCGTTTACAATACCGGAGACATCAAATATGGAACTACACTCCCATGATTGTTTAAATAATGTCTATTTGGTAGTACAACAAATGAGAGAAAATCTTGAGCATCAAATGACAAGCGATGAAGATATGTGAATGTACCGTGGCGCGACTAGGGGGGAGGGGGTGAATGGTCGCTATACCAGTTTTAGTACTTTTTTTTTTTGACAATCAATACCACATCTATACTCCTATATAGTGTGCGAATATCCAATCACGTAGGCCGTTGGATCGTTCCAATCAAACGGCTCACATTTGTTACCTTTAAGTAGATAGCTTCGTGGCAATATATATGCCATCCGATAGGCCAATCTAACGGCCAGCAAAGAAGGGATTCGCTCACCCACCTCTACCCTGCCACCTCTCTAGATACTTCTATATGGTCGTGGTTCCGCGGTGCTCTCAGAAGTTTCTCTACATCACGTGAGCGAGACCAGATGCAGTACTACAGTAGCAACCCAGCAGTCAACATTTGTTTTGAAACTAGCGACCAGGAAACACGAAGACAAAAAAGGCATGCAGCCTAGGTACATGAGCGGGGATAATTGATTGGATGAGAAAGGGCAACTAATAAAAAAAAGTTAAAAAATGTATAATTACATGGAGGCGATTGTATGTTCTCTTACGAACCTGCAAATGTGTACAACTAACTCTGATCCAATATATTTGTTCAAAAATAAGTGAATCTATAATATAAGACATGTTTACATATACATGTATTTTTAGACACGTATTTTAGATCGGATGGAGTACTATTTTATTTTGGATACGAAGGGGTAAGGCATTGATGTTTCTTCTTTTTAATAGAATGATGATCCGTGCACTTATTTTTCATTAATGAGCGTAGCGACTCTCACTCATCATAGTAAAAAGCATGATGCTTACAATTTAGTATTTATTTTTTTGATAAAACAAATCAGTATTTATGTTCACGCGTTTACTTTCACAAGAATTCCGTGTGATTATCATACTGTCTAGGCATGAGTTAGGAGAAAGCACTTATGTATTCAACTTGCTTAGAAAAGTATCACATATTTGTCTCATCATGCGAAGCATGTACCCTTAACTAGTATATTCATAGTAACAAATAGTACATGGTAGAGATACATGAACTGACTCCAACGATTACAAAATAAAGTCTAAAAGATAGTAACAAATCTTCGAGGTCTTCAATTTCTTTCTTCTTCCAGAACACAATCTTGTACTCTTGTGAAGGCAGCCAAAGATACATAACGAACCATAGACCCGTAGATACCGACGAAAGTTCTCCCATAATTTTTTGAGCCGCAATGCCAAGACTGCGTGCATGCACGCAACCATTAAAGCAATCATACAACATCGGCAAGAGTACCAACACCAAGTATATCGGAGAATAATAACCAACTAGCTTTGTCGTCGTCGATGGAGAGCCGAGAGTACGAATCACCATTGTCGAGGACGTAGCAGCCGGGACAAAAGCTGCGAGGATAATCCTCCTCGCGGCAACAACGACAAAAGATCCAAAATCGATCCGGCGAAGCAAGATCCGAAGACCCATACCTAGAAAATTGTGATTGTTCAACACCACCATTGACGCCGGAAGAAGATCTCGTCGCCGAACGAAAGGCCGAAGATCACTTATTGCATACGATGCCATCTCCATTGAGGGGAAACCAACAAGAAGGCGGCTACCAAAATCCTAATATAATCTAATGAAAATAATACTTTTATTCAAAACTCCACGCATAGATCGGGTTCCCCACTCCTCCTGACGCCGGCGAAGCCGACCGGAGGAGGGGGAACCAATCTATGGAGGATGATGAACTGGAGGCGGCTAGGGTTAGGGCGGCGGCTGAGAGGAGAGACCACGGGAGGAGAAGAATAGTTTTAGTACTTTTTTAGCTAGTCTGCATTGTTGTCTTGCTGATCGCTGCTTTTAGTTTGGGGGCCCTTGTGTACCTAGCATGCTAGGAACTTCCAGCTCTCCTTGTCAATCCAAAAGGGAAAACGAATCGGGTATAACAGGCCAACCAAGACAAGATAGCAGCCCAATAGACAACCTAAAATAAATAAGCCCACGAAAACCAGGATAACGGGCCAACCAATACGAAACACAGATAAAATATGAATCATGTGAGAAGCATCTCCAGATGTTACTCAACACTTCGTTCTCAGTCTAGCGATTCGGCAAAGCCTATACAATGACCAGGCCGGCGCCTGGTAGGCACCGCACACCCCTCGCGCGGGTGTGGGCCTGGCCCAGGTAGGTCTTTTCCCCCATTTTTTGTTTTTCATTTTTCTTTTCTGTTTTCTGTTTTATTTTTCTGTTTTGCTTATTTTCCAATTCTAATAACATTAAAATTAAAAAATTTTCAAATTTAAAAATTATTTAAATTTGGAAATTGTTTAAATTTTAAAAATGTTTAAATTTTAAAATTGTTCAAATACATGAAAAAAGTTCAAACTTGGAAAATGTTTAAATTTGAAAATGTTCATATTTCAATAATGTTCAAACTTGAAAAGTTTTGAAATTTAAAATTTGTTCAACTTTTTAAAACATCATTTTTGTAATTTGTTCAAATTGAAAAATTGTTCAATTCATCAGATATTTCCTTTTTTGTTCAAAATTTACAACATTTCGAACCGTTCAGATTTCTAAAAAAACATTTTTTTGAAGCATAAATATTTCAAAAAAAAGACAGAAAAAAACAAGAGAAGAAACGAAAAAACAAACAGTGTTACCTGTTGGGCCCGACCCAGCTCACGCGGAGGGTGTGCGGCGTCCCGCACCTATTGACCAGTTCGGTGGCGAGGACCCCCCCTCCCCAGCGATTCCACCTTTTTGGATGCACAGAATTTGGCCTCGGAGGCGGAATTCGAATTGGATAGACCCAATTCGGATGTTTGGGTGGCCATAGAGTTAGTGCTCGAAAAGTTGACCCAATTAAGCCCATCTCGAGCGCTCGTCCGCTCTGCCTAGCGAGTTTCTGAGGGGGAGAGCTCGACAACGCACATAATTGTGTCGCGAACCCGCATACCGTTTCGTCCATGTGTGGCGAGCGAGCGGTTCTTCCTCACGAACTCAACGCGACCGACGTGGAGATTCTCGCCAGGGGCGACAACTCCTGTAAGCCTCTCCCCATCCTCATCCTCTTCACCTCTTCCTCGCTCTTCTCTCCTTATCCCCGCTCTCCTCCAAGTCCCACCCGCCTCTCCGCATCCCCTCCCTCCTCTCCGCATCCCTGCCCTCACCCTAGATGCGATGGGGAATAACGGCGGGATGGTTAACAGTGGTGGAAGGGGAATGAAGCCCTCTCCCTGTCGCTCGCCAAGCCGACATCTTAGCTAGGTTTCATCTGAGAGTGGCCAAATGGCTCCCAAGCTACGTGTAGCTCGTTTTTTAAAAAAAAATCAAAAATTACATTTGAAATTTTCCAGAAAAAATAGAGCAAAAATTCTTGATGTAGATAATAATAAAGTCTACTAGTGTGCAAAAAATCAGTCAGAAATTCGTTGTAGTTTTGTCTCAGCAAAAGTGACAAATGCGTGGATCTAGATGTGATGAACAGTGCACAATTTGAAAACTTGGAAATTCGTCATTTTTGTGTAGCCTAGAGTATAACAAATTTTTAATCGAGGTTTTCACAATGGTAGAGTTCAACAATATCTGCACCAAGAATTTTGTTTCCGATTTTTTTAAAACTTACAAATGCCATTTCAATTTTTCCAAAAAAAAGGTCACCATGTAGCTCGGGCTCCATGTGTGGTTTCTGGCCTTCATCTCCCCATTCGGCTCCTCTAAATCGTGGTTGATTTTGATATTTTTGGAGCTAATTGTTTGATATTTTTTATGGACCATTTGAAGGCAATTGTTTTTTTTAGAATTGAAGGCAATTGTTAGATAACATCTTTTGTGTCTTGTTTATGATTGATGGTAAATGACGATCTCGTTGTCTACACTAGCCGTTTTTTTAGAAGATTTTGTAAGGCAATCGGTGCTGCCTTTGACAGAAAAGTTGTGTGAAAAATATTATTAGATGATGAGTGTTTTAATATTACTATGTGTAAAAAATAATTCATAAACATTCTAATATAAACATATTATTTTATTACATGTAGACAACTTTATATTGTCTAAACTTAATAAAACATGAAATTTCACGGTTTGCACGGGAATCACATTTGGTGCACGTGAGTATCAGTGCTCATAGTTTCAAAATATTTAAAATCGTGTATTTTTTCTTTCAAAAAATCATCATATTTATTTCATGAATATGTACACATGTCCTGAATACTCGTGTGAAGTTTCGGTAGAAATTGCATTGTATTTTAAGCTATGTGAAAAAAAATTGTGGTTACGTATAGGGGTAGATATTTGTCAAAAAAAAAATTCTTTTTTATAGCTTAAAATACAACATATTTTTATCCAAAATTTCTACTGTACCTTCAGAATATTTATATGTATGTAGGTATTTAATTTCATTTTTTGAAATCTAAAATTATGATTTTTAAAAACTAGAGGCACTGGTGCTCATGTGTCAAACACACTTTTCGGTTTGCACATCCGAACATGAATTGAAATTGGGTGCCACCCTTTAATTCCAAGAACAAATACCATATAGTACACGCAAACAACAGAATTAAAATGGAAACTATTTTCTTTCCATCTTAATTTAGAGTTCCAGTCCAATTCAATTCCGATGCTAAATTCTATGCCCTTTCCCCGTCCACAGTCGCCCCAAAGCCAAAGGCCCAAACCCTCCTTCTCCCCTTCCTCCTCCGCGTGCTGTGCGGCCGCCTCAATCGCCATGTCCTTCCCCACGACCGGCGGCCCCGTCGGAGAGGACACGACGATGCCTCCGACGATGCTGCACGGGCTGGCACCGGAGACGCGGAGCACTGAAGACGAAGCGCGCCTCATGTTCCTCTACGCCTTCCTCCCCAAGCCGCCCGTCTCCACATCCCCTTCCCTCTTCTGCGCCGCCGCCGCCGACGACGACGACGACAAGAACGACCGCGTCAGCCGCCTCCCCGACGATCTCCTCCTCCGCGTGGTCTCCCTCCTCCCCGCCAAGGACGGCGCGCGCACCACCGTGCTATCCTCACGCTGGCGACACCTCTGGCGCTCCGCCCCGCTCGTCCTCGTCGACACCCACCTCCTCCGCGGCGAGCGCCGGCCCGCCCGCGCAGGCGCCGCCTCGCGCGCCGTCACCAGCGCCGTCTCCGCCGCCCTCGAGTCACACCCCGGGCCCTTCCCCTTCGCCAGCCTCACCTGCAGCTTCATGAACACCGCCGACCGCCGCCTGCTCGCGCGCTGGTTCCAGCTCCTCGCCACCAAGGGCGTCGACGAGCTCGTCTTCGTCAACCGCCCCTGGTCCGTGCGCGGCCTGCGCCTCCCTGCCTCGCTCTTCAGCTGCGCCTCGCTCTGCCGCCTCTACATCGGCGCCTGGGCGTTCCCGGACACCACCGCGCTCCCGCGCGGCGTCGCCTTTCCCAACCTTCACCAGCTCGCCCTTGGCTGTGTCGTCATGGAGGACAAAGACCTCGACTTCGTGCTCGCCGTCAGCCCCGTGCTGGAGATCCTCTCGCTCTTCGGAAGCCTCACCCCGTTGCGCGCTCGGCTCACGAACCACAGCCTACGGTGCGCGCAATTCTGCTTGTCCAGCCTGGAGGAGGTCGCCGTGATGGACTCCCCAAGCCTGGAGCGCTTCTTCCTCTGGAGAAATTGGAATGAGCGGCACGTCAAAATTAGCGTCAAGATTGGCCATGCCCCCAAGCTGCGTGTGCTGGGATACCTGGAGCCAGGAGTGCATATGCTGCAGATCGGTAACACCATCATCAAGGTATGAGCAACGCCCCTTGTTGCAATTGTGCATACATCCTCAGATCGAATTTCATTTTATGATACATGGACAGAACAATGTTCTAAAACTCAGTTTACTCACTCTAGTAGTCGTAGTAGGTGTGGCACGAGTAAGATTAGCAAAGACAAGTAATTAACAGGATAAGCCAAAATTCCAGGCAATTGCTTAGGAAAAAAATCAGTTAACGGGCCGAGTATAAGATGAGCATGCATGGCTGCCTGTTTAGGATTTACAACATTTGCTAATCCTACTTTTGCCTTTGGATGATATGGATTGATGGTTCAAACTTATCATCTCCAATTTGACATGCATTTTTGCTGATTTGCATTTATAAGCCAGAGCTTCCTCATCCCCATTTACCATTACATGATATAGACTATAGTTATTTTGCTCAAGTTCTGATCTTTCATCACTCCTTCCATTCAGTTGAAAATTTGCATCATTGATATACAGTTACCCATTTCTTTCACTATGTGACCTCACTTTTCATGATACTAGGACCAAATAATGTGATTTTACTTTTAAGCCTCTAGTATACATCCAAATAGTATAATCGTTTTGATTCTTTTTGATTCTACATATATATCTTAGCTGTTAATTGATCAAGAGTAAGTTTACCATCTGGTCATTCTGTTTATAGCATTTTACATCGTTTTATAGAAAGATGCATATCTTTGAAATGGATTTAGTTACAGCTTTCAATATATTATGGATTCCCTTATGTTTTTTCTTAAATACCAGGTGACTTATCTTGTTTTTTACATGATCCACAATATAGTTGCTAAGTTGTACAGATCATATATTCTTTAATATTTGGGTGCTTATTCGTTCTGTAAATGAAAAGTTTCCTAGTACCTTGGAAGTAACTAGGGTTTTTATACTGCTTCTTTACCAATTTTTATGGAGTACTCGAAGTCAAAAGACCTAAGTACACCTGTCCTTGAAAGTAACATACGTTATCTGCCTATGCGATACTAAGGAATAGTTTCGGAAAACCGCATCTGATCGCGGGCACAGATGAGCTCTTTTTCTGGACCACTCGTTCGCGCGGGGAGAGGTGATCTGCAACTGTTCCTTCATACGTATGTCTGTGCAGTCTGCTTCCGCAGGCCCCACACCTGCGCCGTACACGGATATCAGTTGACGGTGTGTACCGTGTGTGCAAAGACGGTCAACGAGCGCGAGCTTGGCGTCGGAGATGGCCTTCTTGGTGTCGGCGGCGGCCCGCCCTCCCCCGCCGGCCTCGCGCTCCCGCCGTGGGTGACATGTCCGCGTAGGAGCCTTCGCCGAGGCCCGGCCGTGAACGCGCGCGAGCTCGCAGCCCACCTCGCCGGCGTGGTCTGGCGCGTGGTTCTCGTCCGGTTCGACCCTCAGCTGGGCCTCATCGACCTCCTCGAGCCGGCACTCGACGGGCGCGCGCGACACGCGGCGAACGCGCTGCTCGCCGTCGCACTGCTCACGGCTGCTGGGTTCCATGCCCCACTCCAGCTAGGTGTACGAGTGTGCAGCTGCTGCGGTTCGGCGTCCAGGTTCCTAAGCTCTCACGCGAGCATCTCCAAGTCATGGAGCTTCTACACGAGTGTTGCCCTGCTCTGGAATGGTGGTAGGGCGCGGCGGGGTCCATGGGATTGGGCTCGGCGAGCCTGCCGCCGGCCTCGAGGAACATCTGGAACATGCGGCTGCCCCCGCTGCCGCCCCCCCCCTCTCCTCGTACTCGTCCTCGTCGTCGGCGCTGGCGCCGGACTCCCCGACGACGCCGAGATCGGTGGCGTCGAAGGCGAGGTCGTCGGGCAGGGCGGTGGCCCCGAGGAGGATCTCGGACTGCGCGCGGCGGTGCCTGGCCGCGCGGCGCGGCGGGGAGTCCTCCGGCGTGGGCGCGACGTCCGATCCCGCGGCGGAGTTGGAGGCGGGCGGGCGACCATGGTTGGTGGGATCTGGGAGGGCGTCGGAGGGGTCGTGCGCCCGTTAAACTCCTGTACCTCCGTCACGCCGTATCGCTCGGCACTATACGCGTAGACAACTGGTCCTTGCACTGTAACTGACCGCTTCTGCCAAGCCTGCTCACACCCCGAGGACAAATGTGCGGTCCATAAAAAGAGCTCATCTGAGCTCGGGATCAGAAACGCCTCGTCCGAATAGTTTATCCTATTTTGGGTATTGATAGTTTCTTTGGTACCACTGGATTATCTGAAGAATTTATAAATTATTTGGGGATTTTGATTCCAGATATTTATTTTCTTGAACTTCATTTTAATGCTATTGGTTTCTAATTTTTTAGATTCCAAAATTCTATAAATTTTGTGCTTTAACTTTAATCATATTTTATGTTTGTATTTGATATGGTAACGTTAGTAATGTATCTTTCAGAGACTAATAATATATACAACTTTCATGTTCCATCCTAGCGTTAAAGGCATAGTGCTAGTTTACATCTAAATACTATATGTTGTGAACTTTTAACTTCACATTTATAAGGCATAGTGCTGATTTGCATTTATAAGTCAGCTTACTCATCCCGATTTACCATCACATGATAGATTATAATAATTTTGCTCAAGTTCTGATCCTTCATCACTACTTCCGTTCAGTTGAAAATTTGCATCATTGCTATACAGTTACCCATTTTTTCATGAGCTGGCCTCACTTTTCATGATAGGAGGACCAAGCTAATGTGTGTTTTACTTATAAACCTCCAGTATACATCCAAATAGTATAATCGTTTTTATTTTTTTGATTCTACATATATATCTTAGCCGTTGATTGATCAAGGGCAAGTTCACCATCTGGTCATTCTATTTTTAGATTTTTCATCATTTTATAGAAACATGCATATTTTATTACTCCCTCCGTCAAAATTGGCTTACGTAAGTTCATCATCTGGCCATACTTGAGGATCGTATAAATTGGATAGTTCAAAATAAGTTGTGCGCACCTAAAAAACTACTCCCTCCGTCCCATAATATAAGATGTTAACATATTATATTATGGGACAGAGTGATATATGTTGATCCGCTATTCTAAATAGACGAATCGAGTAAAAGGCCAAGTACCGAGTCGATCACCGTATAATCGCTACATGGCAAGATGGTTAGGTGGCCGAGCAAATAACCTTCGCCGAATTTTAGAAAAAAAATGATACCAATTTTGAGTGTGATTGATTTGTGCTCTTTTTGTGCGTCGAAGGCTGAAACAAAGGCGAGCACACACACCACTGTGTCAAGCGTCCAGATGTTGGCTGTCCAACTGCAATTTGGACTCCGCAGTGAAGTCAAGATGCTTCCCAGCTTCCTCAAATGCTTTCCTAGGGTTGAGACGCTGATTGTCGAGGTAACACCATCACGTAACCCTTTCATTGACATTCAGATCATCATCACTATATTGCATAAGATTACTGCTGCATAATCTCCACTATGTGTAGCTGAACTGTTTATGGATTTCAATTGCAGTCTCTGGTACTTCGCGATCCCACTAGCAGCAACCTTAGTCAGAAGATCTGGCGGAAGACAAGTTCTATTGAGTGTGTCCAATCACACCTCAAGACTCTGGCTTTCCATGAGGTACAAGGGGATCATAACGAGTTCGATTTCCTCATGTTTATCGCGGAGAATGCGCCGAAGCTGGAAAGGATGTTCATCGTGATGAAAAATGGCCTAACAGACACTGAGAGGCAAGTGGTGGTTGCCAGAGTGGGGGCTCTTTATTCTACTAATTGGGCTAGCAAGGACTGCAAAGTGCAATTGAAGATGAGTTGCTATCCTATAGGAGGTGGTTCTTGGAGCCTCCAAGCGGGATCAGATTTGTCAGTTGATGATCCTTTTGAGGCCTTTCCTGAAGACTAGGCCCTATTGTGTTGTGTTGTGTTGCAGTAGGCACTGGTTTCAGGTGTAGGAGTATGCTCTCTGAGGACTAGACAAAGTTGCATTTTGTTGACAGTCCTGTTGGGCAGGGTTCTACTTCTAGTAGCTGCTTTATTTGCTAAATTTATATGTAATATATTCTATGGAGACTCTGGCTGCAGTTGCCGCTATCTTAATGATGACTGATATGAACAATTTCACATGGTTTCGATGACCACGCACGTGAGCCAAGATTATTGGTCTTCTTTTCTGTTTGATGATCATGACCGGCACGTGAACCACGTGCCGCATTCCTTGATGGACATTTATGTGCCATTCCATTGTTTACCCATTTGTACGCTGTTACATATTATTATTCCAGTGCAAAGTGCCATCTGTATTCTGTTTATGCAGATGCTTGTGTCTAAATATAATTGTAGAGATTATAGTTTCTGCTATGACATGATTCATCATATTTTTCATTGGTATACTATTTTTCATTTTTCGTACTCAAATGATTGGCCTTCTTTTTCAGCCTTAAACTGCACTCTTCTCCACACGTCGATCATTTTTTGCTTCCAGCCTTGCGGATATCTGGAAATATAACTACAGCTGATATTTTTTGCTTCCTGCCTTGCAGATATCCGGAAAATATAACAACAAACGAGATTACAGATGCCCTGAGGTTCAGTTACCTCAGAGACCCAGGTGGCCGGTTCAGAAATCCATTTGACCGGGTGCGTAGGAACT
This sequence comes from Lolium rigidum, assembly GCF_022539505.1. Taxonomy (NCBI): domain Eukaryota; kingdom Viridiplantae; phylum Streptophyta; class Magnoliopsida; order Poales; family Poaceae; genus Lolium; species Lolium rigidum. The sequence continues at coordinate 56,696,170 of NC_061509.1, forward strand.
GTGCTGACTTCTTCCTGAATGGGTAAGGATATTGAGAAGGTAAAACAGACATTGCATCCTGATGAAGAAATGGCAACTATTCAAATGACAAGTCCAGTCCGGCAGAATGGTGCATGCCACTTCATGCTAATGGGACTGACCAATGTTGTGCTGATTCACAAGCCCACTTGAAACCCAGTCGCCAAGTCAGTTCATTTAAATGTTACAATCACAGTAAGAAGGCTGACAAGACCGCTTTGGGCCTAGGGTTGGGCCTTGTACGTAACAATCCCGCTAGTTGTTAGAGCATCTTCACTCGCTCCCCCGAGAGGCCCTCTGGAACTTTTTTTTATCGCCGGATGCCTTTTTCTCCCACTCCCTCCCCCCAAGAGCCAATTTTTCGCCGGATTGGGCCGTTTTTCCGCCGGCGATCGTAGCCAAACCCAACGAGTGGGGTGTGTGTGTGTGTGGGGGGGGGGGGGGGGGGGTCGGGGGCTCCGGCGGAAGTAAAAGAGCAACTGGGCCAGATGTCGGCGTCCCAGCACACTCCCCTACCCCCATCCCAGATTCACTCTCCCCACCTCTCCGCCACTGCGTCGCCGCCTCCACCACCGCCTCCCCTCCGCTTCTCCCCCTTCCATAGAAAAGTTGTTCAACCCCGCGCCAACCTTCCGCCCTGCTACCCGCGGCTGTTCGCCGGTGTAGAAACTCCACGGTCGGCCGCGTTTTCGCCACGCCCGCGAGGTGTTCGGCCTTTTTCTGGCTAGGCCATGGAATGGGGGTCTGAGGACGATGACGAGCAGGCTTTCACCGAGCTGATGGAAGAGGAGGCCGAGGCAGACGTCGCGGAGGACGAGGAACATATGTAGATCCTCACCTGCCAGGCCGGCCTATGCGAGCAGAATGAGAAGCCTCACCGTGGCGGCTCTGCGAAATCCCGCCGAGCTGATGGAAGAGGAGGCTGAGGCAGACGTCGCGGAGGACGAGGAACATATGTAGATCCTCACCTGCCTGACCAGCCTATGCGCGTAGAATGAGAAGCCTCACTGTGGCGGCTCAGCGCGAGGTCGGCGGAAGTCCATCTGCTTGGTAGGGAATGTACAAGGGCCACAAGGGGGGTTGCCGTGTCATACTTGAAGCAATGGACACTCAAAATTACTTGGATTTGTTACTCCTTCTTCGGAATGGCAGGATCCCACAACGATATCAATGTGTTGGATTGTTCCCCTATCTTTGCCAAGCTTCTTGAGTGACATGCTTCCCTAGTGGACTTTGAGATCAATGGACACCACTATAACAAGGGATACTACTTGGCAACTGGTATCTATCCAAGGTGATCAATATTTGTGAAGACTATCTCGAGCCCTCTTTGTCCAAAACATGCCAACTATACCACACAACAAGAAGCTTGCAGAAAGGATATCGAGCGGGCATTTGGTGTGCTCCAATAGAGATTTACAGTTGTCCGGTTTTCCGCCATGACATGGTCGAAAACTCAAATATGGGAGGTGATGAATGCCCGTGTGTGCTTGCCTGTGGAGCCGCAAAGGTAGAAACTAGTCTGATGTGTTCCAACTATTGTTTACAAACTTGTTAAATTATAAGCTTGTTTTGTTGAACTATTTGTTTTGTATTACTTTGTATGGCGAACTATGTATTACTTTTGGCCCAAAACCAGCCGAACTATGTGTCATTTTTTACCTGAATTCAGCCCATGATTCGCCGGCTAGGGCTGACCTAGGCAAGTGTCCGGAAGCTCGTCAAACCTGCCTCCAGTCCAGCGCAAAATAGCGTTGGATTTCGTCCTAAGAGACACCTACGAGTGAAGATGCTATTATGCACGGAATCTTCTCCCCTTGTGACTCATATGGAGAATGGTCTCTTGGAGGCTGGAGCATATCCTAAATGCCATCCGACGATAGTGCCGGACAAGCTCTTTGAGGCTGTCGGAAAAAAACTGTCGCGGGTTTGGAGCACCGACGCCCCTTAAAACGGCCTCCAAAAAGTACTTTCAGCGTAAGAAAAATGCAAATAATTTAAATTCTTAACATAAAATATTCAAATCGAAGTTTAAAATCTCGTAGTACGTGCAAACATGTTAAAATTCACGGATGTATCCTGTTTATGCATATGCTTGTGTCTCATATGATTTTGAGATTTTGTGAGTGGCGTAAATAGGTGAATCGTTGCGCCACAAGCCCACAACGGCATGATAATTTTAGGAGTCGGGGGAAGAGAACCAACCTTAGATTAGGTGGTTAGGAGAGTGGTTGTAACTCCAGCCCACCAGAGTTTAAACCCCAGATTTGACATTTGTGTGTCTCATAAAAGATAGAATATCCATTCAGTGGAAGACGACGTTCCCGTCGATAGCGAGGCGTCTGTGGTAACTTCGTCAATTTCAAGATCCAATCCGCCGGTTCAGTGGAGGTGCTCATAGGAATAGAGCGTGCGTGTGTGCGTTCATAGGGATGAGTGTATACGCGTGAATATGAGCGTCTACATTTGTACTATATAACTAAAAAAAAAGCTCTGTCCCCCAACAATTGGCAATCAATCTGCCTGTCCCCCATGGACGAGGCACCACTGCCAAAAGATGAAAGCGCATCATCGCCTGCGAGCGCACATGCAAACTTGTGAATCTCTGAAAGCTCGCGCGATCACGTAGTACGTGTGGTGTGGTCGTGTGGACGTCGTCGCACGACATGGATGCAGGAGGAACCTCGGCAGCGTACCATTGCGTCGTGGGTGTCTCACATGCATGAAGAAGGATTAGCGTTCTACGCGCCTTGGAGACCCCCAGAGATCTCTTCTTCTTCTGCCCTAGCAGCTATGCTCAGCATGTCTGCTGTATCTCCCGAAGCTGCCCCTTTGTTCTAGAGTTGATGCATAGATCGTAGATGGTTTGGCTGCAACCATGTCGAGATTTCTGAGATGACTGTGTGTCTGCCGTACGGGCTCGCTTGCTCCAGGAAAACGAAATAGTCTTCATTGTTTGCTTACCAGCGTTAAGCAGCGTCTGTGTGCATGTGCAGTTCTCACTGATGCATGTACTACGCCCACTCCCATTTCCTCTGCCCTGAGGAAAAGCTCGAAAGTTATGTTCGACAAGAGCAGGATACCTAAAAATTGCTTTACCAGATGGCCAGTTCAGCGACCAAGATCGATGCTGATGGCCATGGGCAGGCAGAGAATCAGGTTTACTTAGGCATGTAAGATCTGTGCTAATTTGCTAGTTAGTTAACTCCTACTTCAACTCCACACCATATCCTCGGATGCGTATATCCATGGTCACATTGTTCATCACGCTCTCTCTCAACTTGCAGTAGCATAGGCTGCATAGCTAGATGGGATCCCGAGGCTGCGAAGATGGTAGTACTACGACGATGGTCAAAGAGCACGCAGGGCAGCGCAGCGCACACAGTGTGGAGTCAGAGCATGCATGCCACCATGCATTGTAGTAAGCTTTCACTTTAAGCCGAACGTTTCAGTTATTACGCATCACATCACATCCGTCCGTCCATGCAGCTTTACCTGGCTTGCGCGAACGCAGATGCACCCATGATGACTGTTTAGCTGACAACGTGCACTTAGCTTGCTCATCAGGTACACACCTGATCGCGATAATTCGTCGTTGGTCTGTGATTTTGGTCGATCAGTCAGAGACGGCTGAAACCACCATCATCGTGTCTCGCGAAGTTCTGCCTCTCCGTGTGGCTGCAGTCGCCTTACCGACATCCAGGGTTCAGAAATTCAGATCGAAATGTCAGAGACCATCACTGGACTGAAGAATGCCTGCTCTGAAACCACCGCTGGAGTCTGGACTGAAGAATTCCACGTTTTGTTGACTTAACAAGGAAGGTACGGCATACGCCAACTTGTTCGAGTAAACTGAAAGCTCTAGAGGTATTTAGAAATGGAATCATCAAATACAACTCGTTTTTGTCCATTTTTATCTACCCTTGTTCAATATCCCTGTTTGCTGCCAACCTAGACAAAGTGTCAAAAGAAAATGTCCGCAAGCTTACCGTAACCACGAACAAAGGGGCTGAATGGAACCATACTGATTGGTATGCTGCGGCCCATTGAAAGACGAGTGGGCCTTTCTTATGGGCCTTCTCTGTTTCAGGCCGTTAAAAATATATTCCCACGTACTACCCACTTTCCGTACTATTTCTTATAATTTTTCTAAAATCGAACGAGGTAAAGTTTGACCTATATAGTTTACAAAAATATCTATTAATAACCCATAAAAACATGTACCTGCTTGAGTTTTATTTTAAAGAGATCTCCTTATTAGGCACATCAACAATTTAGCGGTGCCCGTAAAAAAAAAACAATTTAGCGGTGGACAACTCGTCTCTCCTCTCAGCCGCCGCCTAAACCCTAGCCGCCTCCAGTTCTTCCTCCTCTATAGATTGGTTCCCCCTCCTCCGGTCGGCTTCGTCGGCGTCAGGAGGAGTGGGGAACCCGATCTATGCGTGGAGTTTCGAATAAAAGTATTGTTTTTATTAGATTATGTTAGGATTTTGGTAGCCGCTTTCTTGTTGGTTTCCCCTCAATGGAGATGGTATCGTCTGCAATAAGTGATCTTCGGCCTTTCGTTCGGCGACGAGATCTTCTTCCTGGCGTCAATGGTGGTGTTGAACAATCACAATTTTCTAGGTATGGGCCTTCGGATGTTGCTTCGCCAGATCGATTTTGGATCTTTTGTCGTTGTTGCCGCGAGGAGGATTATCCTCGCAGTTTTTGTCCCGGCTGCTACTTCCTCGACAAAGCTAGTCGGTTATTATTCCCTGACATACTGGTGTTGGTACTCTTGCCGATGTTGTATGACTGCTTTAATGGTTGCGTGCGTGCACGCAGCTTTGGCATTGCGGCTCAAAAAATTATGGGAGAACTTTCGTTGGTATCTACAGGTTTATGGTTCGTTATCTATCTTTGGTTGCCTTCAGAAGAGTACAAGATTGTGTTCTGGAAGAAGAAATAAATTGAAGACCTCGAAAATTTGTTGCTATCTTTTAGACTTTATTTTGTAATCATTGGAGTCAGTTCATGTATCTCTACCATGTATTATTTGTTGCTATGAATATATGTGGTATTGATTGTAAAAAAAAAAAAAATTAGCGGTGGACTCTTTCGCGGGTTTTTTGTTTACCTTTCTCTTTTTTTTAGAAAACAAGTACCCTTGGTAGGTGCATGCTCAAGTTTTCAATCTCGTTTCTTTTTTGTTAAATTCGTTCTTCAATGCAACCAATGAGTGGAGATTTTTGGCACCCGGGCTTCAATGATCATGTTGTTTAAAAAATGAAAAACCACAATTATGAGGCTTTTTTTTGAACATTAATCCGGGTGATGGTCCCGAGGGACACAAAAAATCGTAAAAAGTGTAGATCTGATTTGTCTTTTTGTGTAACCCATGACACAAAGAATTTTGCATTGGTATTTTTCATATATATAGGTTACATCATTGACTATGTCCAAGTTTATTTTTAGAAATTTTAGAAACTTGTAAATATAATTCTCAAAAGAACTAATGAAGGGGTCACATGTGCTGAGGAGCCAAAGACAACTTTTAGACAATCGAGAGCCAACATCTTCTATGTACGAACTGGTCGAGCCAATGCCTCCAAAGTTCATGCACATGGGGATATTCCATAGATATGCATGGCTATTCCTGCACAAGCCATATACTGATATACATGGGTGATATCTCGAGACGCACCATCACGCTATCGCTATGCATGTAGTGGAAGGCTAGTAGCAAGGCAAATTCCATGGACAATCACGAAAACAGAAACACAATAACTTCTAGCTACTCATATGCATGGGGCATGGCTATTGCCTACATCGCGCAAACTATCACACCAGATTGGTCATTTTCCGTAACTCCATCACATGGAGCTTCAAGAAATCTAGGATTGCCAGCTAACCATCTATCCTTCCCTGCGTCCTTTGTACTCTGAGGATGTCCTGATTAATTAGCACATTTGTTGCACAATTTGGCAGTTTGTTACTCTGTTTCGTAATCGAGCAGTGCAAAGAAACGGGATGATTGAACTGTTGTGATCTTGAATCAGGGCAGTCTTGACATTGCATCCCTTCTTAAAAGTGTTGCCTTAGTACTTGGTTGGTGCTTTTAGCGTGGTGGGACAACCGCTGTCTCGTCGATCTATCGTTTGCTTCCTTCATTTTAAAAAAAAATTCTAGTTTGTGTTGTATTTTTTCTTTGTTTTAAACTCTTGTATGATATGGTTAATTTATTTATTTATAAAATGAAGCGAAGGACTATTTCAATAAACTAGTCTACGTACGGACTTCTGAAGCCAATGCCTTCATAGTTCAAGCACATGGAGATGGGCGCATGGAGATATTCCATGTACATGCATGGCTATTTCCCCAGCTATGTTTCCTGCAAAAGCCATAAATATGGGTGATAGCTCGAGACGTGCCATCACTCTAGTAGTAGCTCAGGCAAATTCTATGGATAAGCACCAAGACGGAAACACAATAACTTCCAGCTACTCATATGCATGGCTATCGCATACCAATCTGTCACACCAGATTGGCCATCTCCGTGACTCCATCACTGGACGTACTAGTAGCAATCTAGCATGCCCACTCTAGCTTAGCCATCTATGATCTATCCCTCCCTGTGTCCTTTGTGCTCTGGGAATGACCTGATTAATAAGTGGTAAATTTTATGTAGATACCGATGTATGTAGATGTATTTTAGTACGTAGTTATACCTATATATATTTTTGCAGGAAAAATATATCCGTATTTAGACAAAATTAAGTCACTTATTTACTCTATTTTTTTCTGTAGAATTTGCTTAAACGAGGTCCTGGAGCCCGACGACAAGGACAAGGACGCGCTGGTCATCCTCCCGCGGCACCCACCTCCTCGGGATCGTCGGGAACTCGAGCGGCGGCTTTCTTCCGTTGGCGACGTGCTTGAGCACCATCGCGAGGGTACGGTCGGGGGGCACCAGATCCAACGGGCCGCCGCGTTGTTGTTCGTGGGCGGCTGCCTATTTCCCTCATAACGGCTGAGCTCGGCGTGGCGTCACTCCCTGAAGAAGTTGCCCCACGCCGGGGCGTTCTCCAGTTCCCATTGCGGGTCCGCGCGTTGGTCCGGCGTGAGCTCAACGTAGTAGTGCCAGTGCATCGCCTGCGTGCGCATGTTCCCACGCGGCTCCATGCGCTGCTCTGGCTGAGCTCGCCGTAGTAGTGCTAGTGCATCGCCTGCGTGCGCGCGTTCCCGCGCGGCTCCGGCTGGCTCGGCATGCCTCCCGCGCTCAGCCGCCACCCTGAGGGCGCGCGCATGTCCGACTGGGCCATGTACCGCACCTTGTAGAGCGCGCGCGCCTCATCCTCGTACAGGGTGCGGCGGCCGAAGCCATCGCGGCGGCATCGTCTCCTTCGAATCGTTCAGCCGTGGCTGCGATAGCTGGTGGGCGGACGACTCTAGGGTTTTCTCGTGTGTGCGGCGGCTGGTTGGCGGACGGGTCTGAATTGTGCGCCGCATGAAGGGAAAGAGGGGTAGTTATACGGGTGGGCAGGCACGTGGCGAAGGCGATGGGTCGGTGGCATTGCATTAACACTGCCGCGTGCCATTGACGCGACGCGGGAGACGAGTCACCTGCTCATCGACCGCCGCTTGATGGAAAAGCTGCGGGTGCGGGAGACGAGGCTTTGATGCCACATGTGCCACAGCCATCTTCTGTCGGTGCCCTGCTTGCCCTCGTGTGTCCTATGGGTTAGAGAATCTCCACCGGCGGCCTCGATAGCGGCCCCGATAGCAATTTGGGGTCAGGAGCGAAAATGGGCTCGCACCGGCGCGCCCCAAACGGTGCCAGCGATTTTTTGAGCCCAATAGAAGCGCCGGCAACCCCGTGCCGACCCCTTCGCCAAGGGCGCGAATCGGGCGCGCTGACGCCTCGCGGAACGACGGTTTTCGCGAGTGTGGGCGCCTTGTCAGTGAGCGGACGCGGCGGTTCGCATCGGGAACGACGCGGGAGGTTGGTCATCGGCGTTAATGGCCTCCCGCGCGGAAACCAAAACGGCGAGGGCGGCGACTGGCCACGCGGCGTCCACCTACCTTACCCACGCGCCTTGAATGCGCGTTCGTCGCCTCCCTTAATACCCCACCGGCGCGCACTTCTCTCTTTTCCCCGCCGTCCATCCGAGCTGCCGGCGCCAAAGGAGGAGAAGGCCGACGAGGAGGAGGCCGACGACGTCGACAGTTGGTCCTTCGGGACATCCAGCAGCGACGAACTGGACTTAGCGCCTTCGACTCCCAGCGCCGCTAGTTGTTTTTTCTAGTTTTTTCGTTTGAAATCGCGTTAAATTTGTACAAATTTCGTTCGAACTTCGTATGAATATCGTTTTGCAAATTTGAATTTGAATTTCAACATCCATCGGGGCCGTCGTTTTGGAGACGCCGGTGTGAAAGCAGCGTCCCCAAATAAAGGATGCAGTGCTGGTGTCCCTCAAACGGAGATGTCGGTGCTCGTGCCGGCGACTATTTAGGAACTGCCGGTGGAGATGCTCTTAGGAGTGAGCTTGGAGCGCTGGCAGCAAAATGACTATTGCCAGCCCAAAAAGAACTTTGGAGGCTGACTGAAGATGCTCTCAAATCTGCAAAACGGCAACGTCGTCACTCCCATGTCCCATCCCATACACCACGACGTGAAGCTCTACCACCTACTGTACGACGAAGGGAGATGTCGATCGAGCGAGAACGAACTCACTCGCTACAGTCCAAGGCAGCTGGAGAGAGAAGGGCATGTAAAACAAGAAGCAGAAAAGCAGAGGATGGTACACGAGTACCATAGTACCGTGGCAAAGCAACAACACCAACAATAAAAGCAGATTTCTGCTGCCCTTTTCCACCAGGCCAAAGAAACAGACGTGGGGAAAAGATGGCATGATTCAACTGCTGTGACCATGCCGACCAAGTAAGATTTTAAAATTTTAAAACCGGAATTAAGGAATAGACTGCAATGAGACAAAACATATGGTTTCGAAAAGAGTAAATTACATAAATCTATCACAATTGGGGCAGTGGTTACGAGTCAGTACCATTCTTGGAATTTTTTACTAAAAACTACAACTTCTGAGACATAGCGTTACAAATCGAGCAAATAGTCGTCTAATAGCAATTTAACAGCAACTCTGATCACTGGAACCCACTTGTAAGGATGAGTTGGCAGCACACATGGACTAGGAGCTTAGGTGGACATCAGGCCCACATGTCAGCCCCATCATCCTTCATCCTCTCTCTGTTTTTTTTCCTCCTGTATCTCTTGGGGCCCCGTATCTCAATCCAATCCTTCGTTGGGAGAGGTCGGCCCGCCGGCCACGGGGAAGATGGCGGCTCGATCTGGTTGTCCCCGCAGGCGGCGGCAGCGACCGTTGGTGCCATCCTCAGCCGCGACGGGGTGCGTGGATTCGGCGCCTCGCTTGCCGGCATGGTGCCCACCTGCGCTGTACAAGGCGGCGCTCCAGGCCACCGAGAGCTTCGTCGGGTCCGCCGCCGTGCGGCTCAGCGTCTCGGAGCCGGCGGCCTCGGCGGTTGCCTCGGCCGCCGCGGGCGTCTCCGCCGCCATCGCTGTGCAGGTCGTGTGGACCCCTGTGGACGTCGTTAGCCAGCGTCTCAGCGTCGGCCGCGGGCGAGCTCAGGGAGGGGGACGGCCGCGGGCAAGCTCGGTGACGGGGAAGGCCCCCGGTGCAGGCGAGCTCGGGGCCGGACGGGAAGGCCGCCGGCGCAGGCGAGCTCAGGGCCGGACAGCGCGGCCGCGGGCGAGCTCGGGGACGTGGGCGACCGCCGGCGCAGGCGAGCTCGGGGAGGGCCAGGGACGGCCACGGGCGGGCGGGGGCGGCTGCGGGCGAGCTCCGTGACGGACGGTGAAGGCCGCCGGCGCAGGCAATCTCGGGGCCGGACGGGGCCAGCCGCGGGCGAGCTCGGGGACGGGGACGGCCGCGGACGGGGGCGGGGACGTGGGCGAGCGCCGGCCAGGGACGGCCGGCGGCGGGGGCAAGCGCTGGACTGGGACGGCCGCCGGCAGGGGCGAGCTCGGGGAGGGCCAGGGGCTAGCTCGCGAGCTCAGGGAGGGCCAGGACGGGTCAACGCCAGGAAAATGGAATAGAAAAAAGAAGAAATAGTGAAGAAAGAAGAATAAGGGAAAGATTTGGGGCTGACAGGTGGGCTCCACGTCCAGCGCATCTTCTTCTCCACGTGTATCACCAACTCAGCGCTGACAGATGGGGCGCACCGGTCAGAATTGCTGTTAAAATGTGGTTAAATGACTATTTGCTCGATTTGTAACGCTATGTCACAGAAGTTGTAGTTTTTAGCAAAAATTTCCAAGAATTGTACTGACCTGTAACTACTGCCTTAATTGTGGTAGATTTGTGTAATTTACTTTTTCGAAAAAAATAGGGGGTAGAACGAATTCATGTATGGCAGGGAGGATTATTGGATTGCTACTATTTGGGAGCATATTCCGTCTACATGCTTCATGCCAGATGCCCTTCCAAGTGTAACACCATGAACTAATCGTGAAATGATCCTCTTATCCCATACCATCGTGACATCATCAATGAAAATTATACTTGGACACAAAACTTTTGTGCACTCTCTTTCAAACTAAGCTATGGATAGATGTAAAGAGAAATCGGAAAAAGAAGTCTTTTCCTCATGTCTCTTCTCTCAGCCGCCGCCTTAACCCTAGCCGCCTCCAGTTCATCCTCCTCCATAGATTGGTTCCCCATCCTCCGGTCGGCTTCGCCGGCGTCGGGAGTAGTGGGGAACCCGATCTATGCGTGGAGTTTCGAATAAAAGTATTATTTTTATTAGATTATGTTAGGATTTTGGTAGTCGTCTTCTTGTTGGTTTCTCCTTAATGGAGATGGCATCGTCTACAATAAGTGATCTTCGGCCTTTCGTTCGGCGACGAGATCTTCTTCCCGGCGTTAATGGTGGTGTTGAACAATCACAATTTTCTAGGTATGGATCTTCGGATCTTGCTTCGCCAGATCGATTTTGGATCTTTTGTCGTTGTTGCCGCGAGGAGGATTATCCTCGCAGTTTTTGTCCCGGCTGCTACGTCCTCGACAATGGTGATTCGTACTCTCGGCTCTCCATCGACGACGACAAAGCTAGTCGGTTATTATTCCCTGACATACTGGTGTTGGTACTCTTGTCGATGTTGTATGACGGCTTTAATGGTTGTGTGCGTGCACGCAGCCTTGGCATTGCGGCTCAAAAAATTATGGGAGAACTTTCGTCGGTATCTACAGGTCTATGGTTCGTTATGTATCTTTGGCTGCCTTCAGAAGAGTACAAGATTGTGTTCTGCAAGAAGAAACAAATTGAAGAACTCGAAGATTTGTTACTATCTTTTAGGATTTATTTTGTAATCGTTTGAGTCAGTTCATGTATCTCTAACATGTACTATTTGTTGCTATGAATATATGTGGTATTGATTGTCAAAAAAAGCTATGGATAGATGTACGCAGCACAATTCCATACCACTCCAACCAGAAGAAATCGTCGGGTAACGATTGCTCGAAAGACGGCGGGCGGTGGGGCGCATGCCCCTCCCCCTCCCGCCGCCTCGGGGGACCTCCAACCTAGCATGGAGTACGACCTAGGACAACGCCCCACTCTGTACAGTTTGGCAACTAGGTTGGAAGGCTCGCTACTTTTCGATGGTAGTGCGGTTGCGAGGGCAGCTGCGGTGGCAAAAGGATCAAAGGAAAAAAAAACGCTAGCCACGGTAGCAGTAGTGACTTGCGGCACGGCTTTTCACCCATTTGAGTCAAGGTACTAAGGCTTCATGTAATTTTGGCCTGCAGAATTGGGATGGTGCGCGGTTGGTGCTCGACAACATAAGGATTTTTTTATGAGACCCTGTTTTTCCCAAGTCATTTATGCGCTCATGAAGAGGAAGAAATGAGTCTACCAGAGAGAGCTTTGACGTGGGTTTATGCGGTGCATGCCACCCTCATCGTCATCCATCACCGAGCTCGTATGGGCACATTTTTCGGTCATGCATCATTGATCACGTCAGAACTATGCATGTGACCGTTTGTTGGAAGGCCCAACATTGTGGCCAGAGACAATTCTGGGATGTCATCTTACATGATTCTCGTGCACGAGGCTTAGTTATATCCTTTGCCGAGTGGTATGGGACACGCTGATTGCATGAGTATGTGCTCGACAACGTAAGGCTAGAAGAAATGAAGATGGTGGTCAAGCAGATGCAAGAACATGTCTTGGTTGAGGTTTGGTGGTGCTACTTGAGCACAAAAATTGCAGATCAGGATGAAAACACCTTGTATGACTTTCCTTATTCATACCTACAATGGGGGTGTTTTAGCATTGTTGCAATTGTGAAGGTATTGCATTTTGCTTAGTCCTACTGTTGGGGTGAAAACACATGATCTACGCTGGTATGTTGTTGTCTTCTAGAAGGCGTTGGTTTTTTAGAACATTCTCGCAGCCATGTGTTGCGATGGCAATGTTATTCGTTAATGTGTGCATTAGATCTTGATTTTTGGTTTTAATAATGTGGCCATCATCACTGTCTCTAATCGCCAATGATACGAAATTATGGTAGATGACGGATGTGATTGATATCTTCTTTATGTTAATATATTGGGAGTGACTAATTCTTAGTTGGCAGAGAATTAACTGTCAGGTGACGTCGAATTTCAGTTGAAACTTATGTTGTAATTCATGACTAAAATGAATCACGAAGCAATTCAATGGCCGAGGACATTTTTCTTAGTTGCAACCATTGTTGCAACTCATGATCTAGCACAAATCAAAAAGTAATCCAACAATTTGGGTCATTTTTTGGAAAGTTGCAACCCATGTGTAAGTAGTAAAATTTTAGTTGTAGCCTCATGTGCAACTGCAAAAATCTATGTTGCAATCTATGTTGGAACTCATGGCTGCAAAAACGAAAACATGATCTAATCACGACGCGGTCTAATGGTGTAAAAGTTGACTGAGATTTAGCTAAATTTTCATCTTTATCAAGATAAAAGTGTGTAATTAAAAAAATGAACCCTGCACTTGATAACCCCAAGAGAAAGGAATCAGTATAGCACCTCCCAATGGACCCAAGAGCATGAGATCACTGTAGCTCCTCTCAATGTGGAAGTATGGGTATCGAACCACGTGAGCAAGAAGAAAAAGATATTTACCCTCTTCAACTAGAGTGTTGAAATTCTAGTTGTCTATGCACTAAACTAAACAAAGTAACAAAGAGGCTTCACTTGATGCTTGAAAGTGAAAAAACAAAACTAAAATTGTAAAAGTGTCTCAATCCTCTAAATGCAAGAGGAAAAGATGAATGCTTAATCTTATAGGAATAATGGATCCGAGGTTCATTGTTTCACTTGGTATTTCTCTCTCAAATAATGTTGGCTATCATGATATGAGATGATAAAAGTACACAAAATTGTCATGTTTTAATGGTTCACGTTTGTAGCAGCTACATGTCCTAAACACACATTTGAAAAGAAGTACATATATTGTGTGATGTGTCAGGCTGCGAGAGATTATTGTCACTTTTCGACTTCATACTTCTCCACGTTTTAGCCCTAGACGAAGGATGTTGATGGTACCGTTTCTATGACTCGGTTGTGCCATTGTTGTCACTTGGCTACACCCATCATCTACATACATCATAGTTCTTTATGTAAAAACACCAGGGCCGGCCCATAAGGCGGGGCAACGGGGCGGACGCCCTGGGCCCTCGGTGAAGGAGATATGCCCTAGAGGCAATAATAAAGTGGTTATTATTTATATCTCTATGTTTATGATAAATGTTTATATATCATGCTATAATTGTATTAAACGAAACATTAGTACATGTGTGATATGTAGACAACAAGAAGTCCCTAGTATGCCTCTTAAACTAGCTTGTTGATTAATGGATGATTAGTTTCATAATCATGAACATTGGATGTTATTAATAACAAGGTTATATCATTATATGAATGATGTAATGGACACACCCAATTAAGCGTAGCATAAGATCTCATCATTAAGTTATTTGCTATAAGCTTTCGATACATAGTTACCTAGTCCTTATGACCATGAGATCATGTAAATCACTTATACCGGAAAGGTACTTTGATTACATCAAACGCCATCTGCGTAAATGGGTGGTTATAAAGGTGGGATTAAGTATCCGGAAAGTATGAGTTGAGGCATATGGATCAACAGTGGGATTTGTCCATCCCGATGACGGATAGATATACTCCGGGCCCTCTCGGTGGAATGTCGTCTAATGTCTTGCAAGCATATGAATAAGTTCATAAGAGACCACATACCACGGTACGAGTAAAGAGTACTTGTCGGAGACGAGGTTGAACAAGGTATAGAGTGATACCGATGATCAAACCTCGGACAAGTAAAATATCGCGTGACAAAGGGAATTGGTATCGTATGTGAATGGTTCATTCGATCACTAAAGTCATCGTTGAATATGTGGGAGCCATTATGGATCTCCGGATCCCGCTATTGGTTATTGGTCGGAGTGAGTACTTAACCATGTCCGCATAGTTCACGAACCGTAGGGTGACACACTTAAAGTTGGATGTTGAAATGGTAGTACTTGAATATGGAATGGAGTTCGAATATTTGTTCGGAGTCCCGGATGAGATCCCGGACATCACGAGGAGTTCGGAATGGTCCGGAGAATAAGATTCATATATAGGATGTCATTTTATGTGAATTAAAATGTCGCGGAAGGTTCTATGGAAGGTTCTAGAAGGTTCTAGAAAAGTCCGGAAGAAACCACCAAGGAAGGTGGAGTCCACATGAGACTCCACCTCCATGGCCAAGCCAACCCTAGTGGGGGAGGAGTCCCAAGTGGACTCCCCCTAGGGAGCCGGCCACCCCCACATGGGAGGTGGAACTCCCACCTTGGTGGGAGTCCTAGCTTGGCTAGGTTTCCCCCCTCCTATGGAAGGTTTTTGGTTCGGGTCTTATTCGAAGACTTGGACACCACCTCTTGGGGTTCCACCTATATAATGAGGGGCCAAGGGGAGGGGCCGGCCACCCCAAGCACCACAAGGTGGCCGCACCACTAGATGGCCGGCGCCCCCTCCCAAACCCTAGCCGCCCCCTCTCTCCACTATAGTTCCCGCACGCTTAGCGAAGCTCCGCCGGACTTCTCCACCACCACCGACACCACGCCGTCGTGCTTGTCGGATTCAAGAAGGAGCTACTACTTCCGCTGCCCGCTGGAACGGGGAGGTGGACGTCGTCTTCATCAACAACCGAACGTGTGACCGAGTACGGAGGTGCTGCCCGTTCGTGGCGCCGGAAGCGATCGTGATCAAGATCTTCTACGCGCTTTTGCAAGCGGCAAGTGATCGTCTACCGCAGCAACAAGAGCCTCATCTTGTAGGCTTTGGAATCTCTTCAAGGGTGAGACTCGATACCCCCTCGTTGCTACCGTCTTCTAGATTGCATCTTGGCTTGGATTGCGTGTTCGCGGTAGGAAATTTTTGTTTTCTATGCAACGTTATCCTACGGTGGTATCGAGCCGTGTCTATGCATAGATGGTTGCACGAGTAGAACACAATGGTTTGTGGGCGTTGATGCTCTTGTTATCTTTAGTTGAGTACTTTGCATCTTTATGGCATAGTGGGATGAAGCGGCTCGGACTAACTTTACATGACCGCGTTCATGAGACTTGTTCCTCGTTCGACATGCAACTAGTATTGCATAAGAGGCTTTGCGGGTGTCTCGTCTCTCCTACTATAGTAAAGATTCAATTTACTCTTCTATTGACAACATTAGTATCAACGTTGTGGTTCATGTTCGTAGGTAGATTAGATCTCTCTCGCAAACCCTAAACCACGTAAAATATGCAAACCAAATTAGAGACGTCTAACTTGTTTTTGCAGGGTTTGGTGATGTGATATGGCCATAATGTGATGATGAATATGTATGAGATGATCATTATTGTATTGTGACAACCGGCGGGAGCCTTATGGTTGTCTTTAAATTTCATGTTGAGTAGTATTTCAAAGTAGTTGTAATAGTTGCTACATGAGGTGAACAACCATGAAGACGGCGCCATGGACCTTGACGCTACGCCGACGATGATGGAGATCATGCCCGTTGATGATGGAGATCATGTCAGTGCTTTGGAGATGAAGATCGAAGGCGCAAAGACTAAAGGGCCATATCATATCACATATGAATTGCATGTGATGTTAATCCTTTATGCATCTTATTTTGCTTAGATCGCGACGGTAGCATTATAAGATGATCCCTCACATTAATATCAAGATAATAAAGTGTTCTTCCCTCGTATGCACCGTTGCATTGTTCGACGTTTTGAAGCATCTCGTGATGATCGGGTGTGATAAACTCGACATACAACGGGTGTAAGCCATGTTGCACACGCGGAATACTTGGGTTTGCTTGACGAGCCTAGCATGTACGAGACATGGCCTCGGGACAATGGAAACCGAAAGGTTGAACACGAGTCATATGGATGATATGATCAACATGTTGATGTTCACCATTGAAACTACATCATCTCACGTGATGATCGGTTTTGGTGTAGTGGATTTGGATCGTGTACCACTTTACAACTATGAGGGATGTTGTATTAAGTGGGAGTTCATTAGTAATTAGATTAAAACATGAACTAATTATCATAAACATAGTCCGAGTAGTATTTTGAATTAATTTTGTAGTATTGGCATCCGTTTACTACTATGCGCTAGTCTTATAATTGAGATAGAAATATTGTTAAAATCTGACTAGAAACTTTACGGATTAGTACCGTATTGTTAATGAATCAAGAAATGATTAAGTCCTATTGCAAACATTTAGTGAAACTCACTTTGTTGATTCGAGAGAGCTATGGTTTCAATTAGTACCTAAAGTTATCTTGTCTCCGTGAAACTTGAAGTTCAAATCTGTTTGAAAAGTAAGGAGCTGAAAATTTAGTTTTCAGAAATAATCAAGGTACGAGATATATGTGATATATAAGACCTTATTGCAAGATGATAGAATATAAATTTGGTGAGACTACATAAACTCATAAGTTTTATGGGAATGTACGAAGGTTGAAGACGCAAGGCGTCCCAATCCTCCAACTATTGGGGCACTAACAATATTCGCATATCCATGAAGTGATTGTCCTTAGTATGCACCGTTGCTAAGACTCGTCGTTTCGAAGCATCACGTGATGATCGGGTGTTATAGATTCTACGTGTGCTTCCAACGGATACAAGCCAGTTTTGCATATGCGAATACTAAGGTTTAAACTTTATGAGCCTAGCATGTACAGACATGGTCTCAGAAAGTTATCATGAATTGATGGATAAAATTATGAGTGAAATTGTTCATCATATTACAAATTTACTAATAGTGAAATCTGAAACACTTGTCATATGATGATCAACTTCAAAGTAAGAACCTCAAGGTTATTGGTATTTGACCAACAAACCTAGAAGTTATTGATGTTGAAATGTTTTTCTGAATAATGAGGAAAGCTAAAGAGAAAGCTGCAAAAGATATTTTGGCAAAAGAAAAGAAAAGACTAGAAAGTCTAGCTCAGGTGTATATAAATGATATACATGTTATGGTTGTATTCCTAGTTAAGTCACACAATGAAATTCTTGGGTATTAATACCATATTGGTTGGTATACAAAACAACGCAATACAAGAATACAATGGCCTAAGTGACTGACAAGGAATATGATAGGAATGCACATCTGGAACAAAATAAAGTGTTATTATGTTCGTCGTTGGTATTCTATCTACCCCTTAGAATTTATAATAAAGAACTTAATAATTGTTATTTTGCTCTGGTCAAATGAAAACAATGAGTTGTTCAAATTATGACATTACTCCATGTATGATGGATAAGTTATTATAAATCTTAATGGTGAAACACACATACATAACAACGACGCTAAAAATGCCATAAGGCAAATGATTTGAATTCCACTTATTTGTGGAACCGCAATTTAGGTCATGTTAGAAAGGATCGCATGAAGGAACTCCATGCAAATGGTTTTTTGGAGTCATTCGATTTGTTGAATCGTTTGGCACTTGCAAAATCTTTTCTAAAAGGTAATGACTGAAATACCGTTCATAGGCCGAAGAGTTGAACGGGCAACTAACTTAGTGAAAACATACATAATGATATATGTGGTTCACTGGGCATAGTTGTGTGCGGAAGATTCTTCTACTTCATGAAAACTTTCAAACAATGAATTGAGTATATATATGTGGATATATTCAATAAGGAAAAGTTTGAAACATTTGAATAGGATTCAAATAAATTTCAGCATGAAGTGGAAATCATCGTAATAGAAATCAAATATCTATGATTGGATCATGGTGGAAATATTTGAATTACAAGTTTTAGCGAACATCTAAGAGAGTTATGAAATTGTTCTACGACTTACGTTTCTTGGAGTGTCATAGTGATGATGAAGTATCCAAGAGATATATCCAAACTTTGTTGGATCAATGATGAGATAAAATATTGATGCCATTATATTTTTGTGGATTATGCTTTAGTGACTACCGCTTTTACACTTGAATAGAGCATCATCATGATCCGTTGAAATGACACCATACAAGTTATGGCATGGGTATAAACCCTAATAGTCAACCAAAATCGGATGAATGTCTTTGTTGGTTATCCCGGAGATTTAATTGGGAATTCTTCCCACGAGACAAAGACAAAAGTGTTTGTCAATGTTTCTTATTTCCGAGAAATTGTTTCGAGTGAAGTATTTGAGTGGGAGGACAATATAATTTGATAAGGTTTATGAACCTGAGCATAATGATCGAGTAGCGCGGCATCGAATTGGTTTCGGAGCGGCCACGACGATCATGGCTCTCATGACTACAAAGTGTTTTAGCCATGGAGATCGAAGTACATATTGAACCTTGTAGGTATGGTTTACTTTGTGATCAAATAAATGATTTGTGGACAAAGGATTGATTTTGATCAATGATAAACCAACTACAAAACAAAGAAGTTATGATGGGCCCTGACTCCATTAAAATGGCCATGCGCCATGAAATCCAAGATAGATGAATACTTTATGAAAGTAAATGGATCTATGAAATTGATAGACTTGGATGAAATATCCTTGAAGAAAGCTTGACTTATCGAAAAATTATTTACGACAAAGTTCAAAGAGTTGAATACGATAAGATTAGATCTTCAGTAGCAATGCTTATAGTCTATGTGGATTATTCTAGTAATCACTACATATTTCTTTTATGAGATATGCTAGTAGGATGGCAAAATACACTACTTAACGAAGTATGTATACAAGATACAACCAAAAGTTTTGCTTGGTCCGTGGAATACTAGATAGGTATACAAGCTTCAATTGGATGAAGTAAGTATCACGGAGTTGGAATCTTCACCGGATGAAATAGTCAAAGAGTTTTTGATTTCATCGGAGACGATGAAGAAGCTTGCATTTGCAAGAAATTAAGTGGGAGCGCTAAGACACATTTATAATACTTTATGTAGGTGACATATAGTTGGTTATAAATGATGTAATTATATACTTGATTAAAAAGGTTTCATTGAGAATTAACTTCAATGAAAGGATATGGACAGAAACAAATTTAGTGTCAAGATCTATGAAGATAGATTGAAACACATAAATAAGTTTAAGTCAAAGTACATATGATGGATATTGAAGAAGTTCAATATAGAAATATTAAGAAAATGTTCTTGTCATGTGAAGGTTTAACAAGACTTGAGTGTATCTGACACTCAATGAGTAAAAACACATGAGTGATTATAGATCACGAATAATATGTACACAATCAGATATCATGTGCTATAAAGTGTTATGAGCATATACCAGAATGATTCATATGATGATCATTGGACGACAGTAAGAATATCCTTGAGTACTTTAGAAGAACTAAGGATATATATATATATTTTTGTATGAAGAAATGACAAACAAATCGCTGTAAGGTGTTACACCGATATTGGTTTTGTCACATATAAAATATAATTTCAATCTCAAATTAGACTAAGTGTTGTTTAAAAGGTAGCACAATGAGCTAGAAGTTGTCTATGCTAGATTTAGAAGAGTTCAAAATATTGTGACGGATTCTACAAAAGAAGGCAGAGTATGTCATTATTTTGACAATGACAAAGGATGTTAAGTCAAGAAGTTCTTTGAGAACTTGGTGTAGTTCAGACGCAGTCGGAACTTTGAAGCTATATTGTGTGTGACAATATTAGTGACATATTTCAGACCGCGGAATTAAGGTTCCACCAGAAGACCAAACATATTTAATGCCGACTCATTTGGAAATGAGTGATGTGTTGAGACGCAAATGAATTACAATGACTAAAACCTCTCCCGTGAGCAAAACATGATAAAGCACCAGAAGGCCAAGGTGTTATATCTTTACAAATGTAAACTAGATTATTGACTCTAGTGCAAGTGGGAGACTGAAGGAGATATGCCCTAGAGGCAATAATAAAGTGGTTATTATTTATATCTCTATGTTTATGATAAATGTTTATATATCATGCTATAATTGTATTAAACGAAACATTAGTACATGTGTGATATGTAGACAACAAGAAGTCCCTAGTATGCCTCTTAAACTAGCTTGTTGATTAATGGATGATTAGTTTCATAATCATGAACATTGGATGTTATTAATAACAAGGTTATATCATTATATGAATGATGTAATGGACACACCCAATTAAGCGTAGCATAAGATCTCATCATTAAGTTATTTGCTATAAGCTTTCGATACATAGTTACCTAGTCCTTATGACCATGAGATCATGTAAATCACTTATACCGGAAAGGTACTTTGATTACATCAAACGCCACTGCGTAAATGGGTGGTTATAAAGGTGGGATTAAGTATCCGGAAAGTATGAGTTGAGGCATATGGATCAACGAGTGGGATTTGTCCATCCCGATGACGGATAGATATACTCTGGGCCCTCTCGGTGGAATGTCGTCTAATGTCTTGCAAGCATATGAATAAGTTCATAAGAGACCACATACCACGGTACGAGTAAAGAGTACTTGTCGGGAGACGAGGTTGAACAAGGTATAGAGTGATACCGATGATCAAACCTCGGACAAGTAAAATATCGCGTGACAAAGGGAATTGGTATCGTATGTGAATGGTTCATTCGATCACTAAAGTCATCGTTGAATATGTGGGAGCCATTATGGATCTCCGAGATCCCGCTATTGGTTATTGGTCGGAGTGAGTACTTAACCATGTCCGCATAGTTCACGAACCGTAGGGTGACACACTTAAAGTTGGATGTTGAAATGGTAGTACTTGAATATGGAATGGAGTTCGAATATTTGTTCGGAGTCCCGGATGAGATCCCGGACATCACGAGGAGTTCGGAATGGTCCGGAGAATAAGATTCATATATAGGATGTCATTTTATGTGAATTAAAATGTCGCGGAAGGTTCTATGGAAGGTTCTAGAAGGTTCTAGAAAAGTCCGGAAGAAACCACCAAGGAAGGTGGAGTCCACATGAGACTCCACCTCCATGGCCGGCCAACCCTAGTGGGGGAGGAGTCCCAAGTGGACTCCCCCTAGAGGGCCGGCCACCCCCCACATGGGAGGTGGAACTCCCACCTTGGTGGGAGTCCTAGCTTGGCTAGGTTTCCCCTCCTATGGAAGGTTTTTGGTTCGGGTCTTATTCGAAGACTTGGACACCACCTCTTGGGGTTCCACCTATATAATGAGGGGCCAAGGGGAGGGGCCGGCCACCCCAAGCACCACAAGGTGGCCGCACCACTAGATGGCCGGCGCCCCCCTCCCAAACCCTAGCCGCCCCCTCCCTCCACTATAGTTCCCGCACGCTTAGCGAAGCTCCGCCGGACTTCTCCACCACCACCGACACCACGCCGTCGTGCTGTCGGATTCAAGAGGAGCTACTACTTCCGCTGCCCGCTGGAACGGGGAGGTGGACGTCGTCTTCATCAACAACCGAACGTGTGACCGAGTACGGAGGTGCTGCCCGTTCGTGGCGCCGGAAGCGATCGTGATCAAGATCTTCTACGCGCTTTTGCAAGCGGCAAGTGATCGTCTACCGCAGCAACAAGAGCCTCATCTTGTAGGCTTTGGAATCTCTTCAAGGGTGAGACTCGATACCCCCTCGTTGCTACCGTCTTCTAGATTGCATCTTGGCTTGGATTGCGTGTTCGCGGTAGGAAATTTTTTGTTTTCTATGCAACGTTATCCTACACTCGGGAGGCAGGGGCCCCGATCCAGGTAGTAGTCCAGCAGACAAGCCACCCATCGCTAATTCCTAAGAAGAAAAACCTATCGTTCTCCAATATTCTCCTCTGTAGTCGCTGGTTGACTCGTCTCCTTCAGGCCAATCATGGAACGACTATGACGCACGACCATGTCCGCCAGACTCGTCATATAACATAGAGACAGCCAGGTGCTATATTTCAAATTAATCATTATTCGTAGAATTTGTCTGGTTAAATATTTTTTCGTCTCGTACTATTATTTGCACGAAGATTTGTGCATTTCAATATAACTGCAGATCAGAATAAAACTTCGATGCTTCAACCACGGTTGACAGCGCACACTTGCCACACTCGGGGGCTTGGCCGTCGCGAATCCGCCACATTGACTACATCCTTTTTATCGATTACTTCTGGCGAGGCGCCGCGCGACTACACCAACTACTTCCGGACAGGCGCCGCCGCAGTCGCAAATTCACCTGATATTTGGGGCTGCGCCATTACTTCGTTACCACAAATATACTCGGTTACTTGCTGAATTTCTTTTCTTCGGCTCTGGATATATCTTCTCCGGCTCAATGGATTTATTTTCTTCGGCTCAGTGGATTTCTTCGGCTCAATGGATTTATTTTCTTCGGCTTACTGGATTGGTTTTCTTTGGGTTATCATTGGTTTTCTCTAATATAATACTACCGAGCGGATTTCCGGGACAGTGGATTTATAATTGATGATTATTACTGGATTTTTTTTTCGGGTCAATGAATTTATTCGGATTCATCTATATGGATACTACTAAGTTTACTCTTATACAATACTACCCGATGAGTTTCCGGGTCAATGGATTCATGTTCTATGGCCATTACCGGATTTATTTTCTTCGGGTCAATGGATTCATCTTCTATGATATCAGCGGATTCATCTTCTATGGTTATTACTGGATTCTTCGGGCCAATAGATTCATCCTCTATGATATCGACGGATTTATCTTCAATATATACTCTATATTTAATGGCATAATCTTCAATATGGATTCATCTCAAATACTTCATCTGGGATTCATCTTCGTATATTATTGTCTATGGCTTCATCCTAAATGGCTTTACCAAATATGACGCTGCGACTCCATCAACTTATTTCGACGTCACGCCTAACGCTCGAGGGCTCGACAACGATTTCGCCTCGGGTCACGACTGCGACACAACAATCATGATATCACCCCAGCAACGCTCGGGCGCTCGGCTATTTCTTCATCAACAATTTGGCGGCATCCATTTTTTGCTATTTGGTGGTTTCTACTTTGGCTAGACTTCTTATCTACACTCGACTCATCGACTTCGTCGTGTCCAAAAAGCTAAGTGTTCTTTTATTTTATACAAAGTTGATTATCGTTTACTTTCGTCGCACCCGACACTCGGGGGCTGCGCGGCATATATTCACTTTACATATCATCGAATCTGAGCATCTGACACCGCATGCGAAAAAGAGAGTCAAGGGAAAGATAGAAAAAGTTTGTTTATTTATGCAGGAGAAAGCCGACGAAATTGTCTACAAGAGAGAACCCGACGAAATTGTCCAAAGGGAGAACTCGACGAAATTGTCTTCAAGAAAGAACAGGACCCGAAGAATTGTCCTCAAGAAGGACCCAAAGAAATTTTCTACAAGAAAGAACTCGACGAAATTTTCATCAAGGAGGAACAAAAAAAAAAGAGATAGATGGACAAATCTTCGGGTCCATTGACTCGTCATATTCTTCCGAGCAAGAGCATCGGTGATGAACCAGACAATATAGAAGAATCCAATATATTCGGCTGTCTCATCACGCCCGAGAAAAATATAGAAGAGCCCGTAAAATGGGTCATTGCATCAGCCGAACAAGGCACTCGACAATATATTCTCAGAACGCCAAAGTTGCGAACAATTTCGAATGCCGCAAAACTTTGCGAAGGTAAGACCCCGGATCCGTTACGTGTGGCGTAGCACCGTCTCCGACGTCGGTTCGCTACTTTTATCCGTATCAACGGATACGAAGAAAAATCCTAACCGGACGCGTTAGGTACCCGATGAAATATGACCGGGACTCGACGGAATGGTAAGACCTTAAGCGGCACTCGTCGAGTTAACACCGGTATCCCGAGATCATGTCCAGGGACGTGATCTTGAAGTAGGTTTTTGCGGATTGCCACTAGAGCAGTTAACTAGTACCTGATCCGTCAGATGAACTAGCCCCAATTACCATTATCCCTATACAATATAGATATGGATGTCAAATAAAAATAACAACGGCCTGGAGTCGATAAAAAGAGGGCTGCGCCAAGTTCTTTATCGAGTAGTACAACTCGAGCCTGTGCCTAGGTGCAAGCACCTGCGCATAGGCTCGGGGGCTACTCTTATCGAGAGTATTGTTCACCCTCCTGATAAGATACAAGAAAGAGGAAAAATTGTGGTGTCGATTAAAGCAAGTTGAGCCTACACCCAAGTGCAAACACTTGGCCGTAGCCTCGGGAGCTACTCCCATCGGGAGCGCCGGTCGCGCACCCGATAGAAATATAACTTCGATAGCATCTACGACAATCAAGGTTTGAAGACTCAACTCGATTCTACGACTCGAGTGGAGCCTACTCCCATCGGGAGCACATGGATTTCATCAAATCCTCCGGAAATATAGTTAAGTTCTTTATCGAGTAGTACAACTTGAGTCTATGCCCAAGTGCAAGCACTTGCCCATAGACTCGGGGGCTACTCCCATCGGGAGCGCTGCCGCGCACCCGATAATTTCAAGAATCGTCGACATCATCTACGCTACACATGATCTACGACATGGACCTCGCCTTGTATTTCTTCGACTCCGAAGATGGTTATGCTTGGAGTTTCTACGCAAGTCTTCGACTTCCCTATAAACTCGGGGGCTACTCGACATGGGCATACCCTTCGGGTACCCATTATTAGTATACCCGGCTCGGCCCAATATGGAGAAGACCCAATATGGAGAAGGCCCAACAAGGCAACCCGAAGAAGTAGTCGACTAGGACTCTTGTAAAACCCTAGGCTGGTTGCATATATAAAGCTAGCCAGGGCACCCGAAATAAAGAGGCCAACAGATAGACAGAATATAGACAACATAGCTCCGCCTATGGCGGCACCATGTAAACATATTATGCTCATATACTGGATTGCTAGCAGCACGTAGGGATCCTCCACCGAGGGGACCCGAAGCTGGGTACGTCGTGTGCCTAATCTCGCTCCCGGAATCTCCATCGTCGCTCTCTCCCGAAACCCTAGTATACAATACGTAGGCATTGCCGAGGTGTTCCCTCGTCACTCCCCTAAATTCTCCAATCAAAACAACATCGCCGCCTCAAATCTTGCCCTGCGTTTCCAATTCCGAGATCGCCGTATACCCATTCATCACCCTTGGCCATACTATATCGTATAAGAATCATATAAGGTGTTATAATATAATTATTTTGGGGATTTTCCTAAAAGATCCCTTTTTTGTATTATAACCCTACAAGGTAGAAAAACCTTGTTTTCATATTTTTGACTTTCAGAGACCTTTGCGAACTCAAATTGACTTGAGAATTTTTACACGCAAGTTTTTGTGGAAGAAGAAGGTTCGGAGCACTTGGACACCACCTGGGCCAGTCAGGGGGCCCAGATAGGGTAGGTGGCATGGCTAGACACCCCTCTCGTGCCACCACAACCTAGCTATTTGACCCTCGTGGCTCCGTTGTTGTCCATCCTCACGTCGTTCTCTTCGTCTTGAGCTAAAACCATCTATCAAAGGATCCCCGATCATGATCTCATGAAGCGCGAAGGTGGATATCGAAAACCATGAAACAAAGAGTTTTCAGTCCACCGTCGGCGGAAGATTGGAGGGGCGGGCCACTGTTGGATTCACCTCCAGTCTCCTCTTCTCTTTCAGCAACACCTCCTCATCGCTCTCCACCATGAGAGGGGAGTAGTCCACCCCCTGGACTTGGTATTCATGGTAGTATCTTGATCCAATCTCTCTATTTATGATCGCATTTCTAGCCCATATGAGCATGCTATCTATGTAATTTCTATGGTGGATAACGTGGTATCTAATGATACAAGTTATGCATTTACCGCTTTGTTGAGATTTTATAGTTGTTCATACTTTGGCAGCATATTTATGATGTCTATGCATTGGTTTCTTATTGTATATCATGGAAGCATTTGGGTAATGCTAGTGGTAATGGCTTGTCTTCCCACATCACGAGGTGTTTTACAACACTTAGTGTAGATATATGAGAGAGATGTGGTATGCACACACTAAATAAAACCTTTGTCATAGCGTTGTAGTGTGCTTTTCAGGGCCGGTCCATACATATTCAGGGCTCTGGGGCAAGACAATGAAAAAGGGCCCTTTTGAAAAAAAATTAAATGCATTGTATTTCAAAATCAATCCAATAAATAAAATATATCGATGGTCTTTAAATTACAAAACACACACCGCAAATTATATATTAGGATAGCTCTATAAAAGATCAATCTTCTAAGTGCCACAAATATACCATCATTCCATCAATTAATCTGCATAAATGACCTTGTCATCACTGATTTCTAGTTGCAACTTAAAGCTTTTCCGCTACCTTGAGATAGACGCTAATGAATGAGAAATAACAGAGTTTCTCTCTTCTTCAATTTGCTATGTTCTTCACCAGAATAGACTTTCGATCTCCAAAGCTTCCTGGATAAGACATAGTAAAGCAAATGTAGCACTTGTTTATTATGGAGTAGTTTATACTATGATCATGATCATATCTTAGAGTACTTGCATTATTTTATATGCTCCTCAATCTGACAATCAACAATGTTCTTCATGCCATGCTCCACCAGAATAAAACTACCCCAAAGTTTTCTACATAAGGCACAACAAAGCAATGTTAACACTTGGTTCTAAATTTTTGTCAATTGAACCTCTCTGGGATTGGATTCTACCGGTTCATCTTTATGTTTTTTCTCTCCTTTTCTCGTTGCAACATAAAACTTTTCTAGAAGACATGTCACCAAATTCATCTGTAGAAAAAAGTGAATACATAACCAAAATCACCTGAACATGGCATATGGTTGGATGTCGAATTGTTGATGAAAATCCGTTGATCTGCAGCCAGCAACAACCCGGCCTCTCTTCTCAAAATTTTCTCACTGCTCTATGTGCTAACGCTCATATCCAATGGAACCTTGAGGAACTCAGGAACATGCCTATCAAGGGAAGATTGGAGAATGAAAAATTGGAGTTAGGGAGCCGTGCTATTTAACAATTTGAGCCAGGGGAGGGAGGGAGGAGACGTACCATCTCTCTTCTCTGATGCGATCATGTAATTGAGGTTGAGGATGGAAAGAGACAGGCCATGGAAAGAGAGGTGATTGGGAAACCAAATAGTAACACTGTTTCCCCCATTAATAAATTTCCAATCAATATAAAATAAGTGTTTTGATATCATTGGTTTATTGATGTGGGTGTTAATGAAACACTCCATTATTATGCTTCTTTTGACATGATCTCTTACTCTTAATATATAAACATATAAAAGGAGCAATAGGAGGATCGCAAGTTTGATTTCAAGTTAGATTTACTTTTGACATGACGCATAGAAGTTCAAAGTGATCTCTTATGGACTAACATAGTTGAATCTCTTTCTCGATAACAAGCGTGAGTCTAGCTTGGGGAAGTATAGGATATCACCTCATACTTATGAGTTTTTATACCCAAGTTTATTCTCGCTATGATTCTGTTTCACTTCTCAACTCGAGGGCGAGTAACAGCTAAGCTTGGGGAGGTTGACAGCTCCAAATTTTAACACTTTCTACCGAGGTTTTTAAGTAACAATTACTCATATTGTCACTAATTTCATGCCCCATCTAGGTACATCCATGACTATTTTGCGTACTTACGAGGTCTTGTTCACTTTCATATAAGCTTTGCATATTTAGTAGTTTTAGTAGGATTTGATTACCTTTCCTTTGTCTTCTACATGTGTGTAGGTGTTATGGGCCACTTTGTTGGGCAATTCCAATAGATGGCTACATAGTTGCCCCTCTAGTACTAGTGAGAACGAATGCCTAGATACTGCCATTCTATTCAATTATACAAGTACAATCCCTTTTGTTTACTTCCAGTATTGCTCTGCTTTGTTCTTGTTAAGTTCCTTGTTATTAGTTACTTTAAACCTCTCTCAAATACCGTCATACTATTAAACTATAGAGTAGACAATTTTCAAATACCATTTTGGGTGTGAACGTGGCTGCACTGACAATGTGGTTGCGGGGTTGTGTGATTGCCATTTGCAAGGCGAACCTTCTAATAAATAGTTGCTGCTACAAGTACTACAATAACCCTGTTATTGATTGCAAGAACCCAGACATCAACTACATATAAGATTTGTATGATTGTATCTCATCTTCTATCTCAATCTAGGACTTGTCAGGTATCCAAGACCCCGATGGCTGATAAAGGTAATGAGGTGACATGAGTGGTGATTTGTTGCAATGTATGCACAACTGCAGGTGAAACCTTCGCTCTGGCCTATCTCCATACATTGATTCACAAACCCAAAGTAAATTCGAAGATCCAGTGTGATGAAGATTCTACAAGTTAACAAGGTCCTGCTTGAGTAAATCACCAAATCAATTGTTTCCCAAGGATCGTTATAAACAGAAGTCTTCTAGGGAAAAAATAACTATACTACATCCGATATTCCAAGCTTTGTCGGATATCATGGGTGGCATCACCTTAAACTTCGGCTTGCGCAGATGCGATGGCTTCTTCTTTGGAGGCATGCCAGCTCTGGTGGTGTGGGAGAAGGAGTGCTCTAGGCGCGAACTAGAGTGGCGGGTGGGAGAATATAGTGGAGATGTTTGTGAGGGAAATGGGGAATATATGTAGGGTTTTGGATTGTGTAGTTGCCTAGCAGGTCCCACATGCGATATCGGACATGGCGGCAGGTGTCGGCGCTGATGCCCTGGCCCGACCCTTGATGGTAGGGGCAACATAGGTTTGCCTGCTATTTTATTGGGCTCCTAAATGTGCCGTCGCATTTGAGGGGGGGGGGGGGGCTGGGGCGCTCATTTTATGGCTGACACCCCTGTAAGCCTATTGGGGTGTTATTGGGGCCGTGGGTGGTGATAGTCTCAGGACCCTCGTTTTGTAATGTGCGTCCATTGGGCATGGTACGAGTTGTTGACCGAGGTTCAAAAATATCATAACGACAACAAGCAAGGGAACAAAGAGATAAGAAAATTATGGAAATAATTACCGATACCACCCTCTAATCTTTACATCTTTTTTCGTACCCACATGGACATAACATACCGTCCTATCTAACAAAAACAAGAAAAATGCTAAACTGAGATTAAATTGCGTTCGACGTCTCATATATGAGATTTTTCTGTATAGGTTCCACTAAATAGGGTAACATATCACAAATAGATTTTCACCGGTGGAAATATGAATATTCCACTAGAAGGAACATGTCACATAACATGTGTACTTCTTCCCAACACAATCGATGTTAACTAATTTTTACTCTTTTTTTTCGACAAAGGAGCATAGGCCTAGCCTCTGCATCAATAGATGCACACGGCTTGCTTTATTAAAAACAAAGTATGAAGTCACGATAGATCCATCATCCCTTATTACAATCATATTTTTAAGCTACACTAATTTTTTGAGCAAAATATAAGAATAAAAACTAATTTTTACTCTTATATTTTGCTCAAAAAATTTCACCATATTTTTAAGCTACACTAATCTCTTGTAGCTATTGTAATGTAGCCAAGTAGTAAAAAGATCAATCCAGAAAATAGTCTTTGCTCCTCCATTAGAGCATCTCCAATCGTCCCCCGACGAGGCCCCCGAGCGACGTTTTTCCCATCCGGACGGCGAAATTCGGTCCAGTCGCGCCCCCGGTTCCTCGTTTTCGTCCGGATTTGGCCCTTCATCCATCCGGCGAGCCCACGCCATCCCCGGCCCCCCCGGGGCGCGCTCGGGGACTCCGGACGAGTGAAAAGCGGGGAAGGGCCCGATCTGTCGGTGACTCGACGCACGAACCCCACCGCCACGTTGCTCAAAATCTCCCCCACCCCTCGTATCTCTCTCGCCGCCGGCACCACCCCGCCGGCTTGTTGCCCAGATTCCGCCGCCCCTCCTTCCCCACCTGCCTATATTCCGCCGTCTTTGGACGACGGCCTATCTGGTCTGCTCTTCCGCCGGCCTGTTTTCCGACTTTGGCCTCGCTCCTCGTCGCTCGCGGCTCGGGTTGCCTCGACCACGCCCGTCGGTGTTCGTCCATTTGCCTCGCCGGCCATGGACTCGGACGAAGAGGAGGAGCAGATGTTCGTCGAGCTTATGCAAGAAGAGATGGCAGCAGCCTCCCAAGACGACGAGCACATGATGATCCTCGGTTGCTTGGCAAGCATGTACGCTGGACTGGCAACTGGTCGACGTGGTGGGTCGGCACCAGGTCGCCGGAAGTGCAAGCCGAGACAGCGAATGGAGGGCTACTGCATGTTGTACGCCGACTACTTCGCCGACAATCCATTGCATGGTGAGAGTGCTTTCCGGCGTCGTTTCAGGATGAGCGAAAAGCTATTTCGCAAATTGTGTATGCCATCCGAGACTTTGATCCCTACTTCGATGCAAGGCGGATTGCACCTTGGTTTGGTTAGATTTTCGTCACCGCGAAGTGCACGGTGGCTATGAGGATGCTCGGCGTATGGAGCTCCCGGTGATACCGCGATGACTATCTTCGGATGGCGGAGTCCACCGCCCTTGATTGTTTCTACCGGTTCCGCAGGGCCGTCATAGCGGTGTTCGGGGACTATTACTTGAGATCACCCACTCGTCGAAGACACTCGGAGGATCCTTGCAACAAATGAAGCTAGGGGTTTTCCGGGGATGCTTGGAAGCATTGATCGCATGCATTGGCAATGGAAGAACTCGTCCGTTTGCGTGGCAGGGAATGTACAAGGGTCACAAAAAAGGCCGCACTCGTGATACTTGAAGCAGTGGCTACCCATGATCTCTCGGATTTGGCACTCTTTCTTTGGTATGCCTGGATCCAACAATGACATCAACGTCCTAAACTCGCTCCCGGTCTTTTCCAAGCTTGTTGAGGGTCATGCTCCCCGGTGGACTATGTGATCAATGGTCGGCACTACAACAAAGGATACTACCTTGCGGACGGTATCTATCCAAAGTGGGCAACATTTGTGAAGACTATCTCCAACCCTAGCACCCCCAAACTTTGCGAGTTTGTCAAGAAACAAGAAGCTTGCCGAAAAGACGTCGAGCGTGCATTTGGTGTCCTCCAGCAGAGATTTGCTCGTCGTCCGGTTCCCCGCTATGACTTGGTCCAAAGATCGATGTGGGAGGTGATGAACTCGCTGTGTGTGCCTACACAATATGATTATTGAAAATGAGCGAAAGCATCCGGTTCCTCCGGTCGAGCAAGAAGCACCATATGAGAGAGAGGGTCCTCTTGCACAGCCCTAATCACCAGGTGCCTCCATCATGGGCCGCCTTCTTTGCTATGCGCCGGGAGATTCGAGACTCTACAATGCATCAGCCGCTGCAAGATGATCCGGTGGAGCACATATGGAGGCTCCGAGGCAACGCCAACGCCGACGCCAACTAGTCCGTCTTAATTTGTTTGAAAAATTGTGAAATTGTGTGCTTCATTTGTTTCGAGCACTTGTTAAACATTGTACCGATTATCGCCGAATTTGTTTCGAGCAATTTTCGTACTCTTGGTCGCCGAACTTGTTAAATTTTATGTTAAATTTGTTTGAAATATGTCAAATGGTCGAGGTTGGGGGTTTCCTGCCGGGGGGACGGCTGGAACTTCGGCGCTCCCCACGCCAAATCTTCCTCCAATCCGGATGAAAATTTCGCCGAATTTGAGCGTGGAGAGCACCAACGAGTGGGGATGCTCTTATTCACAGGAAGCCCCTTGACCCAATCACCCAACCAGACGAGGAAAGAGAAATAGCTTCGGCATGAAGGATGGAGAGTGGATGAGAGATATCCCCCCTTCCATGTTCAAACAAGAGAAGGGACGCATCCAACCAAGGAACCCAACACTTGTACCATGCCACCGTGACACCCAAACCCCCAACGAGTTGTAGGGGGATACCATCGCCATCATCATCATCCGATCTTCGTCTCCCTCGCACTATAAATACCTCCCCCAATGGATTCGTTGCACATTCCTTCTCCCTCTCCCTCTCTCTCTCCTGAACCTACAAGAAGAAGACAACCCACATCTGTATCTACGCCCTCACGCAGCACCACCACTAAACTAGAGAGAGAAAGAGAGAGAGAGAGGGGGAGACAGGAAGACAGAATTGGCCTGCCGAGAAAACAAAAGAGAGATCAAACCGAGAGGAGAATTGGCAAGAAACGGAGAGGGAGTCTTGAGGAGCTAGTGAGAGAGAGAGATGGGGATGAGGGTGCCGGGGTGGGTTGGGGGCCTGGTGGAGGAGAGCTTCTTCGTGGGGTGCGAGGCGCACGAGAGCCGCAAGAAGAACGAGAAGAACATCTTCTGTCTCGCCTGCTGCACCAGCATCTGCCCGCACTGCGCCCCAGCTCACCGCCACCATCCCCTCCTCCAGGTTACTACTACTTCTCTCTCCTTAATTTCACTCACTCACAACTAATCTCCGTCGGCTTCTGCGCCTGCTTCCACCTATCTCTGTTCAATTCTTGGTTAATTTCTTGCTGCATGCTAGTAAAATGACGCGCAATTCTTGCTCCTGTAAGCCAGCCATGGAGACGCATGATCCCCCAACAGTTTTGCTTTCTTTTTTTTGCATGCTTTTCTTTGGTATAATCGCTCTGATTTCCTCCCTTTTTCCCCGATTATCATGCTTCTTGCGAATTTTCTTCATTCGATCTACTCCACTAATCTGGCAGGCAGCAAATCAGAGGATGAATGTTGCATGCTCCAATTAGCCCGTCTGGTTCGGGCTTAATTAACACTTGCGGTACTAGCGGGGACGAACTCCATTAAATTAATGAATCAATTCGCACACTCCTACTTGTAGACTAGAGGGAGAAGCCCAGGAGGAGGTGTATCTATCAATCTACCTATCCGTCTTTGCTTTTTGTTTTGTCCTGTGCTGTCTTTTCATGTCTTTGTTCCGTTCTCACTTAGATTTGGCTTAAGCTCCGATCCACGATGGCCTATCGATCGGCCTCCCTCTAGTCTAGCTAGATATCTACTATGATTGAAGCTTACAACTCGTTTCTGTTTCGTAATTATATATGCTAATCTCTCATGTACTTGCTCCGGTCCTTGTCGCTGTCGTCTTGCGAGTTCTTGGGTCATATATGCCACTTTTTGAGCCCTTGAATTAGGATGGTGATTGCAACATGTAACAATCACCTAATCTGCATAAAGCAAGCATCCCATAAACCGCAAACGGAGCGGGATTCTGCCTAATTTATCGCAGCTTGATGGATTCTGTGGGAGGTAATATCGGGCAAATTCCACTAGTAATTGGTTGCCTGGGTAAATTTCAGAGGGTGGTAAAAACATGGTAGGACTTGGCTTTTGTTTTTTAATCAAGAATGTAGAGATTCTCTTGCATGCAGTTGCTTTGTTCCTCTTCTCGATCTCTTTTGCTTCAATTTGCTTGTCCTCTTCCTGCCGGTTCCCCATCCCCTTTCATTTCATTGCACCTAAATTGGTTGCATGGGTAAATAAAACTCTGATGTGATGGAACCGGGTTCAATTGTTCAGTGAATTTTTACTGCCCCCTTGTCCTTTCACTAGAAATAGGCATAGTCCTACAAATCAATGCAAGTGAAATTTCACCTCTGTATTCATGCTTGTGCAAGACTTTTTGTGTGTGTTGGGAAGGTACTTTTCCACTACCTGTGTTCCCCTTTTGCCATCTTGCCAATTTACTGCAAGGTCACAATCACAATCCCCTTCTCACTTTCACCATGTTCTTCTTTCGCCCACACAGCCAAAGCTTTTGATCCAAAAGTGATCTTGATTGTGAATTGCCCTTTTCCCAAGGATTTTCTACCCACCTTTCCAAGTGAATCATTAGCATTTCCAATGAATTGATCTTTTGTCTGAGATGATTACCTCATGGTTCTAGGAAATTTTCCATTAAAAGGCCTGCTTATCCAAACTGTTTTGCCATGTATGGAAACATATCCCTGCTCTAGTGCTCTTCCACATCTGCAAAGCAGGTGGGTGTGCATGGTAAGAAATGGGGCATCTTAGGATTGTTACAGCCACCGGCAAAGCAGATTTACCATATGCGCGCATGGTAAATGGGATCCTTGTCTTTTTTACCAAAGAAAGCCTCAATGCTGTTCCTTCCTGCAACCGGGGGGCCTCCCTTGATACTGTTCATTCAAGCCACAGTGAAGTGCTAGCCACCAAAACAGCTTTCTTCTTCAGCAGCTACTTTTTTTTTACCACCACCTCGGTTGGGGTTTTTACCATCGTGCCCATGCAATGCTGCCAATTATTTGGCCATAGATGTTGTACCTAGCAGGGGTAGTTGGTCATTGCACATCGTGACCTTGGGTATGGCCGTGGTAGTACCACCACTTGGTCAAAGCATCGTCCTCCATTGATGTGTTGCCCAATAGAGGAGCACCGGCAGCCGTACCAATCCTAACCTGTACAATGAATTCCAGAATTACCCTTTCTCTTCCTGATCAGCCACAGCACGAATCATGAAGCCCACGTCTGTTTCTGATTCCAGTTGTTCTTGTGTTTCTTTCTGCATGCAATCAGGTGCGGCGATACGTGTACAATGACGTCGTCCGCCTGGGTGACCTCGAGAAGCTCATCGACTGCTCCTATGTCCAGGTGATTAACCTAATTGCGAATCAGTGTAGTAATTTGTATTTTAACAACTGCACTAGTTGCAGTACTACTTTGCTTGGTGAGGATGCATAATTAAACTGTATGCATGTGTGTCTCTCAGCCCTACACGATCAACAGCGCTAAGGTGATCTTCCTCAAGCCCAGGCCTCAGTCCAGGCCGTTCAAGGGCACCGGTAACGTCTGCCTCACATGTGACAGGATCCTCCAGGAGCCCTTCCACTTCTGCTGCCTCTCCTGCAAGGTAATTAATCAAGTAATTAGCACTGCAACTTCTTAGTTAATATCAGCTTACACATGCTGAATCGTCTACCTGTGTCTTCGTTTTCAGGTGGACCATGTGGTGGACCAGGGAGGGGACCTCTCCAACATCCTGCTCTACCACGCCGGCGACGGTCTACCCTTCCCACGCTTTGAGAACCTCCACGTCGGCGATGCCGACTCGGGCCAGGTCACGCCAAACTCGATCCTCGAGGACCCGGTGCATCACCACAATGGCTATGGCTATGGTGGTGGTGGCAGCGGCGGGTCGAGCGATAATGCAGGTAATGGCGATGGTGGTGGCGAGACGGTGGTGAAGAGGAAGAAAGGAGGAGGGTTCTTCCCCAAGATTGTGCTGTCACTGGGCAACAGGAGGAAGGGTGCACCCCACAGATCCCCTCTAGCCTGAGAAGTCCCTGGTTTGCCAGCCCCACCCCTATATATGTGTCATGCTGTTAATTACCAGTATCTAGCTAGTACTAGTAGTGTGTTATAGTCCTATGATTAGGCATGTAGAGAGTGTCTGGTTGGTTTGGGAGGGGCCTAATTGTGATCTAGGGCCACCTCAAGCTAGGCAAGTGTGTTGAATTAGACCGAGAGAAAGAGACCAAAGGGAAAGCAGTTCCCCGTTACATGGCCTAGGTAGGCACGGTTTCTTGTGCGGCGCCCACCTTGCATTTGCAGGCAGGCTCCACACAAGGTGGCTACCAATTTTGTATTTTGCCGTAACAGGGGTTTACTTGCATATACCTCCACAAATATATATAAAAGATTGTCCCCCACATATGTATTATGATAATGCTGTTAGCGATGTTTGTACATTGGTGTCCTTATTGGAGATCAGAGTTTCAGGGCTCTTTGTTTTCATGCATGACTATCTGTGTCCCTAGATCGATCTCAAGGACTGTGTGACTTTAATTCGGCCGGCATGTGGTGCGCAGCCCCCAGCTCCGGTCCAAACTCTTCAGTCGAGCTACTAGTGAAAATGAGTGCATTGTGGAATTGTGTTTGATTTGTTTTTATTGCCGCTGTCCTCGCCGTTTTGAAAATGTCACACCGTGTGTGTTTCCTAGTGGATACCAGACTATTCATAGTGAGGGGTAATTTAGCTTATCTCCATAGTAGTAACTTTTATATTATTCCTGTTTTGCATGTTGGTAACATAACTAGTTGCCACCTCTCTATTTTTCTTCATCATCAATACATATATACGGCTTTAAACCGTGATTACAACAATTTACAGGTCAAGAAACAAAGGATTTTTTTTAAAAAAATCAGACTCTAAAATATTTGGAGAGGTTGGACGGATCGAATAGTAAACTTGAAATCCCTCGTTTGTATACTAAACTATCAAATCCCAGTCTAAACTGAAATCTGGCGCGCACTGGCAAAAGGATAATCCCGATTGGGAATACACAATGTCGCACTAACTAGATGATCTCACATGTTAGATTCGTATGCTACCCAATCCATCTCTCTTTCCATCTGAAAATTGGTGATTCCTCCAGTGTCCCCCCCCCCCACTCCATGGTTATGAAAATTAGAGCTGCTCCAGCTTTTTTATTTTTTATTTTAATGCTGCAGTTGCTCTAGCTTTCTGCTACAAATACGTGTAGTTGCTCCAGCTTTTGGTATTTTGGTATAACTACGTGAAGTTGCTTTCGCAGAACACAAAAACATGGATTGGTTATTTATTTACGCCCCACTGTTACCGATAAGTGACCAAAATGTTACGCACGCTCTCGGGTATGTTTCCCAATGCCCAGACTCTTCCCCGATTTGACTTCACTGCAGCGTCATTCACTTCTGCCGCCACCGAATCGAGCCCACCGACAGACGAATCAACTTACCTTCAGCCGGAGTCAAACTTGTCTGAATCACTCTTGCTGCCGCGCAAATCGAGTTGTAGCTTGTTGCCGCCGCCGCCAGAAGCTTGCGTGGCCGCCTCAACCAACTTCGTCATGGGTGAGGCGGCGTCAGACGTACTGGCGGCGACAACTATACCTGGCCATGGGCAGCCCGGCCCGAGGCCCGGCCCGAAAAACTCGGGCCTGGGCCGAGAAATGTTGTCCCGACTGCCGGGCCGAGCCGGGTCGAGTCGGGCCTGGGTAGCCCGAAAACATAGTTTAACACTTCGGCCCGGCCCACAGCCGACGGGCTTGGTGGGTATTTGGTCGGGCCGGGCTTGGGCCGGATTTTTTAGCGTCGGGCTTTCCTCGGTCCGGCCCGAGGCCCGGCCGGTCCGACATATGCCCAGGTATAGTGACAACAAGCCCTTGCAGTGGCGGCAGTGAGCTACAACTCGATTTGCGCGGCGGGGAGAACGAATCGAACAAGTTTGACTTCGGCTGAAGGTACGTCGACTCGTTCGCCGAAGTCCACTATTCAGTGGCGACAAATGTAAATCACGCTGCGATGAAGTCAAATCAGTAGCAGTCGGATGTAAATTACGGGCGCTCCGTGTTTTTATGTTTGTGTACCAAAAGCTAGAGCAACTTGCACTTAACTTTTCAAATCCGTCTCCTCTCTTGAGTGCGTAATGGATTCATAATTCTACTAGTAGCTAAATATGGATCTGAAAACTGGTTCAAAATTTCTAATTACCCGGTGTTTGGGAACGTCACCGCTGGCCTCCATAGCCATCCTCACCATCGTGGCCAGGCCAACTCCACCGCCAAGAAATACTTCGCCACATGCTGAGATGGACTTCCAGCCAATGATTTAAGCGATCACGCGGTGCGTGTTATAACGAGGTGTGCTTTGTATTTTTATATTTCACGAATTCAACTTCACGCATTTGTACCAAAAGCTGGAGCAGCTCCAACTTCTCAGAACCGTGAAGCTAAGAGCATGTCTAACAGACCCCGTATTTCTCTGCCCCGTATAACGAGTTTTTCGCCCTGTATCAGAAAGTTGCGTGTAGCTGAACCATTCCGTATTTCGCCCCGTATTTTTAAAAATTAAAACCCGGGAAAACTATCGATAGTTCATCTTCATTGATCATACTATGGATCATACATACATAGCCGATCCTACACTGCGATCCTATCTAATCGTCAAGG
Organism: Lolium rigidum; assembly: GCF_022539505.1. NCBI lineage: Eukaryota > Viridiplantae > Streptophyta > Magnoliopsida > Poales > Poaceae > Lolium > Lolium rigidum. The sequence goes on from NC_061509.1 coordinate 56,734,638, forward strand.
ATGACGAATGGCACGAACGGCCCCCTGGCGGCAGCCTCCTGCGCCTCGAATTCCCTGATGGCGGCGATGGCCGCCGCCTCCTCCTGTGCCTCCGCCCGAGCCTTCTCGGCGGCCTCCACCTCAGATGCGGCCACCGCCTGCAGGAACGCTGCCTCCTCCGCTTCCTCCTCGCCGGCTTGCGGATCGCCTCTGCTTCCTCCGCCGCTGGTGCTGCCGATGCGCGCCGCCCATGCCGCCTTCGCCGCGCGGTCAAGCTCCCACTCGGCGCGCCAATTCTCGAAGGCGCCGCCGCTCATCGGCTTGAGCGGCGGATCTTCTAGGTACCATCGCCCACCCGCGGCGAACTCCCGGAGCGACTCCGGCACGTAAAGCACGCCGGCGTACCAGCACACCGCACGACGACTCCCCGCGGCGGAGCGCTTGCATTGGCGCCGCCACGCCTCCTCGACGGTGTCCGGCGAGCGGGATCGCTTCGATCCGCTCGCCGTACACGCGGAGCAGCTTCGGCGACCGGACATGGCACGCGGCGGCTTGAATGCGGACGCGAGCGGTGGGGGATTGCTCGCCGGAGCAGGATGGAGGAGGCGGCGGCGCACGGCGGAGCTAGGGTTGCGAGCCCCTCACTCGCAGCTTCGCCCGATATAAGTAGGGGGCGGCGATGCGGATTTCCTGGCCCCGTATTCCGCTGAAACGGGCTGGCCCGAACGGCCCAAACCACGCCTGTCCCGTATCCCGCCGGAATTTTACGGGGTGGGCGGGTTATAAGGGGCCTGTTAGACATGCTCTAAGGGGGCACCGAAGCACACCCCCTGAAAATTAGGGGTATATGACCATGCTACACATGCAGCATCCGAGATTGGGAGGGACGGGGGCAACCGGCCAGCATTGTTTTGCTTCTTCTCTGGTCGGAAGGGACAAGGGATGTCGCGATCCATGGTCAGCCCCCAAGATCGGCCCAACTCCTAGCTCTGCTTGCCGCTATGCCCTGCCCAAGCCGGCGCACCGCACCTTGGCCGAAACTTGCTTGTCGCGGACGCGCGTGGCGGTGACCATGTTGGCCGTGAGAGGAGCGACGATGACCGTGGCATGGAAGGGATGTGTAAGAGGGGCAAGAGGGTGGCATGGAAGGGATGTGGAAGAGGGGCAAGAGGACGACATGCTTACGGGGTAGGTGTTTCAGCATTCGATCAAGCTCGACGAAGCTATGACGTCGCTGAAATCTGGAGAAGTTTGGTCTGCGAGCGACGAGGAAGATGAGGTGCACAACGACTATTTTGAGCCCCTTGATCAATTCCCTCTGTCGAGAGTGGAGAGTCGAGACAAACAATGGATAGGCAACACAATGCATAGACACGACGAAGACGAAGGGATGTGGGGCTTCCCAAGGCCACGCAATTAACGACGACGTCCATGGCAAGCCCGCAGCTGAGCACCACCGCACGGCCACCACCACCGTTCGAGCAACTCGTTTGTAATACTCCCTCCGTTCTTTTTTAATTGACTCAGATTTAGTACAACTTTGTATTAAATTTGAGTCAATTAAAAAGGAACGGAGGGAGTAGATAATGATGCAGGGTTTTGTTGTAAAAACTGAACTAGGTAGCGTTGGGCAACTTGGTCAAACAGTTCCACAGTTTAGCTTAGACCGGGATTTAATAGTTTAGGTGCAAATAATAGGAAGTTTTAGTTCAGGGTTTCATTTGCTATTGTATACAAGTTTAGGGTTTAAAATAGATTTTTTCGAAAACAAAAGGCAGCAACTTTTGTTACAAAGTTGAAGAAAAATCCGTAAATTGTGAAGCTGGCCCATGCAGGAAGCTGTGAGCCGGCACCTCCCCACGAATTCCGAGGCGATCCCAACACAGCATCTGGGACCGCGGGCCCTGTCGGCGCGGGAGGATCGAAAGCCAAACAGCAAACAAAATCCCATAAATTATTGGTTCTCCGTGTTTGGGACATCCATTGACTTTAGTCGTTGGTTGCCTCCCTCCGTAGCTCAATCGTATAGCCGCGATAGACACAAACTAATGACTATTGTTTTCTTTAATGGTTTTTTATTCGGAATTGTTAAGTTTGAGCTAGCTGAGACGTAGCTTATGTCTCAGTCACGTGCTCTACCGTTGAATTCTATTTCTACTTGAAGGTTCTTATTTGCCGTTGTTTGCATTTTATTTAGGTTCGTATTAAAACACACTAATGTAATTCAACTGAGACTTAAGTCTCAGTTAACTGAACCTTAGAGACACCCTTTCTTACTAGTAACTCTCAATTCTCATAGAATTTAAGTACAAATGACATCTTAATTCTATATTTTTCTTATTTCTATAGTTTTTCTATCTTATAAATTAAAGGAGCCCTAATTATGTCTAAGACCATCTTCAGCAGTTAGACGCATTTCGGATACGGTTTATATCTCTTTGGATCAAGCCAAGTGCACGGAAATGCCTAGTTTTCGATGGTTGTACGTTTGGGAAGGTAGCTGCCTCGGCGGCCCGACGTACTTTTTCTAACAATAGTTTTTATTAATAACAAGTAATTTACATAACACTGAAAAAGATAAGAAAGTCTAAAAATAAAACCCTAACTAGGGTCCAACCATGGACAGCTATTGATCCTTGTCGGTGTCGACAATGTCCACAAAGACCGGAGGTACCCACGGTCGGGGCCAGTACAAGGCCAGTTGTGGTGTCGGCGCCGCAACTTCACGCGCGGGCTGAGCGGGAGGAGGTGTTGGCCGCGCAGCTACTGGCGCGGGTGGAGCTGGAGGCGCGATACGCATAAGTGTGACCGGCGGCGTGATTGGCCTCCCTGCGCCACCGAAGTTCCCTCAGCTGCGTGACAAGACCATGGCACTAGCCATTCTCGCTGAGCTTGCTCTGAGCTATTGCCAACTCGAGGTCCTCCTCCTCTGTAAATTATTCCACCGGCTGGAGCTCCGGTCAATGGCAGACGGAGCAGGCGCCCAGCCGCGGTCGAACAAGGTGTCCTCCACCTCGTTGTTGTGTCCGTCCTCATCATTGAGGTCGACACCGTGCTCCTTGGTTGAAGAAGCCCGCTTGGCGGCGCGGGTGGAACTCCCAGGTCCCGTAGGTGACTAGGTTATAGGAGTTCAGGGCGAAGGTCGGATCGTCACAAAGATCCGACGGTGGGATGAAGCGTCAGAGATGGATCTCGTCACGACGCTCGCATCCCTCACGTGGCACCAGAGGCACCCGCACATGCCGGAAGTTGAGGTACCAACCACCCGGTAGGCTAACGCCCCGCGAGGGCGCCGGCCAATTCTCGTCGAACAGGTTGCGTGCAAATTCCACCGGGACGTAGCGTCGCATCCGTGGTTTTTCTCTTCTTTCCGGCACGAGACAAGTTGACCTCATGGTCTTTCCTCGTCTTGCAGAACGACCAACCCTTGCCCATGTCGGTGCTGGCGGTCGATGACTTCTTGGATGCGGGGTAGTGGTAGTGGCGGTGGCACTGGTTGTTGGCGGAGGAGTGGCCAGAACAGAGCCAGCCTCCTCCTCTTAAAAGGTCGGGCGCTCCCTCACCTTCATTGCTTGGCGGGACTCCCAAGAACCGCCCTTGCTAGCACTGGCGCGCGGAAGGCGAGCAACACCATTAAAGCGGCGCTGAAAACCGAAGTGACACCGGCCACCAGTACTAGCGCGCAAAAGACAAAGCGCGCACAGTCGCTGGCTGGCGGGTCCGAGGGAGAAGAGCGCGAACGCGTGTGTTGACTGCGTCGATGCATTCGAGCCGCAAATTTGAGCTAGGAATTTGTTGATGCGAACATGTCAGTTAGTTGGCCTCAAGACGCTGGGCTGGGTTCCCCCATTTCTTATCCGGTCCGACGGAAATGATCACTTTCGGTCTGTTTTCCAGGTAGCTGGAGATGCTCTAATACTACATTATTTTCAATGAGTAAGCTGGACGCGTATTTCAAAACAAATTTAACCAAAAAAAATTACAAAATTTTGGTTATATTATACGTAATTAGTATCGTTGGATTCACATTGACGAACACTTTCTAATGATGCTAATTTTATACCAAAAATCTCTATATATTTGAAGTAGTTCTTGATCAAAGAAAAAACACGGAAAACTTATTCATTGGACTGGAGGGAGCAGCAAATTTGACGGCCACAAACCACCAAGCAGACATGGTTTAAAAGTTCCAGCAAATTTAGCTAAAGTTTATAAAAATGATAAACATTTCAAATGGATGAAAAAGGCTATTTGATGACACATGGATGCCGGATCATCACTGGCCCATGGCCTGGCCATTAGATTTGTTGTTAAATATGTTAATTCTAGATTTAGACCTTTATGTAATAGACTATATGCAAAATTGGTGCTAGTGATAAAGTGAGTAGTTTGGGCAAAGAAGATATCAATAACTTGTGATTTGTGCTATTTTCTTGCGCCTGAGGATTTTGCAGTGCCTTAATTTTTTTTCTTCGGAAACAGTTGAATTTCAATATCAAAAAGAAAAAAAAAACTTAACGTTATAAAACTAAAGAAAGACCTAGGAGCCATCTTGATCCATTGCTAAGGCTGCTCATAGTGGAGAGTAATTTAGTCTAGTAACATATGTTATGTTACTAGTCTAAGTTACTATCTCCACAGTGGATAGTCACTTAGATGTGGTTTCATGCAATGTATTATTAATTATGTTGTAGATTCGTACTGCTTTGGGATATGTGATGTTATGGTAACATACTAGCTAGTTACCACATCACTCTCTTTCTTCTTTTATTATCATGTTATGTCACTAAAATACATTGAGACATGTGATGCCACCACGTATAATTACCCCCAATGTGAGCAGTCTAAGCCATTTGATTCGGATGACACGGGCACACTAAGAGCATCTCCACTCGTCTTCCCGAACAGGTCCCCGGCGTGCCATTTTTTCATCCGGACGGCGAAAAATGGCCCAGCCGCGCTCCCGGTTCCTCGTTTTTTGCCGGATTTGGGCTTCCATCCATCCGGCGAGCCCACGCCAACCCCGGCCTACCGGGGAGCGCTCGGGGACTCCGGACGAAGCGAAAGCGCGCGAAACGCCGAGAAATCTCTCCCGCGCTTTCGTTTCGTCTTCGCCGCGGAGGTGGCCCCCGACCGGTCAGCGACAAGCGCATCGTCTTCGCGCGCAATAAAGGCTGCCGCCGGTCAGTTCGCCGCGGACGCGTCGCATTCCACGCGGCATTAATCACCGGCGCCAGCCGCGCCTATATACGCCGCTGCGCTCGCCGCGACGCGTATCCCTGCTCCACTCTCCCTCCACTCTCCCGATGGCATTCTACGACGACGAGGGCGCAGCCAACAACGGCTTCCCCCGCCGGTCGCTCCACGCGTGGGAGGGGCACCTCCTCCACCAGGCAGGGTACCCCTGCCCGCCGGACTCGAGGCCTCCCGGCGGCGGGTGGCGGCTAAGTGCTCGCGGCGTACCAATCCCGCCGCCGCCCCGGGGCCACGCCCTCGACGTCACCATCGAGGAGGCTCGACTGACGATGTCGGACGAGGAGCGCGCCGAACCACGCCACCACCCCGACAACTACACGGCGTGGAACTCGTACTTCCTGCGGCGGTGGGAGCAGGAGCTCGCCTCCTACGACGGCCCGCCGCCTCCGCCTCCGCGCAACAACGCCGCGGGCCGCCGACATTCGTGGAGCGCGCCGGATAGGACGCTGGCAAACGTCCTCGAGCACATCGAGGGCGGCAACTTCCGTTGTCGACGATGCCCCTCCATCGAGGGCATCGGCCAGCCGCCGCCGGGGAAACATCTGGCAGCCACGGCGCATGGCTGCCAGCTCGTCGTCTTCCGGATCAGCGTCGAGGCCATCCTTGGCGCCGGTGAAAAAGGAGGCGACGTCTCCGTCGACACCGGCGTGCGTCAAGAAGGAGCCGACGTCTCCACGCCGAGCAGAGGGCGCAGCAGCGGCGCCCTCGTCATCCGCGACCAACCCTCCTCCCCGCAGCGTGGGCGGAAGAGGAAGTCGGCGAAGAAGGAGGTCGCCGCGGCCGCCATCAACGCCGCCGCAAACAAGCTCGCCGAGGAGGAGGCGAACCGCGCGGAGGATGCCGCCATGGCGGAGGCGATCGCCAGGTCGCTCAAGGACCTGGTGCCCGCCGACAACGCTCTCCCCGAGGACGCCGCGCAGGAGTGGTCGAGGCGCGACTGGGAGCGCGAGGAGGCGGAGCGACAGCGGCGGCGGCCGCGGACCTCGGCCGCCGCGCGTCAACTCGCGCGCCCGCGCCGCCGCTCCAACCGCCGCCGACGACGTCGCTCGCTACCGCCGGCTCGCGACACCTCCATCCGGCGTCGCCGTCCCCGTCGTCGACCTCGAAGCCTCCGACGACGAATGGTACAAGCCATCGCCGTCCCCGCCTGCACCGGCCGGTCGGGGAGACGCCGGCCAGGGCAGCAGCCAGGCCGCGCCGCCGCAGTTTGACAACGACGGCTCCGACGACGATGGCGACGACGGCGGCGACTACACGGTGTTCTACCGCCATTTGGGCATGTAGAGCGCCGTGTTTTAAAATTTAAAGTTGTATTCCCCTAGCCGAATTCGAAACATAGTCGAATTCGGCCTCTATGTATGAACTTCGCCCTCTATATAGTAAATATCATTAAAGTTAGTCTAAATTCAGTCGTTTTTGTCGAATTTCGTCAGGTTTTTGCCGTATTTCGTCAAGTTTACGTTTTCCAAAATTAAATCAACGGCTAGGCCTGGGATCGCGGCTGGGAAACTGGTCCTCCCCACGTCATTTTTCGTCCTATCCGGACGAAATTATCGTCGGATTTGGGCGTGGGGAGCGCCAACGAGTGGGATACTCTAATGATCGAAATTAGCAGGGCAGCTAGGTAGGTTTGCGGTTAAATAAAAGGAGATTACCGGTAATCTTCTTTTGCCTCAAGTGGGAAGGGAGGGACCAGACATGCATATGAGCATATCAGATCAGCCTGGTCCGTACAGGGTATCGTAAATGCATGCGTCCGTACACTGTGGAGCACGAGCGTGGGCTTTGAAGTTTGAAGCCTGCTTGGCTTATCCCTTCCATGACCCTGTCTGGTGTCCGTGTCACGGACGTGCTAATCATGCGAAGCCAGAACCACTCTCCCCGTTATAAAATAGGTGTCCCAATAGATACGAATGTATATAGGTAAGTGGAAATTTCAGTGTGTAAATTTAGTTTTATATAATCCTTGAAAACATTTGTAGCAACACTTATAATCGCCGCAACATCTTGCTCTTCCATTCACAGCAAAACATGCTTGCGCTTGTCGTATTTTAGACACATGTATGCAACATTTGGAAATCCACGAAAAATCAAACTTGTAGTTGACCTTGCGAGTGCATTCACAACAAAAGTTATGCTACAAGTTTGTAACAGTTTGGACCATGTATGCGGCATCGAAAATCTGAGAAAACATAACCTCCTGCCATCATAGATGGAGACCCCTCTTTCGTCGACTCGTCATCGCCAGCTGAAAATCTAGCTGTCCTAAGCCACGACGGCCCTATAGATCCGATGACCCCAGTTCTGTTCTCAAGGCGTCTCCAGCGAGCCGACCTAAATCAGCGATCAAAACGGTTTGGGTCGGCCTGCAGACATAATGCATCGTTCAGTGCGCCCAGCGGCGCCACCCATTCGGTCCGCTGGCATTTATTCGGAAGACCTGGCCAATTGGCCACTCCATTTCAAATTGCCACACAAAACATTGCAATTAGCAAAGCAAACATATGTCATGGCCCTTCGAGGCAACACCAAGTAGTGGCAAGTTCCTCCTAAATGTGCAAAGTGAGACAATATCTTACAATTTGTCCAAAAAGTGGAAACTTTCACCCAAATGGCAATCATCTATGCCTATGCCCTTCAATCATCGCGAACAAGTATTATCTTTTGCTTATTCTCAGTCTAAACCCTTTGCACAAGATCAGAGATGGTGGCCAAGTTCGTGAGCATGATTCAGTTCTCCTAGGCCATGATCTTGCCTTCGTCCTCCAAGAACTTGTACTTGGCATCGGCATGTATGAGCCTTGCCTTGACCTCGACGAGATTGGACTTCGCCCGGGCCTCTTCAACCTCAAGATCTTGTCAGACTCGACCCGGCACTCCTCCGCCGTCTTATCCTTGGCGGTCTTCTTTAGCTCATATGCTTCTTCCCGGCGGTGGCCGTGGCAGGCATGGCGGCGGAATCCATCGCTTCCGCTGGCTTTCCCGCCGGTTGAATTTCTGTGGAAGGGTTTGTGGCTGGAATTTGTGCTCCACTAGCGGGATGGACCATGATCTTCTTGGGAGGACAAGGGAGGACGCACCCACTATCTGGCCCGACGCATCGGCATCCCAAATTTGGGAAATGGATGGATCGATCCGCACGAGTCGGCCGTTTGGGTCACCCCGCTGGAGCGTGCACCGTCTGTCCGCCTATCCGTGCGGACCGGTTTAGACAGCCCAAAACCGTTTGAGTCAGCCTGGAGATGCCCTCACCGCTCCTCAGCTTGGCACGGTTGCAAATTTTCAATTTTGAAGCTCCACGATAGCTGTGGCTTCAAGCTCTACCATAGCTATGGCTATGGTGGGAAGAGAACGGTAGAAGGCGGCGGAGTTGGCAAGATACTTGGAGAGTGATGTGCAACGATGGCGGGGACGGCCGTGCCGGGGCCGAGCACCGGTCCGTCCACACGGGACCAGAAGGCAGCGTGCGCGCGCTCGCCGAGTTACTGGAGATGGTTTTGGAATCGAGAGTTGTGAATCCCAATCCCTCAACTAGCCTGGCGATGATGATCAGTAGCGTCCGGTTCGAAGTGTCTGACTGAAGTGCAGAGGGCTGCTGACGGAGCGTGCTGCCGATGACCAATCCAACGGCGGGCAGAGCAGAGGCAGCATGCACAGTGGCGGAGCCAGGAATTAAACTGAGGGGGGTCGAAACTAAGCTTTAAATTTTTTTTTACGGAAAAGAGCAAATGTATTAAATAAAAGAGGTCCAAACAGATTCAACTTGCATATTTCATTAAGTACAACAACAAAATGACTATAAAAAACAAGAGCACCAAAATAGAGCTACATTTTGATAAGATAGTACATACAATTAAGTTGCATCTAAACTTGGAAGACGAAAGCCCCGCGGAAGATGACCTCTACGGTTGCTGTAGGAATGGAAACGTAGCATCAAACCTGTCATACCATGCACTTAGAAATAACCGCTTATCCGGACCTTTGAGAAAATTATGACCATCTAAACGAGTACGGACTCTCGACAAATATGCCCATCTCATTTTGTCTCTGATTTCAGGGGTACCAAATGACGCAATTGGTCTCCAAATTCCGGGATCGGCAACCACATTTGCTAGATCAAAAATTTCAGGAACATTTGCCTACAACATTGAAAAGGAAAACTAAAAATTACCCCTAATTTCTACCTTGTAATGATGCAAGCAAGTGTGAAAACTCAAGAAAAGGGGGAAATCAACCTGTCCTGAGAATGTATATATGCAGAGAGATGAACTCGTTTCGACAACAATCCTAAAAAACGCACAAAAGTAATATTGATATATACATATTGATTTTCATTTTTCTGACATTACTCGTCGTCTCGAATGGTGGTATATCAGTAATTATTTGTTAATTATCACATCGATGGTGCCCAGAACCATGTCGTCAAAGAGGTTGTGGGCACAATGTGGCATACATTTGACGTGGCCGGCGATGGTTAGTCTCGATCCCCTATCGAGAAATGGTTGAACGTTGAGATATCCAATGAAAATTAGACTAGTACCTTGATATGACTTGAAGTTACATTATGCCATGATCTAGAGAAAACGTGTAGTGAAAAGAAAAATAAGTGGTTTTTTTTTTGGAGCAACAGAAAAATAACCAAGTCGATTGGTTGTTGCATTGTTGGATCGGTCTTCTACTCTGGACTAGACCACCGGCCTCACCCAATTTTTTAATCAACGTGGCCTATTTGATCCCTTTAGAGCTAATAAAGGAAAAAAGGCCCAAGCGAACAAAAAAAAGGCCCAAAGTTAGCAGAAGAAGAAAAGCCCAACTTCTGTCCAGTCGGACACACGCGGCATAACTTCGTCTTCTTCGTATAGCAGAAGCTTTATAGAACTTCCGACGAGGTCGACCTAATGGCGCCACCGCCAAATTAGATCGTTCGCCGCTGCATAGGTCTGAAGTAGATGGGATCTGAAGGCCCCTTGGTTCGCCGGGCCTGGGGCGGCCGCCGCCCCTCCCCCCTCCCTTTAGGCCGGCCCTGACTGGGACTGGGGGTCCTTTTTTCGCCAAAAACTGAGGGGGGTCGAACGACCATGCTCGACCCGGTGGTGGCTCCGCCCGTGAGCATGCAGGTCTGACCAGATTTGCATGTGTCGTTTTGAAATAAAATCGAGCGTGGCGTGGACACGAATTGCAGGCCCTCTTTGACGTGTCCGCTGCCTTCAATCACCATCAGACATCAGTCTTGGACTCTGGTCAGAACAATGTGCTAGGGGCGATTTACACAAAAATAACCCAAAAGTGGAAGAAAAGCACAGACTGACCCTCCGGCGAAACTATTTCACCAATCTAACCCTTTTGTGTGGCGCCCCTCCCACGGGCGCCACACATGCCCATGTGGCTCCCTCTCCGCCGGCGCCACCGACCCGGCCCGACGTGGCGCCATCGACGCCGAGTCGGTGCGCCCATCCGACGTGGCAGCATGTGTGGCGCCCTCCCAACGGCGCCACACATGCACTTGTAATCCCAAAACATACCGTGAGACAATTCCTCTGGGACTTAGCCGTTTTGCGAGGCTCGATGTGTGGCGCCGATGACACGGGCGCCACACTAGCCTGTGTGGCGCCGATGCCACGGGCGCCACACATAGAGCCTCGCGAAACGGCTAAGTCCCGGAGGATTTGTCCCACGTATGTTTTGGACCCAATGGTTCATATAAGTTGGCATGTGTGGCGCCGATGCCACGGGCGCCACACTAGCACTTGTGGCGCCAGCGGGAAGGGCGCCACACATGGACTTGTGTTGAAAACATGAAAAATCCTACCAAACTCCAACAGATTACGAGTACAATATTGGACACAACAAGTAGAAATTTCATGACATACACATATAACACTTCATAGGTCACATTGTAGCACGTAGATTCAAACAACAAGTAGCATTACGGACCATGGTTCGAAATGACATAGGGTTCACAAATCGATACTTATGAAGATATAGTTCACAACAACACGGAGCACATCCTAGTGTCGTCCTCGACGTGTCGTCCTCACGGGCTGCTTCCGGACGGCCATCCTCTTCGTCCGCTGCCTTGGCTGCTCCTCGCTCGCTGCTCCCGCTCGCTGCCTGCTCCCGCTCGCTCCTCCTCCTCCTCCTCCTCCTCCTCCTCCTCCTCCTCCGAAGAGAACGGCTCGTCGTTCCTCATCCTCGACATAGCTGATCTCCGCGGCGGCCCGTCATCCTCCTCGGTGACAACCTTCTTTCCTCGGTTGACATAATCTTCCGGAGTGTACCGGCTTGGAGCCTTGCCCCTTGGCTTCAACCGGTAAGCCGACCGTTGCTTGGAGGTACGCTTCGGAAGTACGCCTTGACTCGGAATTAGGTCGTCCTCGGGAGGAATCTGCACAAACATGAACACATGAGATTACAAAAGTTGAAATTAGTAAGAACATGTTTCACAGCAACAAAATAGTCCATACATGTTCTTCGAAGAGGAGGATGTAGGGATTTCGCCTTCGCGGCAACCTAGCAAGTTCGCTAACCGCCGCATCTTTCGTGCGGTGTTCTCGCGTCATGGAACTCACGGTTACAAAGCCACCGTAACATAATTGCGTACATTCAAAGTTGGTGATCATACCTTAACGAAATTCCGCAACGGTCCGACAGGCTTTTCATCCGTGTGGCTCTGCTCCCACACAACCTCGCACTCCTCAGCCTGTTTTCTCGGATCTCCTCCCGCCGTGACAAACATAGCATACACAATTTAAGCGAGCACATGGCAATCTAGATGATGTACTAGTTAGTGAGAGAATCCATTACCACGAAGTTCAGCTCGGAAGCAATAGAAGTCGATCTCCCTCTCGCGAGCAAAAGTGTCGTGCTGGCTTTGCCCAACCTCATCGAACCGGATGGGGTCGTCCAAGATCTCTTCACGATACGCGCGCTTCACTAACTCGATACGCGTGTTCTGATGGAACCACTCGAGGTAGTTGTTGAAAGCGGTGAAGTCGTGAGGCACAATCTGCTCAGGGCCAGCATTCCGTGCCGCTTCCAAGCAGTGTTGGAACGCCGTGATGTGGCCGCTATGATGGACTGGCCAATTTGTGATCTTCCTCTGCCGCTGCCTATCAAGCCCGCAAGAATCAACAAGTTAGTTTGTACCTCTTCTATCAAGAATCTTCCATCGCATGATTCCGTAAGTTTACTCCGTGAAGCGCCTTGTCCGTGTCTTGCCACATTGGTGGGCACTCCCGATACAGCCCAAACTGTCTCATCACTCTTTGCGGCCGGTGGTGTTCAACAAGCCACATGCATATGAGTGGGCAGCGCATACGCCGTAACCGCGCCTCCTCCGTGCACTTGGGGTTTAGGTCGGTCATCGCCGCGCCAATACGGTAGTAGCTACCATATGGCTCCCATTCCACCTCGCAGCATACAATTATTTAGTAGATGCCAGTGAGAATCAATCAAAACTAGGATTGCAACTCCGCAGTGATCGGTTACCTCGCTCAGCGGTAAGAGTGTCCAACTCCGCGATGTACCGCTCGTACATGATCATTGGATCGCTCGTCATCTCCGAGACATTGTCCCAAAGGTATGCCCAAGTGGGCTCCCGATCGGAAAGTGAGGGAAATGAGGCCATGGCGTCTCGTTGAGTACCCCGGGACGCCCAACCGATAGGCGGTCCCAGCTCCATACGGAAAGTAGGAGCATGCATCCACCAATACCGCCGCTACCCGTCTTGCTCCCAGCCCCGCGACAAGCTTCGTCCAACCGCATACATAAGATATTTGGTTACTACTTTGTGTAGCGCACTACTATAGGAAAATAGTACATAGAACAAATCATCACCTGCCGGTAGAGGTAGGCAAGTGCCGCTGTTCCCCAACTCCACCGGGCGTCCAACACCGTAAGCGCCTTCAGCCAACACCAATGGGCCAGCTTACCCCCACTGTCAGGAAAGAGAGTCCTGGAAATCATGTACCATAAGTACACGCGGGCGTACGTCCTACAAGGGATATGAACGGCATAAGACCGGTAGGCCGGATGAACTCCGTGTACCTCTCGTCATAAGGTATATCCGGTGTGCCATGGTAACGAATCTTCAAAGGGTGAAGATCCGTTCCCCTCTCCGTCATATGAACAGCCCGGTGCTCCATGTCGTACTCTTCATCCGAAGCCACACCATCCTACATGTATGAGCAACACATACAACATATTATGAGCCATTCATACCAAATATGAGCAACACATACATGAGAATATATCCAAATAAGCCATCACACATACATTCCTAACAAATATGAGTTATTCCATCAAGAATACATGAGAATATATCTAACTTTCGAATCACATATACATCACACATACATGAGAGTTCATATCCAAATACATCACACATATGAATTTCGTAAGACATACCATTCCTAGGCACATAATAGACATATGTAAGACAATAGAATGCATTTGCTAAGCTCCAATTTTGCCTTTCACCACATACATACATAAGGATTTCAACACATACATGTAAAATTTCATTCAACACATCTAGGGTTCCTACATATCTAGGGTTCCTACATATCTAGGGTTCCTACACATACACATTCAACACATACATAGCCATTTCAAATCTAGTTTCCATGTCTAGGGTTCATGTGCAAATCTAGCAAGATCTATGAAATTAGTGGATGAATGTGAGGGATTCGAAGGGGAATACCTTGAGGAATGGAGGAGGAAGGACTTGGCCGGCCGGATCTGACGATTGCTTGGTCGATTTGGTGGGGGGCGAAGGGGACTCGGCGGCGGCGGCGGTTTCCCGGGAGGAACAGAGAGAAGAGAAGAAACCGGCTGCGTCGGGCTGGGCGCGGCGCGGGCGCCACACTTAAGTGGATGTGTGGCGCCCGTGGCATCGGCGCCACACATGCTAGTGTGGCGCCCGTGGCGTCGGCGCCACACATCGAGCCTCGCAAAACGGCTAAGTCCCGGACGTTCGGAGCCCCTGGATGTTTTCGACCGAAAACATGATATAAGTTGGCATGTGTGGCGCCGTTGGGAGGGGCGCCACACATGCTGCCACGTCGGACGGGCGCACCAGCTCCGCGGCGAGGGGGCCACGTCGGCTGGGTGTGTGGCGCCGGCAGGAGGGGAGCCACATGGGCATGTGTGGCGCCCGTGGGAGGGGCGCCACACAAAAGGGTTAGATTGGTGAAATAGTTTCGCCGGAGGGTCAGTCTGTGCTTTTCTTCCACTTTTGGGTTATTTTTGTGTAAATCGCCTGTGCTAGGGAAGAAGATAGATGCCATTTGCCAGGGCCATCACATGTACGAAATTTGGGAAATTTGGCCTTGCTCCGAAACAATTTTGATTTCTTTTTGCAAAACACAAAAATGGAGCACGTCTCGCCTTATCAAGCAGTGGACATGGAGGATGGAAGGGAGCAACTGACTGTTTACTACCAACAAGTTCCGTCACGACATTTATCTTGAACCCTCTGAAATTTATCTTGGACCATCTAGGTAAAAATAGTGAAACTGCCAACAAGTTCTGTCACGACATTTACCTTGACCCCTCTGAAATTTATCTCGGACCACCTAGGTAAAAATAGTGAGACATACCCCCTCCATTCAATGAATAAGGTCTATTCGTTTTGTTTGTTTTTTTAATCAAGAATTAGTCAAAATATATAAAAATCATTGATAGAGAATTAGCATCATTAGAAAATGTTTCCCGATACTAAGTAAGTACAATATAAACAAGATTTTGTTGCTTCATTTTTTTGGTTAAAGTTCATCTTATTCATCAAAACAGAGGTAGTACCAGTTAAGGTGGCTCCACTCTAATAATCTAGGATCATCTAAATCATTATGGATCGGCTTAGTAAAAAATATACGAGACACATCATTTACGGTCACTGGACTTCAATAATTATGAACACTAAAAATTATCGCAATACTCTTAACTCAAAATCTAGCATACCTTGTTGAAAACAAGCGACGATTTTCACCAAGCTACAACTTCAGTCATGGCGAGCGATGGTGGCATATAAGCATTGTTAACTTGTTAAAGGCATCTCCGTTGCAGCATGCGTCTACTCACTCATGCTTCTCGGGCGAAACCCTAGATGTGGGTATCGACAATACTGATGACTTCGACGTTGCTCTTCGTTATGTGGGTATTGTTTTTGGAGCAGCAACTAAATGGAAGTGACAAGAGGTGGAGCGGTGTGCATCTACCTTGTCGATGGTGACGATTCTCGGTAGCGTGGTGCAGCGGGGACTCGGTGTCAGAGGTGGCATGATGGACTCATGTAGGGCAGTGCCGTTGTCTATTGTCGTGGTGACATTGACGACATGCCTAAAAGGTCAAAGAACCTTCATGATAAGGACATCCCATCTATTGATACAACCGTTGTACTTATAGCCACATAAATACAAGGACCTACCACTCGAGCTCGTGCCAAACAACTTAACTATCACGTACTTTCGTTTCTTGGAACTATTACTCACATACATGAAAATATGATGTTGCATAAATCAGATGTGTTTGTTACTCTTAGGAATGATGGACCGAGCACGGATGAGAGGGACCAACATTGGAACATGATTGGGCATGGAGATGACAGCAAACATGTGAGGATTGAAGAGGACGCTACGAGTGAAGATTTCAGAACTTTGAAGCCTCCAGAATGATGAATGAAGAGCTTGAACGAAATATTCAAGATGATATCTCATAATTTCTTCCTAAGTATGATATGGTGTTGCGTCACCTTTTGTTTTGGGCCAAACCCATGTAAAATTCGCAGAAATTATTTCAACCACTTTTTAGAGTCTGTACTGAAGGAGAAAAGGCTCCTAGAGGTCGGTTCGGCCACCACATCTAGGGTTGCCCGAAACCCTCTCATTTTCCTCCTTAAGTACCCCCTAGCCATCACGTTTAGATTTGGATTTTGATTAGATTAAAAGTTAGCCAATTGCTGTAATTTCGTGTACTCCTTTTCAGGCCAACGCCCACAACAAAACCGACTATTCAGAATCCCACCTTATTCAATAAAACTTTCATCTATATTCGCAATATCTTGATTGCATTGTTAGTTCTTACTTGCTCTCGATTTCAGGTAGGAATTAAGACCCTCGCTGGTCTGGCTGATCGTGCACCCGCAAGATCAGTAACTCCCGAAGATTATCCTAGCGATTGCATTGGGGCACGAGCTTTGCACGTGTAGTCGGCTCGTCGAGCACGAACTCCACCAACAAATCGAATTATCATCATCTCATCGAAAGATCGGACACCTTTGCCCTATCACTTCATCCTCTTGAAAATGGGTCGACGATAGATGGCTGTGGCGACTTCTAGAGCGTGTGCAACGGTGCATGATGGATCGTTTTGTGCTCTAGGGTCGCTACTGGGTGGCTTGGTGAAGCCTTCGATTTTTAAATGATGTGCGTATGTGTTTGACCTGACATGATCACCTTCTTTATCAAGGTCGTAGTTGTTGCGATAGTTGTCGCTTGTGTGGTGGCTTTAAGTTGATATTTAGGGGGTGTTTTGTTCCGAGTCACAATTTGTCAAGCCAAATTTTGGCAATTTAGCCTGTATTTGATTTTTTTCCATATTTTAGAGTAGCCGCACTTTATCATCCATATGGCCCACTTGGCATTGAGTGATTTTTTTTTTGCCAAATTTCACCATACTTTGTTGCTTTTAAACAAATTCTCAGCAACACTTTTATGACTGCCATATTTGCCAGACTTAGGCTCAGCAAAATATGGCAGGAACCAACCCCCTCCCCCATATCCTCTTTTATAAGGCTCTTTTGAATAAAATATAAATAAACAAGGTTGTGTGTAAATGACAGTTTACTACCACCAGCAAGTTCTGTTTCCAACCACGGTTAATTTCACCTATGATTTTCCACCTCCAACCAATATTACGAATATGTTTGGTAATTGGTTGAATGGAGTAGACAGACAGTCTAAGGCATTAATCCAAATTGGAGTTTCTGCTTTATGTTTCCTATATAGAGGGTGCAAAATGACATTATCGAAAAACAGTCCTTTCACTTCTTGCAGGTTATCCATATGGTCGCACATTGGGTTCAACTATGGAGCCTCCTTTCATCGGAAGGGCAGCGAGATGTCATGGCTTCTGGATGCACACGGTTCCAAATGGATATCGTGTGTGAAAGATCGAGATGTCGCCTAGAGGGGGGGGGGTGAATAGGCAATTAAAAACTCTTGTAAGAATGCGGAATTAAACTAACGTTTAGTTTACAAGCACAAACCCTAAATATGCTAAGCTCAACTAAGTGTAACAATAGCAACTAGAGATAAGCAAGATAGGCACAAGATATATGTAGCACAAGTGATAGCAAGATATATGTACTTCAAGCACGATGGCTATCCCAAGGAAAGAGAGCTCGGGTAAAGAAATAACCGAGACACGCGGAGACGAGGATGTATTCCCGTGTTCCCTTCCTTTGCAAGAAGGTACGTCACGTTTGGAGGAGTGGAGGTCCCACGAAGGATTCCCCGCGCCACGAAGGCTCACCCTATTCTCCGAACCACACCCACGAAGGATAATGGCCCTTTCCTTATGGTTAGCTTTTCCTCCGCTCCGGAGATGGCAAGCTCCACAAGCTCCACGAACGAGAAGCCCGGGCCTCTTCACAATCTTCTTGAAGAGATCACCGGAGCACCAACCGCCAAGCCAACTAGGAGGTCTCCCTCCAAGAGTAACAAGCTCACGGTCTCTCACTCGAACTAATCGTGGTGGAGAGCTCAACACTATGTAATGATGCAAAATAAGAACACTAGAGGTGTTCAAATCCTTCACTCTCAAATCCCACCCAAGCAACAAATGCTAAGATGAGATTGGAGAGGAAGAACAATGGGGAAAGTCAACAAAAGACTCCAAGATCTAGATCCCAAGAGTTCCCCTCACTTAGAGGAGAAATGGATTGGTGGAAGTGTAGATCTAGATCTCCTCTCTTAGATCCCTCAAGAATGAGCAAGAATCATGGGGAGACAAGAGAGAGAGCAAGTTCTTCAAAGGCAACAATGGAGGTGAGAGAATAGAAGAACTAACTCAGCCCAAGGTGGAAGAAGTGCTATTTATAGCCCAAGAGCAAATATAACCGTTGGGGAAAAGTTGGGTTGAGTCAACCGTCGAGGAGGCCAGTCAACCGGGCCTAGGACCGGGCCGTCAGGTCCAGGACCCGGTCAGGCCGGGCCACAGACCGGACCAGCCGGTCCAAACCGGACCAGGCGTCGGGTCGTGACCGGGGCGGGTCTTTGTCGCGCAGAACCTGCGCCGGGGAGGCCGGTCCACCGCCCGGGCCGGACCGGACGAGGGGCCGGACCCGGCCGGTCCAAACCGGGCCTCGTGGACCGGGCCATGACCGGGACACTTCGTGTCTTACGAGACATGGTCCGGTTGGCACCAGTCCACGGGCCGGTTTGAACCGGGCCGGCCGGTGGAACGGCCGGTCACGCCGGGTGAGAAACCGGGCCAGCAGGTAAAACATGTTATGCAAAAACTGTGATAACTTTTGTGTCCGGACCCCGATTGACATGAAACCAATTTTGTTGGAAATATAACGACGAATGGAGACTCCTCACAGGATATTTTTAGATGTTTTTAGAGAGGGGGTCTTCCACCGTCAAGAAACGGTGAAGACGTCCAAACTCGAAAACGCAATAGAAGATGCATGCGGATTCCGTTTTCGATGAACTTGGGCTTGTTGTAAAGCTAGCAACAAGCTCAAGAACCTCTCACAGAGAAACACCAGGAAGCAATAGGGATATGCAAAGTATGCAAATGATTGAGCTCCCTAAGACGATGTGATCAAGTTACCCAACCGAAAGCCCCTCTTGATAGTGCGAGTATCTATCCTATAATCCAGTCTCCCAACAACCACCTTGAGACCGGTAAAAGGAAAACCTAGAAAGGCTATACCTTTGCCTTGCGCATCCCGCTTGATCTTGATGATAGCTCTTCAAGCTCCACTCAAGCCGGAATGCCTTACTTGCTAATCGTTACTTCGTGAAGACTCACAAATGCTCCCCCATACACTATGATGGGAAAGCTCCATTGATGTACATCTTCACATGTCCATTATCATCAAATGGACGGCAAGCTTCAAGCATATGATCCTCTAGAGATGCTCAACTTGAACTTGCCCAACTCAAGGTCATCCACTCATGGGCATACCACGTGACTTTACGTGGCACATTCTTCATGCTTCATGTGTTGACCAAACTTGAATCTATTCTTCACTTTTTGTATTGGTCAACCTTGTATCTTCTCATGCTCTATCATACTATCTTGATCGATGATCTTGATACCAATACACAAGGTGTATTTTTATCTTCATGGCATCCATACTTGAATCCAACACATGGAATACAAGTAGTACCTATGGAATATTCCTTCATATAAACTCAATGAAAAACATTAGTCCATAGGGGTTGTTATTAACTATCAAAAACACACATAGGGGCAATATACCCTTACAGTGTGCCACGCTGGCTGGCGACATACTAGACGGCTACTTTTATTTGTAGTGATAGTATGTTTGGTTTTTTTTGCTGGTTGATTTTTGTATCAATTTTTGGCGATGCTTAAGTTGTAATAATTACTGAATTTAAAACTTATTAATAAACTGCCGTGTGCATCATCACGATGCAGAATCCGAGTTTTATCTCCATTTCAGAAAAAAAAAGCAAGTTCTATCTTGCGACACCATATCAGCTTAGAAAATTAAAACCCGTTTCGGTCACATGCATATGTGTCCCTTTTTCTTTGGGTAGCGTCTGCTTTCCTGAGGGCATCTCCATGGGGTCGATGCAAAACAGCGTCTAAACAGTTCGGGCGCGTTCGTTTGCATCGTCTGGCGGACGCGAAAATATTCGTTTTTGTCCGCGCGTCCATTTGTGTCGGGTGCCTCCAGGGGTTCGACACATATTTTTTCCCTACTTGTTTTTTCCTCTTTTCCACTTATAAACATAGTTGCAAAGATTACACAAATTAATACATAATTAGAAATATGATTTTACACAAACTAATACATAATTTGGAACATGGTTTACACAAACTAATACATAGTTTGGAACATGGTTTACACACACTAATACATAGTTAAAACATTGCAAAATGAGAAAACCTAACTAGTGTTTGTTTCGCTGCTTTCGTATGTTCACTGCGAAGAAAGAACACTCTCATGTACTCACCCAAACTGGAAAATCTAGCTGGTAATGATAGCTCTGTTAGTACTTTCGAGAACAAACATCCAGAAACCTCCACTAGCGGCTTCAATTGGCCCGTGGTCATATTCGCTGGAAAGAAAGAACACTCTGACAGTTCTAACTGTCGGAGTCCGAGTCGGACTCGCCGGTGTGGTAGTGCTGTGGCAGGATGTGTTGTCGAACACGTTGACAATCATCTCCCCGTCCCCTCGTAGAGGAAGGTGAGCTGCCAGCCGGGCTTGAGCGCGAGGTCGCGGGTGAACTTGTCACACCTGGTGTGCAGGTACATCTTGCCCTGCCCGTCAAACAAGACCTCGACAGGCCACCGGCATAAGTTGCATTTGGCCTCCTGTAGCTCCAACTGGGTTGGCTCGACGACATCGACGAACTCGGTGAACTTGTCCGGGAGCCGCTTGATGCCGAGGGGGTCCTCATCGATACGGAGG
>NC_061509.1:56755645-56812309 GCF_022539505.1 Lolium rigidum
CGGGCCCTACATCCCTCGGCGGTGCGTATTTGCGTTGACTCGGCCGGCGAACCCGAGAATTCGAGATGCACCACGTCCCGGGCCACCATACGCCACGTTTTGGCCGTTTTCGTCGGGCTAGGTGGCCTCAAAAACGAGAAAAAAACGTTTTGACATGCACAACGGACAGACCCAAAATCGTCGGCCATGGTACACCAGCAACCATGGCGCGACTTCAACTTCGTCGACCATGGCAACTTTTCTTGTAGTGAAACACAACCTGCATAACTATCCAGGTATGCCCTAGACTCAATGGTTAGCCCACTATAAAATATATCAAGTAAATCATGCTTTTCCAAATCATGGTCAGGGCATGCTCTAATAAGAGAGCAAAATCTAGCCCAAGCCTCAGGCAATTTCTCTCCATCTTCCTGATCAAAATTATAAATTCTCCGCAAAGCAATATGTTGAGCACTAGCAGGAAAGTATTTCCGGAAGAAAACATCAAGCAATTCTTTTGGACTATTAATAGAATCAGGTGGCAAACTATTATACCAAGTTTTAGCATCGTCCTTTAATGAGAAAGGAAAAATTTTAGCAACGAAATAAGTACGCTTCTTAACATCATCAGAAAACAAGCTACTAAGAGTAGATAGCTCAATCATGTGTTGTACAACACTTTCTTTTTCAGTACCACAAAAAGGTGTTTTCTCAACAATAGATATATGAGACAAATCAAGAAAAAAATCATAATCCTTATCCTTAATGTTTATAGGAGATGTGGCAAATGTAGGATCAGGAGACAGTTTATATCTAACAGTATGTTGTGCAAGCAACTTTTTAATTTTTCTTGCATCAGTAGTAGCATTGCATTTATCAATAAAATCATCATCAAGTTCTACATAATCCTCATCAAGATCATCACTAGAGTATTCAACGGACTCAGGTGAATTAACAGGTGTAGCAGCATTTTCATTAGGAGTTTCAGCATTTTCAATTTGTCTAGACCTAGCAATTATAGCATCTAGAAAAGATCCCAATGAACCACTATCATCAAGCACAGCAGAGGCATCATCAATATTATAAGAATTTTCAGATCTAGCAGAAGTACCAGCATGTGAAGCATGTGGTGGTGAAACAAGTTTATCAATCACGGATGGTGAATCAAGAGCAAAGCAGAGGTACTCGTGAGTTGTACCTTTTCTTGTAGTGGATGGTAATATGGCAACTTTAGGATCGCGAGGTTTACCCATGATGGAGAATTTGCAGCGAACAATATCAATCCAAGTGAACTTCCAAATAAAGCTATGCTCCCCGGCAACGGCGCCGTGAAAATAGTCTTGATGACCCACAAGTATAGGGGATCGCAACGAGTCTTCGCGGGAAGTAAAACCCAATTTATTGATTCGACACAAGGGGAGACAAAGAATACTTGAAAGCCTTAACAAGCGGAGTTGTCAATTCAGCCGCACTGGAAATAGACTTGCTCGCAAGAGTTTATCAAGAGTAACAGCTTTATAGCAGATAGCGTAGTAAAATAACAGCAAGCAGAGTAACAAAGACAGCAAGTAGTGATTATAGTAAACAGCAGGATTAAAATACTGTAGGCACAGGGATGGATGAACGGGCGTTGCATGGATGAGAGAAACTCATGTAACAATCAAAGCAGGGCATTTGCAGATAATAATAAGACGGTATCCAAGTACTAATCAATCAATAGGCATGTGTTCCATATATAGTCGTACGTGTTTGCAATGAGAAACTTGCACAACATCTTTTGTCCTACCAGCCGGTGGCAGCCGGGCCTCTAGGGAATCTACTGGAAATTAAGGCACTCCTTTTAATAGAGCACTGGAGCAAAGCATTAACACTCCGTGAACACATCTGATCCTCATGTCACCGCCATCCCCTTTGGTTGTCCCAATTTCTGTCACTTTGGGGCCTCGGGTTCCGGACAGCAACACGTGTATACAACTTGCAGGTAAGATCATAAAGCAATGAATATCATAATGAATCGATAACATGTTCGGATCCGAGATCATGGCACTCGGGCCCTAGTGACAAGCATTAAGCATAACAAGTTGCAACAATATCATAAAAGTACCAATTACGGACACTAAGTACTATGCCCTAACAATCTTATGCTATTACATGACCAATCTCATCCAATCCCTACCATCCCCTTCGGCCTACAGCGGGGGAATTACTCACACATGGATGGGGGAAACATGGCTGGTCGATGGAGAGGCGTCGGTGGTGATGATGGCAATGATCTCCTCCAATTCCCCGTCCCGGCGGAGTGCCAGAACGGAGTTTCTGGTCCCGAGACGGAGTTTCGCGACGGTGGCGGCGTACTGGATGGTTTCTGGCGACTTCCGACTTCTCCCCGTGCGTTTTTAGGTTGAAGGAAATAAGTAGTCCGAAGGAGGGCGTCGGGGGCCAGCCGAGGCCGCCAGACACTAGGGTCGTGCGGGCCCCTGCTGGGCCGCGCCGGCCTAGTGTGTGGGGCCCTCGGGCCCCCACCTGGCTCGCCCTTCTGGCTCCGCCAATATTCTGGGAAAATAGGACCTTCCGCATAAATTCCGAGGATTTTCCTGAAAGTTGGATTTCTGCACAAAAACGAGACACCAGAGCAGTTCTGCTGAAAACAGCGTTAGTCCGTGTTAGTTGCATCCAAAATACACAAATTAGAGGCAAAACAATAGCAAAAGTGTTCAGGAAAGTAGATACATTTTGGACGTATCAAACAGCAGCAAGTTTCCCTTAAGTGGATCACCCAAGGTTTATCGAACTCAGGGAGGAAGAGGTCAAAGATATCCCTCTCAAGCAACCCTGCAATCACGATACA
Source organism: Lolium rigidum (assembly GCF_022539505.1). Taxonomy (NCBI): domain Eukaryota; kingdom Viridiplantae; phylum Streptophyta; class Magnoliopsida; order Poales; family Poaceae; genus Lolium; species Lolium rigidum. Next base: position 56,758,473 of record NC_061509.1, read on the forward strand.
AGAAGTCTCTTGTGTCCCCAACACACCTAATACACTTGTCAGATGTATAGGTGCACTAGTTCGGCGAAGAGATAGTGAAATACAAGTAGTATGGATGTATATGATTGGTAATAACAATCTGAATAAAATATGGCAGCGAGTAAACATGCAACCGAACAGTAAATAAACGGAGTTTCGATGTTTGGAAACAAGGCCTAGGGATCATACTTTCACTAGTGGACACTCTCAACATTGATCACATAATAAAACCACTCTACACTCTCTTGTTGGATGATGAACACCACTAATTGTGTAGGGCTACAAGAGCACCTCAATGCCGGAGTTAACAAGCTCCACAACATTCGATATTCATATTTAAATAACCTTAGAGTGCATGATAGACCAACGCAATTACACCGAGTACTAACATAGCATGCACACCGTCACCGACAGACTATGAAAGGGGGAATAAATCACATCAATACTATCATAGTAACAGTTAACTTCATAATCTACAAGAGATCACAATCATAAACTACGCCAAGTACTACATGATGCACACACTGTCACCATTACACCATGGAGGAGGAATAGTCTACTTTAATAACATCACCAGAGTAACATAGATGAATAGTGATACAAAGCTCATATGAATCTCAATCATGTAAGGCAGCTCATGAGATCATTGTATTGAAGTACATAGGACAGAGATCAACCACATAGCTACCGGTACAGCCCTTAGCCTCGATGGAGAACTACTCCCTCCTCATGGGAGACATCAGTGTTGATGGAGATGGCGGTGGTGTCGATGGAGATGCCTTCCGGGGCACTTCCCGTCCCGGCGGCGTGCCGGAACGAGACTCCGTCCCCCAGCATCTTGGCTTCGCTATGGCGGCGGCTCGGAAGGTTTCTCGTACCGTGGCTTTTCCGTATCGAGGTTTTAGGTCGGGGACCTTTAAATAGGCGCGAGAGGCGGAGTCGGAAGGGCCGACGGGGGCGTGACACAACAGGGGGCGCGCCCCCGGGTCGCGCCGCCCCGTTGTCCGGTGGGCCCGTGGCCCTCCTCTGGTCCCTCTCGGGTGTTCTAGAAGCTTCGTGGAATTATAAGATGCTGGGCATTGATTTCGTCCGATTTCGAGAATATTTCCTTACTAGGATTTCTGAAACCAAAAACAGCAGAAAACAGCAATTGGCCCTTCGGCATCTCGTCAATAGGTTAGTTCCGGAAAACGCATAAATATGACATATAATGTGTATAAAACATGTGAGTATCATCATAAAAGTAGCATGGAACATAAGAAATTATAGATACGTTTGAGACGTATCAAGCATCCCCAAGCTTAGTTCCTACTCGCCCTCGAGTAGGTAAACGATAACAAGGATAATTTCTGAAGTGACATGCTATCATAATCTTGATCATACTATTGTAAAGCATATGAGATGAATGCAGCGATTCGAAGCAATGATGAAGATAATGTGTAAACTAATGAATCATATAGCAAAGTCTTTTCATGAATAATACTTTCAAGACAAGCATCAATAAGACTTGCATAAGAGTTACTCATAAAGCAATAAATTCTTAGTAGAAAGCTTTGAAGCAACACAAAGGAAGATATAAGTTTCAGCAATTGCTTTCAACTTCAACATATTTATCTCATGGATAATTGTCAACACAAAGTAATATAACAAGTGCAATAGGTAAACATGTAAGAATCAATGCACACAGTTCATACAAGTGTTTGCTTATAAGATAGAAGGAATAGGTAAACTGACTCAACAATAAAGTAAAAGATAGGCCCTTCGCAGAGGGAAGCATTGATTACTATATTTGTGCTAGAGCTTTTCATTTTGAAAACAAGAAACAATTTTGTCAACGGTAGTAATAAAGCATATGTGTTATGTATAAGACATCTTATAAGTTGCAAGCCTCATGCATAGTATACTAATAGTGCTCGCACCTTGTCCTAATTAGCTTGGATTAACACGGATTATCATTGCATAGCATATGTTTCAACCAAGTGTCACAAAGGGGTACCTCTATGCCGCTTGTACAAAGGTCTAAGGAGAAAGCTCGCATTGGATTTCTCGCTTTTGATTATTATCAACTTAGACATCCATAACGGGACAACATAGACAACAGATAATGGACTCCTCTTTAATGCATAAGCATTCAACAACAGTTAATATTTTCATAAGAGATTGAGGATTAGTTGTCCACACTGAAACTTCCACCATGAATCATGGCTTTAGTTAGCGGCCCAATGTTCTTCTCTAACAGTATGCATACTAAAACCATTTGATCATGAAAATCGCCCTTACTTCAGACAAGACGAACATGCATAGCAACTCACATGATATTCAACAAAGGTGTAAAAGTTGATGGCGTCCCCGTAAACATGGTTACCGCTCAACAAGCAACTTATTAAGAAATAAGACACATAAGTACATATTCTTCACCACAATAGTTTTTAAGGCTATTTTTCCCATGAGCTATATATTGTAAAGACAAAGAATAGAATTTTAAAGGTAGCACTCAAGTAATTTACTTTGGAATGGCAGAGAAATACCATGTGGTAGGTAGGTATGGTGGACATAAATGGCATGGTTATTGGCTCAAGGATTTGGATGCGCGAGAAGTATTCCTCTCAATACAAGGCTAGGCTAGCAAGGTTGTTTGAAGCAAACTCAACTATAAAAGGTGCAGCAAAGCTCACATATGAAAATATTGTAACTATTATAAGACTTTACATCGTATCCTTGTTGTTCAAACACCTTAACCAGAAAATATCTAGACTCTAGAGAAACTAATCATGCAAACCAAATTTTAACAAGCTCTATGTAGTTCTTCATTAATGGGTACAAGGTTCATGATGCAAGAGGTTAAACATGATCTATATGAGCACAACAATTGCCAAGTATCAAATTATTCAAGACATTATACCATTTACCACATGCAGCATTTTCTGTTTCCAACCATATAACAATGAACGAGCAGTTTCAACCTTCGCCATGAACATTAAAAGTAAAGCTAAGAACACATGTGTTCATATGCAACAGCGGAGTGTGTCTCTATCCCACACAAGCATGAATTTATTCAGAGAACTAAGATAACAAAAGGAAAATAAAAGCACACAGACGCTCCAAGTAAAGTACATAAGATGTGACCGAAAAAAAATATAGTTTCAAGAGAAGAAACCTGATAATTTGTCGATGAAGAAAGGGATGCCTTGGGCATCCCCAAGCTTAGATGCTTGAGTCTTCTTAAAATATGCAGGGATGAACCTCGGGGGGATCCCCAAGCTTAGACCTTTCACTCTTCTTGATCATAGTATATCATCCTCCTCTCTTGACCCTTGAAAACTTCCTCCACACCAAACTCAAAACAAACTCATTAGAGGGTTAGTGCATAATCAAAAATTCACATGTTCAGAGGTGACACAATCATTCTTAACACTTCGGACATTGCACAAAGCTACTCGGAAGTTAATGGAACAAAGAAATCCATCCAACACAGCAAAAGAGGCAATGCGAAATAAAAGGCAGAATCTGTCAAAACAGAACAGTTCGTAAAGACGAATTTTAAAGAGGCACCAGACTTGCTCAGATGAAAATTCTCAAATTGAATGAAAGTTGCGTACATATCTGAGGATCACTCACGTAAATTGGCAGATTTTTCTGAGTTACCTACAGAGAATCATACCAAATTCGTGACAGCAAGAAATCTGTTTCTGCGCAGCAATCCAAATCTAGTATGAACCTTACTATCAAAGACTTTACTTGGCACAACAATGCAATAAAATAAAGATAAGGAGAGGTTGCTACAGTAGTAACAACTTCCAAGACACAAATATAAAACAAAAGTACTGTAGTAAAATAAACACATGGGTTATCTCCCAAGAAGTGCTTTCTTTATAGCCATTAAGATGGGCTCAGTAATTTTAATGATGCACTCGCAAGAAATAAGAGTTGAAGCAAAAGAGAGCATCAAGAAGCAAATTCAAAACAAATTTAAGCCTAACCCACTTCTATGAAAAGGAATCTTGTAAATAAAAAAAATTCATGAAGCATAATGCAACAAGCATAGAAAGATAAAACAAGTGTAACTTCAAAAATTTCAGCATATAGAGAGGTGTTTTAGTAACATGAAAATTTCTACAACCATATTTTCCTCTCTCATAATAATATCCAGTAGCATCATGAGCAAACTCAACAATATAACTATCAAATAAAACATTCTTATCATGAGTCTCATGCATAAAATTATTACTCTCCACATAAGCATAGTCAATTTTATTAGTAATAGTGGGAGCAAATTCAACAAAGTAGCTATCATTATTATTCTCATCATCAAATATAGGAGGCATATTGTAATCATAATTAAACTTATCCTCCATAGTAGGCGGCACCAGAAGACCACTATCATTATAATCATCATAAATAGGAGGCAAAGTATCATCAAAGAAAATTTTCTCCTCAAAACTTGGGGGACTAAAAATATCATGCTCATCAAAACCAGCTTCCCCAAGCTTAGAACTTTCTATATCATTATCAACAATGGTGTTCAAAGCGTTCATACTAATATCATTGCTAATAGCATGCAAATAAGGTTCCATAGGATTTTTAATTTTCACATCAACCAATCCATGTCTTAACTCAGGAAATAGAATAAGAAGCTCATTGTTGTCCATTATGCCTTACTAGTGTAAAACAAGAAACAAAAAGATGCAATTGCAGGATCTAAAGGAAATAGCTTCGAGCACACACACAACGGCAACAGAAAAGTACTTAGTTACCTGGGACCGGAGTATGAGTGCCTTTTACCTTTCCTCCCCAGCAACGGCGCCAGAAAAGTGCTTGATGTCTACGGGTGCTTCTATTCTTGTAGACAAGTGTTGGGCCTCCAAGAGCGAGAGGTTTGTAGAACAAGCAACAAGTTTCCCTTAAGTGGATCACCCAAGGTTTATCGAACTCAGGGAGGAAGAGGTCAAAGATATCCCTCTCAAGCAACCCTGCAATCACGATACAAGAAGTCTCTTGTGTCCCCAACACACCTAATACACTTGTCAGATGTATAGGTGCACAAGTTCGGCAAAGAGATAGTGAAATACAAGTAGTATGGATGTATATGAGTGGTAATAACAATCTGAATAAAATATGGCAGCGAGTAAACATGCAACAGAACAGTAAATAAACGGAGTTTCAGTGTTTGGAAACAAGGCCTAGGGATCATACTTTCACTAGTGGACACTCTCAACATTGATCACATAATAAAACCACTCTGCACTCTCTTGTTGGATGATGAACACCACTAATTGTGTAGGGCTACAAGAGCACCTCAATGCCGGAGTTAACAAGCTCCACAACATTCGATATTCATATTTAAATAACCTTAGAGTGCATGATAGACCAACGCAATTACACCGAGTACTAACATAGCATGCACACCGTCACCGATCAGCACTATGAAAGGGGGAATAAATCACATCAATACTATCATAGTAACAGTTAACTTCATAATCTACAAGAGATCACAATCATAAACTACGCCAAGTACTACATGATGCACACACAATGTCACCATTACACCATGGAGGAGGAATAGTCTACTTTAATAACATCACCAGAGTAACATAGATGAATAGTGATACAAAGCTCATATGAATCTCAATCATGTAAGGCAGCTCATGAGATCATTGTATTGAAGTACATAGGACAGAGATCAACCACATAGCTACCGGTACAGCCCTTAGCCTCGATGGAGAACTACTCCCTCCTCATGGGAGACATCAGCGTTGATGGAGATGGCGGTGGTGTCGATGGAGATGCCTTCCGGGGGCACTTCCCCGTCCCGGCAGGGTGCTGGAACAGAGACTCCTGTCCCCCAGATCTTGGCTTCGCGATGGCGGCGGCTCTGGAAGGTTTCTCGTACCGTGGCTTTTCCGTATCGAGGTTTTAGGTCAGGGACCTTTAAATAGGCGCAGAGGCGGAGTCGGAAGGCTGACGGGGGCGTGACACAATAGGGGGGCGCGCCCCCTGGGCCGCGCCGCCCTGTTGTCTGGTGGGCCTGTGGCCCTCCTCTGGTCCCTCTCGGGTGTTCTGGAAGCTTCGTGGAATTATAAGATGCTGGGTATTGATTTCGTCTGATTCCGAGAATATTTCCTTACTAGGATTTCTGAAACCAAAAACAGCAGAAAACAGCAACTGGCCCTTCGGCATCTCGTCAATAGGTTAGTTCCGGAAAACGCATAAATATGACATATAATGTGTATAAAACATGTGAGTATCATCATATAAGTAGCATGGAACATATGAAATTATAGATACGTTTGAGACGTATCAAGCATCCCCAAGCTTAGTTCCTACTCGCCCTCGAGTAGGTAAACGATAACAAGGATAATTTCTGAAGTGACATGCTATCATAATCTTGATCATACTATTGTAAAGCATATGAGATGAATGCAGCGATTCGAAGCAATGATGAAGATAATGTGTAAACTAATGAATCATATAGCAAAGACTTTTCATGAATAATACTTTCAAGACAAGCATCAATAAGACTTGCATAAGAGTTACTCATAAAGCAATAAATTCTTAGTAGAAAGCTTTGAAGCAACACAAAGGAAGATATAAGTTTCAGCAATTGCTTTCAACTTCAACATATTTATCTCATGGATAATTGTCAACACAAAGTAATATAACAAGTGCAATAGGTAAACATGTAAGAATCAATGCACACAGTTCATACAAGTGTTTTCTTATAAGATAGAAGGAATAGGTAAACTGACTCAACAATAAAGTAAAAGATAGGCCCTTCGCAGAGGGAAGCATTGATTACTGTATTTGTGCTAGAGCTTTTCATTTTGAAAACAAGAAACAATTTTGTCAACGGTAGTAATAAAGCATATGTGTTATGTATAAGACATCTTATAAGTTGCAAGCCTCATGCATAGTATACTAATAGTGCTCGCACCTTGTCCTAATTAGCTTGGATTAACACGGATTATCATTGCATAGCATATGTTTCAACCAAGTGTCACAAAGGGGTACCTCTATGCCGCTTGTACAAAGGTCTAAGGAGAAAGCTCGCATTGGATTTCTCGCTTTTGATTATTCTCAACTTAGACATCCATACCGGGACAACATAGACAACAGATAATGGACTCCTCTTTAATGCATAAGCATTCAACAACAGTTAATATTTTCATAAGAGATTGAGGATTAGTTGTCCACACTGAAACTTCCACCATGAATCATGACTTTAGTTAGCGGCCCAATGTTCTTCTCTAACAGTATGCATACTAAAACCATTTGATCATGAAAATCGCCCTTACTTCAGACAAGACGAACATGCATAGCAACTCACATGATATTCAACAAAGGTGTAAAAGTTGATGGCGTCCCCAGAAACATGGTTACCGCTCAACAAGCAACTTATTAAGAAATAAGACACATAAGTACATATTCTTCACCATAATAGTTTTTAAGGCTATTTTTCCCATGAGCTATATATTGTAAAGACAAATAATAGAATTTTAAAGGTAGCACTCAAGTAATTTACTTTGGAATGGCAGAGAAATACCATGTGGTAGGTAGGTATGGTGGACATAAATGGCATGGTTATTGGCTCAAGGATTTGGATGCGCGAGAAGTATTCCTCTCAATACAAGGCTAGGCTAGTAAGGTTGTTTGAAGCAAACTCAACTATAAAAGGTGCAGCAAAGCTCACATATGAAAATATTGTAACTATTATAAGACTTTACATCGTATCCTTGTTGTTCAAACACCTTAACCAGAAAATATCTAGACTCTAGAGAAACTAATCATGCAAACCAAATTTTAACAAGCTCTATGTAGTTCTTCATTAATGGGTACAAGGTTCATGATGCAAGAGGTTAAACATGATCTATATGAGCACAACAATTGCCAAGTATCAAATTATTCAAGACATTATACCATTTACCACATGCAGCATTTTCTGTTTCCAACCATATAACAATGAACGAAGCAGTTTCAACCTTCGCCATGAACATTAAAAGTAAAGCTAAGAACACATGTGTTCATATGCAACAGCGGAGCGTGTCTCTATCCCACACAAGCATGAATTTATTCAGAGAACTAAGATAACAAAAGGAAAATAAAAGCACACAGACGCTCCAAGTAAAGTACATAAGATGTGACCGAAAAAAAATATAGTTTCAAGAGAAGAAACCTGATAATTTGTCGATGAAGAAAGGGATGCCTTGGGCATCCCCAAGCTTAGATGCTTGAGTCTTTTTAAAATATGCAGGGATGAACCTCGGGGGCATCCCCAAGCTTAGACCTTTCACTCTTCTTGATCATAGTATATCATCCTCCTCTCTTGACCCTTGAAAACTTCCTCCACGCCAAACTCAAAACAAACTCATTAGAGGGTTAGTGCATAATCAAAAATTCACATGTTCAGAGGTGACACAATCATTCTTAACACTTCTGGACATTGCATAAAGCTACTGGACATTAATGGATCAAAGAAATCCATCCAACACAGCAAAAGAGGCAATGCGAAATAAAAGGCAGAATCTGTCAAAACAGAACAGTTCGTAAATACGAATTTTAAAGAGGCACCAGACTTGCTCAGATGAAAATTCTCAAATTGAATGAAAGTTGCGTAAATATCTGAGGATCACTCACGTAAATTGTCAGATTTTTCTGAGTTACCTACAGAGAATCATACCAAATTCGTGACAGCAAGAAATCTGTTTCTGCGCAGCAATCCAAATCTAGTATGAACCTTACTATCAAAGACTTTACTTGGCACAACAATGCAATAAAATAAAGATAAGGAGAGGTTGCTACAGTAGTAACAACTTCCAAGACACAAATATAAAACAAAAGTACCGTAGTAAAATAAACACATGGGTTATCTCCCAAGAAGTGCTTTCTTTATAGCCATTAAGATGGGCTCAGTAATTTTAATGATGCACTCGCAAGAAATAAGAGTTGAAGCAAAAGAGAGCATCAAGAAGCAAATTCAAAACAAATTTAAGCCTAACCCACTTCTATGAAAAGGAATCTTGTAAATAAAAAAATTCATGAAGCATAATGCAACAAGCATAGAAAGATAAAACAAGTGTAACTTCAAAAATTTCAGCATATAGAGAGGTGTTTTAGTAACATGAAAATTTCTACAACCATATTTTACTCTCTCATAATAATATCCAGTAGCATCATGAGCAAACTCAACAATATAACTATCAAATGAAACATTCTTATCATGAGTCTCATGCATAAAATTATTACTCTCCACATAAGCATAGTCAATTTTATTAGTAATAGTGGGAGCAAATTCAACAAAGTAGCTATCATTATTATTCTCATCATCAAATATAGGAGGCATATTGTAATCATAATTAAACTTATCCTCCATAGTAGGCGGCACCAGAAGACCACTATCATTATAATCATCATAAATAGGAGGCAAAGTATCATCAAAGAAAATTTTCTCCTCAAAACTTGGGGGACTAAAAATATCATGCTCATCAAAACCAGCTTCCCCAAGCTTAGAACTTTCTATATCATTATCAACAATGGTGTTCAAAGCGTTCATACTAATATCATTGCTACTAGCATGCAAATAAGGTTCCATAGGATTTTTAATTTTCACATCAACCAATCCATGTCTTAACTCAGGAAATAGAATAAGAAGCTCATTGTTGTCCATTATGCCTTACTAGTGTAAAACAGGAAACAAAAAGATGCAATTGCAGGATCTAAAGGAAATAGCTTCGAGCACACACACAACGGCAACAGAAAAGTACTTAGTTACCTGGGACCGGAGTATGAGTGCCTTTTACCTTTCCTCCCGGCAACGACGCCGTAAAAGTGCTTGATGTCTACGGGTGCTTCTATTCTTGTAGACAAGTGTTGGGCCTCCAAGAGCGAGAGGTTTGTAGAACAAGCAGCAAGTTTCTCTTAAGTGGATCACCCAAGGTTTATCAAACTCAGGGAGGAAGAGGTCAAAGATATCCCTCTCAAGCAACCCTGCAATAACGATACAAGAAGTCTCTTGTGTCCCCAACACACCTAATACACCTGTCAGATGTATAGGTGCACTAGTTCGGCGAAGAGATAGTGAAATACAAGTAGTATGGATGTATATGAGTGGTAATAACAATCTGAATAAAATATGGCAGCGAGTAAACATGCAACTGAACAGATAAATAAACGGAGTTTCGGTGTTTGGAAACAAGGCCTAGGGATCATACTTTCACTAGTGGACACTCTCAACATTGATCACATAATAAAACCACTCTACACTCTCTTGTTGGATGATGAACACCACTAATTGTGTAGGGCTACAAGAGCACCTCAATGCCGGAGTTAACAAGATCCACAACATTCGATATTCATATTTAAATAACCTTAGAGTGCATGATAGACCAACGCAATTACACCGAGTACTAACATAGCATGCACACCGTCACCGACAGACTATGAAAGGGGGAATAAATCACATCAATACTATCATAGTAACGAGTTAACTTCATAATCTACAAGAGATCACAATCATAAACTACGCCAAGTACTACATGATGCACACACTGTCACCATTACACCATGGAGGAGGAATAGTCTACTTTAATAACATCACCAGAGTAACTTAGATGAATAGTGATACAAAGCTCATATGAATCTCAATCATGTAAGGCAGCTCATGAGATCATTGTATTGAAGTACATAGGACAGAGATCAACCACATAGCTACCGGTACAGCCCTTAGCCTCGATGGAGAACTACTCCCTCCTCATGGGAGACATCAGCGTTGATGGAGATGGCGGTGGTGTCGATGGAGATGCCTTCCGGGGGCACTTCCCCGTCCCGGCAGGGTGCTGGAGCAGAGACTCCTGTCCCCCAGATCTTGGCTTCGCGATGGCGGCGGCTCTGGAAGGTTTCTCGTACCGTGGCTTTTCCGTATCGAGGGTTTAGGTCAGGGACCTTTAAATAGGCGCAGAGGCGGAGTCGGAAGGCTGACGGGGGCGTGACACAATAGGGGGGCGCACCCCCCGGGCCGCGCCGCCCTGTTGTCTGGTGGGCCTGTGGCCCTCCTCTGGTCCCTCTCGGGTGTTCTGGAAGCTTCGTGGAATTATAAGATGCTGGGCATTGATATTGTCCGATTCCGAGAATATTTCCTTACTAGGATTTCTAAAACCAAAAACAGCAGAAAACTGCAACTGGCCCTTCGACATCTCGTCAATAGGCTAGTTCCGGAAAACGCATAAATATGACATATAATGTGTATAAAACATGTGAGTATCATCATAAAAGTAGCATGGAACATAAGAAATTATAGATACGTTTGAGACGTATCAACGCCTTCTTTATATAGGCCGGAGGCAGGCGACGGGCGCGGCACGCGTGACATCACCATTACTACGTTGGCAGAGGTAGGCGGCGGCCGCTCGGCAGGCGAGACATCGCCATTAACGTGGCGTAGACTGCCGAAACGACGCAATGGCACCTGAGAAGATGCATCGAGCCTGGGTCGCTGCCAGGCGGGCCCGATGTAATGTATGCCAGACGCGAGCAAACACTTTACGCGTCTGCGCAATGTCCGGAGAGATGCATCCGAGACGCATATTTGAGACAGTTTTGCATCGCTACGGACAACCCGATCACTATGCGTCGCCCGTTGGAGCAGGGCCAAGACACATTTTTCAACTGCACGGACGCAAACGATCGCTCGGCGTCCGTTTACCCAGTTGGCGACCAAAACCATCTACAAAATTAAAACGAATATAGGCATGGAATCCACTTGGATTACTGTAGCCGGCCGCACCACGAGTCCACGAGCTGGGTGCTCAGGTTCCAGGCTCCAGCCAGTCAGTCTTTTCCATCCGCAAGCAGCAGGCGCACGATAGCTTATACTTCTAAAATAACTATACGACTTTGGTTTTATGATCTCTGAGGTCCCGTCTGAAGTCGAAGAAGTTTCAAAGAAAATTTATATGAATATGATAGCAATGAAAATGCTATAGGAAATTATACTCCTAAATTAACTACTACTTGGGTTTAATGATCTCTGAGTGATATAGGCATCCACAATGGATCTGCCGAAGATGGTACCCGGATTTTACTGAAGACCCACGATCTGAAGTTTATGAAGCCTAGAAGCCCAGTTAAGAGATAGTTTGAAAAGATAGAGTTGTATTAGGAATAATGACTTGTAACTATTACGGGACGAACTCAAAGAGTCTCCCTGTCTTTGTAACTTGTACATCACGAAACCCTCGGCTCCACCTACTATATAAGGTGGGGGGGGGGGGGGGGGCGAGGGAGAAAGAGAGGATCGATTTCATTGCCAACATAACCCTAGTTTTCTAGCAGTCGACTACTTTTCCGGCTGAACCCTCGAGATCTACTTGCCCTCTACTTCCCTGAAAACCCTAGTCTACAGTCTGTAGACATTGATAAATCGATACCTTGTCACTGAGGTCCCGAAATCGAAGAACTTTCAAAAGAAAATTTATATGAATATGATAGCAATGAAAATGCTATAGGAAATTCTCCTATGGTGTACTTTGGATTTCAGGATCTTAAGTGATCCCTCCTCCAATATCTTCTCAGGCCTCTCTTTTCTTTTCACTTTTTTTTAATAGGAAGTCCAATACAGAATGTTCGTTTATCACTAATCTCTCATTCTCTTCAACACATAGTTTGCTGCAAATTAATTCATGTAGAGCATGCAAAAAAGCTATATTACACTCCTTCTGTTTTAATTACTTCATGTTCTGGGTTTAACCACAGTCAAGCTTCGTAAAAAATTACCAATAATATAAGGAAAAATATAAACATCCATAATATGTAGTACACATAATAAAAAAATACCTTATCACAATTGTACTACGATAGGCTTTATATTGTTTGCGATGATATTTTTCTGTAAATTTAGAAAGTTTGACTTTAACCAAATCCATAACGCGAACAGATTGTGAACGGGGCCGGAGGCAGGGGGGCTTTTGTTCCAGATTCTCGTACCAATCGGCAAGACATGGCTTCTAATTCTCATAGTTTTGTTGTTCGAGATGAGGGGTTGATGATTAATAACAATTTGGCTTGAAATACGTCAAACAAAATAGCAAGACATGCATATATAGAGTAGAAATTTTGCATGGCAAAAATTACAACCGGAAAAGGGCCTCTTATGTTTGTAGGATTTTAAAAACATTGAAATAGGAAGATTGTAGAAGTTGAATGCCATGGCATGTGGTTTCTATGGAAGTTGTGAACGCAATAAAGAACCCTAGAGAAATTTTCCAAAGACGATTGTGATTGTCCACAAAAGAATATCATGATGTGAGCCTAATGAAAAAATTCCTATGCATGAAATTGCTTGCAAATCAGCAGGCAGGGAAATTTGGTAGGTTTCCAATCCTACAGAAAAAGTAAAGTGCTCCCCCCGTTTCGTAATATAAGATGTTGTAGCAGACTGATTTAGTTTGTTAAAATGTCTTTTGCTATTGTACTGAAGAAGTATGTAGAAAAAAGAAATCTGTGGAATGGGTCCTGCAAAATTTGCTACTTCCTTTTGCGGAAAAAATCCAAATACATAGGACTACATAGGAGTACTTCCTTTTGCGGAAAAAATCCACCAACTCACTGATAAACATCTATAATATATAAAATTTGAAAAATTATAAAATTATAAATAGATCATTAGACCATGATATATGCTACTGGTAAGATGTGAATCGAGATGACAATTTAGAATATTATCCAGTGTGAGAGAGAGAGACGTGTGTGTTTCTGCTTCATCTATCATGGACAGGCATGGATCGATCATGCGACTCGTCAAGGCACTGTATCGGAGATCCATCCAATGGAACGCAACTGCCGTCGTGGCGAACAGTAGCCGCCGCCTGCCCGGATGGGAGACGGTATGCTCCACCACGCGACAGAAAGAAACAGTTGCATCTCTGAGCACGCACGTACGTAGCCACACGGCCGGCCAGCGGCCGGGGCCGCGACCTATTCACTGTTCTCAAGCTGTTGATTGGACTATTCAACCCTTGGCGCATACAAGTACCTTATAATTCTATGATACTACTATGATTGTTAATCTGCGTGTATCGAGATAGCATCTTAATTCGGTACTATCTTACTGGGATCGCGATGTTGTATATCGTAATATATCTTTAGTATCTCGATACAAATTTGATACCATACGATCCCACACTTGCAGAAAATTTAAGGGCATAATAGTGTGGCAAGTTGAAAGGTATAAGCTGTCTTAAAGTCGCCGGATGAACTTAGTATTTCAGTATCACAGCTTCCATTAGTTTGTGAGAGATGGGTATAAGAAAAGTGTGCACACGTGAAAAAAAGAACTTAAGTACTCCCTCCGTCTATAAAAGGATGTCTCAACTTTGAATAAATTTAGATGTATCTAGATACAAAAATGGGTCTAGATACATCCAAATTTTGACAAAGCTGAGATATCCTTTTATGAACAGAGGGAGTAGTCATTTCTATGCACTACCTTCAAAGTATATGGCACTACTCTTTTTTTTGAGTTTCTAATTAATTATGCTTATATCATGCATTAGATTTTGCCTAGTATGAGAAATTCAATTTGATTCTCAGATGCATATGCTCCTTCTACCAAAAAATAAAATTTTTGAAGTGTCGAAATTTTTTGGCAAATTTTTTTACTTGTACATGCGCGTTCGTCAAGTTTCACGGAAAACCCTATATTTTTTATGGTCTAAGTAAAAAAGGAAAAAAATTATCTTGTGAAAAGCCTTACTTTTAGAAACAAATTTAGTCTTTTTTACACACGACAAGTCAACTTTTTATGGAACAACTTTATGGATGCGTAGCACGGGAAGATGTATGTTCAATTGTTTGTATCAATTTTTTTGACGTTTCAAAATGCGTTTAAACTGCATTTCAAAATAAAGGGAGCATATGCTCCATGAGAAAAAACATCACTCCCGGATAATGTTTCATATAGAAATGCAATGCTTAAATGATCGTCCTCTATGAAAAACATAGGATATGCTCAAGATCCAAATTAATAATTAAATTTAAATGTATGTGTGGTATATTTTTAATATATAAACATATGTTTATTTTAATATAAAATATCATAGATCGTGATACCATGATACGATTCTATGATATGATTCTGTTGACGAGAAAACGATACTACCTAGTATCCCGATACTGAAAACCTTGTACATACGTATAAATTCATCACATACCTTGTAGTGTACGTCTCTATAGCTACTACTCTATTAAGTGGCAGAGCGTAACAAAAAAACAAAGAGGGGGCAGAAAAAATTGATCGTCAAATCAACTTTTCATGCTAACTTTGCTGTAATTTCATTTGTAACATCGTGATATGATTTAAGCTTGAAAATGCACTTGCTTTCTTGATTGTATAAACTTGCATACTACTTCCATCTACGAAAAAGTACGGAGTATATGTTAGCTTTTGTTCTAAGTTAAATTTTTATTATATTTGACCAACTTCTAAGAAAAAATCGCAATATTTACGATACTAAATTAGTATCACTACATCATGAAATGTAGCATCAAAATATACTAATTTGGGGTCACATATTTTGATATTTTTATATGAAGTTGGTGAAATATTAAATGTTTAATTTTTTTTGAGGTTTTTTTATCTAGGAAATAGCTAAGAGTATACTTATTCTCGAAGGAGGAGTAGCAAGTAAGAGAGGAAAAGTACTTTGGCCATGATCGAGTCCTGCCCAACAGCAGTTTCTTGATTTCCTATTAAATTGATGACTTTTAGTTCTATTTGCAATTAGAAAAATAGGATGAGCAGTCTATTAATACTAGCCAGTAAGGAAAATAAAAAAAAAATACATACTACTTTTTAGGCTGGTCATAGTGCTAGTATCTTAGGTGGTATCATGCATCTTAGGATCACAAAAATGGTGATGTTGCATCTAATTAATGAGGAGAGACAAGATTAGAGTAACATAGGTGGATACTGTATCATAGCGCACATTACGAGAAAAACTAATGCTAAATAGATCTTGTACACACATTTTATATTGGGATTCTACAAAACAATAAATTTAGAAGATTATGATAGTACTACTCTATAATACCGCTCACTATAGTGATAGTATCATAGACAAGTATCATATGCATGATACTACAATATGATACTATGCACTATGACCAGCCTTAGACTGCGCACTAGCTATAAGGCCCTATTCTAGACATGTGTACACGCTGCGCCGATGTGGGAAAGCGCGGGGTGAAAACTGAATCTCTTTCTCTTGCTTCCCTGTGTTTGATTACCAAGTAGACTGGTAGAGTATAGGAAAATAAAGAGGAAGGATGCATAGTGTGCTAGTTACACTTTTGGAAGGGGGGATGTAGCCCACTTTCGCCTCCAAGGCGCTCCGCCCATGCGCCCATGCTCCATTCATATGTACTACGTATCTATCAGTGAAAACCTATAGATACATATAAATCTAGAAAGATCTGCAACATTTATTTTAAAACGGAGGAGTACTAGCTAGCTACTCCATCCCATATGATATCTGCCGTGGTTCATGGCAATACCTAACACGGCGCACGTAGAATTAGCGTGTGCATGGCCATGCATGCATAGTGGCAACATTGTCATCGAAGCTGCACCTAATATAAGGTCTAAACTTAAATTATGGTTGATCTGAAAATACGGGCCAAGACATGGTGATGTGCAATTAAGCACTAGCATGTTTGCTACATCAAGGAGCGGCACATCTAGCGAACTCTCCCGTACGTGTGTTTGTACCTTTGCATGCCGCCACAGTTTAGCTAGGTAGCCCGCACATGCATGCCACTTATGTAGGGCTGGAATTCGAGCCGAGCCGAGCCAGCTCGGCTCGACTCGCTAAAGCTCGGTCAACAATCGAGTTAGCTCGACTCGACTCGTTTAACAATCGAGTCTGGATTTGAAACTCGGCTCGACTCGCAAAGCTCGCGAGTAACTCACGAGTAGCTCATTTAAAACTATCAAATAGAATATATAAAATGTACAATGCATTTTCCCGAATATTTGGGCATGAATGATGAACAATAAGCATTACCACTATGGTACCTGAACAATATAAACCACAACGAATCAATATATCATGAGAATAATATTTTCAAGTTGAGAAACCACAAATATACTTGTCCATTTTGGTGGGCTTGGGCCGACTCCATTTTTATCGAGCTAAACGAGCTACTCACGAGTTCAATGAGCTCGGCTCGTTTAGCTTGAACTCGTTTAACAACAAAATATGAAACTCGGCTTGGCTCGTTATACGCCGAGTTCGAGTTGAGACGAGTCGAGTCGCGAGTTACTCGTTTAGCTCGCGAGTTTCGAGTTTTAATTCCAGGCCTACACTTATGTACGTGGAAATATTGGGATTTCAAAATATCCGAAGCTATGGCGTAAGTGTCGCGGATTTGTTTAAATTCACGCGTATCCAAATTCACGTCAACATAGATAAATCTGCGATGCTTATATTCCAGACTGAGGGAGTACATAGGTATTCATGCATGCATGAGTGTATGTAAACCTAACCTGTTTTTGTCGTCGTGTTTGACCAGGTCGTGTGACAGGGGCCTGATGTGGCCTGCGGATCAAGAGCTAGTGACCAATTAAGAGCACCAAGTTATGTGGGCAGCATGCAGCAGCCGGCCTGCAGGGTCGGTCCATGCACGCACGGATGGGACCAGCAGCCATGAGCCTGTGTCGGCTCGACTCCATCGATCTGGTCGAGCCCAATGTAGCGCATACTCCATGGAGTACACGATGGCTCGTGCACTCGTGCCATGGCATGTCCTGCGTCCATGTGTACGTGTGAGCATACGTGGTCCCGATCCAACATACGAAAGTGTGAGCTCGAGACCACACCGAGAGGTGGAGCGTCCGGGAAAGCCCCGCAAAGATAGAGGAAACAAGTCTATTTTAAACTTTGAGCTCGTAGAGATTTGGCGGATTGAACTTTGAAGTTGAAATCCCTGTAGTTCATACCCTAAACTATTGTATCCCGGTCTAAATTGGACCATCACCCTGTTTTCCAAAATAAGAAAAATGCTAAACAATGTGATGACATCTCGACCAACGATTACAGGTCAAAATCAACCTCCAGGCTGATGTGATGAATATGATGCCCCTCTACACCACGTGCTCATGTGGCTTCCGATGCCTCTCCCCAAGCGGTCTCATCACCGGCGGGGAGTGTTTGTTTGTGTTGTGTTGCGAGGAAGCGGTGGCATCGAAGCTGAGCGAGACAAGATCGTGTCTATAATTTTTTTCTAGGGTTTTTAGTAAATTTTTTTTGGACATGTGTGTGATTTGTTCTTTTGTTGAAGTCTTTCATGTGATTTTTGTTCCACCTCTGAATGAATACTAGGGAGGTGCCCATGTTCAAAAGAATAAGACATAAACCAATCTGATCTGCCACCTCCTCTCACATACGTGTCCATTCATACCCATTCATGCATGCAACTCCTTCGAGTTCCTAGTTCTTAACTTCTTATAGTACTGACCATCCTACCCATGCAAAAAAGTTTTCATTTAAAAAAAAACCTACTAGGCAAGAGACTTGCGGTTCCATTGATATATAGCACAAAATAATTAATCATTTTATTTACAAGAGAAACTTAAAAGCCATGACAACAACACAAGAAGAAAAATTGAACACCAAGCTGCCAAGAACGACTACAAACATCTCAACGCAACACAATGGATGCGAAAACTTGGAGCCGCTCCTCCAACATCTATACACCAGCCCTAGAGCCACACACCTCATAGCCGAAGACAAAGAGACAAGGCAACACCAACCCCACGAAAAGACCAAGAAACCGACATGGGAGGTGAAGGTGCACCTCAACAATGACTCCAATAATGACGGGAAAGATGAACGAGAGCGCCGCCATCACCGGAATCAACCAATGTCGGTGGAAGATTTGACACGTAGCTCACCAAGCCCGAAGTCGGGTTCGCATGTCCAACGGGGCCAAGGTTGCCATGTAACTCACCGCCGCAGACCACCAACTCCCTCCATGAATTCCTCTTACCGATGGGACATACAAGACGAGACTCCATGAGGTGAGCACGATTCCAATATCCCACATGGGATATGGGGTTCCCCCAGGAAGCTCTAGGGTGGAAAAGTGAGATCACCGCCTTTAACAATGCCTTCCACAAGGATGCGACGTCCAAAGGCATCCCGTCGCATATTCTAGCGGGCAACTAGAGCAATTGGGCAAGGCCTTCGCTTGGCAGTCGCGAGCCGCTGTCCGGACCGGCACTACTGATCAAAAGTTAAGCCGTACTATATGCTATATATGCTTAAACTTTGGTAAAAATTACCCTTGCAATAATCTATCATCTATGGACCCACGCACAAGATCACAAGTGTACAATGTGATGATGGGGAGCTTTTTCTGCGTAGAACTGCAATGCATGTTTCCATGCCACGGCCATATCACCTCCCATCTATCGATCTACAAACGTGCGGACCTGCAACAAGCAAGCATAGCAATTCAAATACTCCATTATTGTGCACACGAGTTGGCACCATGTTGAGTCTCATCATCAAAGTCCAGCCACTGTTGGCTTGTTGGAGCCCTGCATGGTAACAGTACTAGGGGTATACTATGCCTCCCCCCTTTCAAACTACTACGAGAGATCAATTCAATGTGGCCCATTTCCACCTGATCATCGACATGTGAATTGGCATGTCAATTCATGTGTAGCAATGCACACACACACCACATATTCCCAAACATGGCGCTTTGTTTCATCGCTTTATAATGTGACCCTCCTAGCTAGGTTTTTTTTTACGGTTGCAAGGATGACCAAATACTGTTGTTCTGTTAACTGTTAGATCGGTCGTTGTACTTGCACACCACCTCACAAGACGACAAGAAATTCCGTCCTAGGTTGTCTGGAACACCATTGATTGTCGTGCAACAGGTGTAACCGTGCCGACAAGAGGCTAGAATGTGTAGATATGATGCCCGTGTTGTTCACTTTGTCGCGAAAGATAGTAGATACAGACAAAAGTGGAATATTCCAAATCTAAAGGGCGGGATATCACTGTTTCCTCGTCAATAGGAGTCTTTTTTTGAGTATTTTGTTGACCGCTAGTGCACTACCTACACGAGTGCTGCTCGATATAGAAAATAGAGACAAAGACATGTGGGTCCACTTGTCACGGTGACTCGGTTGCTTTTAAATTAAGATTAATTATCATCCAATTTGAACAATCGAGACACAATTAAAATTAGTACATCATATGAAAAAAATAGTTGCTGTCAGAATTGGCTGTGATCGGGCGGCTGAGTTTCAAATTTGGTGTATTATTTGCAAACGTAAATTAAAAGGCATGAATCAGAATATTTGGAACATGAACAATAAAATCGAAACAGATACTAAACGAAATCAGAAATATATGAACTAGTTTTTTTTGCATGTAGAGGATGTATATGGGTATATGTGTACCAAGTTTCAAACTTAAATTCGAAAGTATGTAACTCGAGTGAAAAAGATAAAGTACCGATAAAAAAACACAAGTTCGAGGATTTCACAGTGCGAGTTACAGATTTCTCCTTTTATGGAGGGCACATACATACATATTTTTCCTTCAAAATTGGTCCGCGCCCGTATCATTGTTATATTATAAAAAAAAACATCCTACACTTACAAATAAGATTTTCTTGATGGTTTGAAACTCACAATAAGTTGTGCCCGACTCCATCCACATATTATGGGCAGCTCCTTGGAGTTCCTCGTTCTTAGACTGCAGTCCATCACAGCCATCCACTTAAAATTTGGTTTTGCTATTTCTCAATCGATAAATAACAAATTATTAATTACACATGGAATGTAACTGACAAATAACGCTCCCTTTCATGATTCATTCTACTTATGAGATGTAGCATAGTTGTAGCTGATATTTGATGTCATTATCTAACCAGATTTTTTTTTTGCGATGTATCTAACCAGAAATTAGTCACGTTGTACTTCAAAATATACGATCGTTGTTTGTTTGTACATTTTTCGTACCGGCCTATCGTTCACTCGACGTTCTTGCAGATAGATGGAGGTTTTCTAAAACAAAATATATGGGCCCATTTACAAGATCACTAGTGCAAGGGGTTGTCCCATGGGATGATGCGAACCTTTTTCTGCATAGAACTGCAATTCATGTCTCCTTGCCAGATCTCGTGGCTCTATCAATCTACAAACGTGCGCTCCTCCACTACCCTAGCTACCGAGCAAGCATCGCAAGACAAACAATTCAAATACTCTATTATTGTGCACACGAGTTGGCGCCAAAATCATGTTGAGTCCCGTCAACAAAGTCTGGCTACTATTGGCTTGTACTGCGTCGTAACAGTAGTAGGGGTATACCATGCCTCCTCCTTTTCAAATTACCAGAGATCAATGTGCGTGGCCCAACTCCACCTGGTCGACATGTGAATTGGCAAGTCATTTCACGTGTAGCAATGCACCCTCGCCTGTTCTCAAACATGGCTTCTTGTTTCACCACTTTATAATGTGACCTTTCTAGGGTTTGTTTCTTCTTCCCATTGCACGGATGACCGAGTAATGTTGATCCGTTAACAGTTAGATCGGTCGGTGTACTTGCACGCCGTTGCACGCATGACAGGGATTCCGTGCTTAGTTGTCCGAAACACCATTGATTATCGTGCAATAGGTGTAACCATGCCGACAAACGGTTACAATGTGTAGTTATGTTGCCTATGTTGTTCCCTTTGTCACGAAAGCTAGTAGATACGGACGGAAGTGGAATATTCCGAGTCTAAAGGGCGGGATAACAGTTGTTTCCTCGTCACTAGGAGTCTTTTTCTTTACGAGTAATTTGTTGGCTGCTAGTGCACTACCTACGTTATGGCCGCTCGATGTACAGAATAGAGACAAAGACCATGTGGGTCCACTTGTCACCGTAACTCAATTAGGGTTATCATCCAATGTGATCAACTAATACAGGGTTAAAATTACCATCATACTGATTTTTTTTCTGGCAAATGTGAATTAAAAGGCACACCACATACATTGTGCATTCCTTTGGCCCCCTCTTGTCAGCGACCCAACATCAATATTTTTTCAACCTAAGTCTTGCATGATAAAAAGATGCAACAAATGGGCTTTAGGGGATGATGCATGTTTCCTAGTACTCTAGGTTTTTTGCCAATCCTGGAGAGGCAGCGATAACTAGCAATAACCAACTGACCTAGAGAGGCCAGCCATGCCAGAATGATTGATGTGTTGCAACAGTACGTACTCTCCTTTCGAAACCTGCGGAATCTATATCTTGTAAGATGATGAACAGACACGCAATCCCGTCTTGTGTCCTGTCCATCCTGCTGCGACGGTCTCATCCATCCATCATCTCTCTCCTTACGCTCTCATGCATGTCAGATTTACCACATGCAACGCTGTAGTTTCTCTCTCCCCCCTCGTATTTGTTTTAGACCACATCCTTCATCGTACAATTATGAAAAATGTACTAGTAGGATCAGATGTGAGTAGGTTAACAACTTAGCATGATCATGTGAGTGGGCGGCGGCGCGGCCCCGGACCCTGGCGCGGTCCTCTCCTCCTTCCTCGCCTTGGCATGGCCGGGCGGGTGGGGATGGGGGTGGATCGCGTGCTGCTCCTCCTCCAGAGCTGGGATCACGGCACCAAGGGCGGCGGCCCTGGATGGCGATGGTGGTGACGGCGCCGACCTGGTGGCAGGTGGCGGGCGTCAGGTGCCGCTGACCGTGGCACCGCGGTGGTGGTCTTCTCTCTCGTCGGAGGATATCGGCTAGTTGTGTGGCTAGGCGTGGCGGATCTTGCGATCCGTCGCCTAGCTCCCGAGGGCGAGGCGCAGCTGCCGGTGAAAGCTGGCCCGGACTTCGGTCATGGCGGGTGATGGCGGCGCCTTTCGTCGTTACCTTGTTGAAGGCATTGTCTCTACAGTCTGCGTTTCTTCGCCTGGGCTGCTCCAGGGGAAACCCTAGACCCGCGGGTCTCCCGGATCGGACGATAGCGGCGCGCAACGCCGTTTCTCCCTGTTGGGGGTATCGTTTTCGGAGCAGACAACGGATGGTGGTGGTGCTGAGGTGGAGCGGTGTGCTTTTGCTGTGTCGGCGTCGTCGAGTCGCCGCGGCATGGTGCAGTGGTGTCTCGGGACGGATGCAGTGTGATGGACATGCGCGAGGATGGTGGAGTCGTCCGGCGCCGTGGCGGCATCGATGGCAGGCCCGGCATGGTCAATGCGATGATCTCTCTTGAAGATGGAGTCGAGGAAGACGGCGGTAGCAACTTCTATGGCGTGTGCGTTGGCGTATGCTGAGAGTCTGCTTGACTGGATGTGCTTCTCATCTGCTATTGGGTGGCCTGGAAAGGCATTTGGTTTTTGGATGATATGAGTTGGTGAATTGTCACCCCCTTCATCCCTCTGTAGGTTTAGCGAGGTGGCTTTGAGTCTGATCTTTTGTATTGCTCTTGTAAGGTGTTGTGAATAATCTAATAAAAAAAAGCCGTGTGCATCCAAGGATGCAGAAGCTGGGGCGATATTTCCCCCATTTCAAAAAAAATGTGAGTATCTTAAGCTGGTAAGTGATGCATGATAGCGTTTTGTCTTTCCGAATCCGATCCTTTGGCAAAACTAATGTCTCATCTGACCTTTCAGTGAAATAATTTCAATATCACACCTATGGCCGGTACCTACGAGAATGAAGCTAAAGTTATGCAGGGTTGATCCGAAAAGTTCGGTGGAAAATGGGTCAAAAGAATTCGACGTCAAACTGCGCTGATCTACTTTGGTGCCGTCTGTTGTGGCGTCAACATCACTTCGGCGTCGAACATACTAGCTGTAAGAGCAAGTACAATAGAGTCCAGTCAGCTGACTATAAGACATTAAATAATATATTTTTGATGAGTTGGAGGAGAGAGAAGAGGAGAGAGAAGGGAGGTGGGCTACTATGCAATAGCCAGCTCTTGCACGTGCTCCTAGGCACTTTGTGAGAGTGAAATGTGGGCCATATGTTAGTAAAAGTGCTTCATTCTTATAGCCAACTATTATACATGTTAGCTATATGATGACTACAAGTGATATGATATCTTGTTATAGCCAGCAGTTGGCTATACTATTGGAATTGCTCTAAGGGCTGCAAAGTAGTTGAGTTCAAGCGATCTATACTCGACTCAGCTCAACTCATACAAAAAAAAAAAATCGAGCAAGCTTGCACGGAGTCGAGCTAAATGCAGAGCCGTAAAATTGACTCATCCTCAGCTTGTAACGATCTCGAGTTGATCTCAACTGAGTTTCGAGCTAGCTAAGCAGGAGAATGAAATTCTTATATTCCAAGGCAATTCTTTCATACAGTTTAAATTACAACAACATCATAACAAAACACAAAAATATTCTTTTCGGTAACAACCATGGTAATATAAATTTCTTCGAAAGACTATTACCCCGTGATTGTAACATAGCACAAAGTCCCACAAAATATATCTAGCTAGGATGACAAATTAGAGGAAAACGTTGATAAAAGTTCGGCATTGTGCAAAGATCGTAGGTGTTCTTGGAGCAACCATCGGCCTTGAAGTAATTCACGAAACCATGTATTATTAATGCCTAAATTCCCTCTTTTAATTCACCTTCCGGTTTTGGTCAGAAGAAAAGAAAATTCCCATCCGGACTAAAAAAATTCCATTTATTTTCGACGATCATGAGTCGAACTAAAAAAAAAGCGAGTCGATCTTGATCGGCTCACGAGCCTCGAGCTTTTCTTGCGGCCCTACTTGGTGTTGACCAGCATTATTTCTTCCTGTTGGTAAGATTCCGAACTGTTTTCGCCGGATCAGATGAGGCATTGGTTGTGCCTAGGGTAAGATTTATCAAGAAAAATAACAACATGATAATAAGATGGGTGGTGCCAGAACCTGCGAATAAATTTCCTTGAAATTGGCTGGGATTTTCCACTCGGTCGTGCCAGAGACTCGCAGGACGGTGTGACCCCAGCCCAAGGGAAACAGACGGAGGACCACCACAATCCACAAGATATACGCTTCAGAGTAAGCATTCATGTCTCCTCTAGCCATTGGCCACGAATCACAGGGCTCGGATCACACAAAATAACGTGGTTCACGGGTAATCCCTCCTGATCCCCAACATTGCTTGGTTGTGATTCCAAACCAGGGATTGTGTAAATAATGCTGATTGATTAGTTAGCGATGAAGTGCGATGCAGAGAGAGGACCAATGATGGTGGTGAGAAAGCTGTGGGAAACAGAGGCAAGGTCCACTGGGCGCAACGGGGTTCGGGTGGGCCCGACACGGGCTTTACAGCGGTTGAGGCTGCAGGGGAACGGGGGGCAGCGCCCATCTCCATCTCAGTCTCAGGTCCAGGCCCAGCATTCAGGCCCCAGATGAAACCCCACCGCTCCATCATTGTACCCTCGCTTTGACCGCTGGTCTCCTCTCCTCCTTCTTGTTCACCTTGTTCACCCTCTCTCTCTCTCTATCTTGATCTTGATTCATGGCTGCAAACTTCCTGATCGATTCGTCCAAGTTCGTTTCTACATCATTACATGTCACTCTGTCTCAGTTTACTTGATGAATTATGTATCCGCATACAGTTCCCATTTTCGTTAGTACTCCTTTTTTTAGGCAAACTATCGTTACTTACTCCGGTCCTACTTCAGCAGAGAAAATAAATCAATGCTTTATTATTTTGGGCCCTAATTTACATGAACTTTTACGGCCCAAGTAAAGCAGACTGGGCCAACCGGTCCATTCCAGACTTGCCCATCGAAATCCACAAGGTCTGTTCGAGCTGTACACGCGAGTTCAGAAACTTCCCAGTTTATGATCACAGTGATGCACGCAACAAAGTTTGCTGTATACGGAGTACAACGCAACGATTTACAGCTCCATTCTCATCCACACGGAAACTCCAGAACCAGTCAGCTTCACGAGCGGCCTGTTGCGAGCTTCACGATGCAGAATACGGGGCGGCGCCAAGGAACGGTTCCAGCGCCGCCAGCTGATGTCTCTAGCAGAGCCTATTAACAGGCCAAAACTATAAAATAACTATCAGTTTACGGGTTTAGTTTAGAAATCGGCGCAGATTAGTTACTGTAAATGGGACGAAACCGAATTTTTTTTTACAGGCTGAGACTGAAAACCAAACTCTGCCCCTATTTGTAGGGGTCGGAAGGTCGAACTGAACACTGAACTGTACTCCTAGTGGTGTTTTGGCGGTCTGAAACTTCAGCTCAAACACTGACACAATACGACCAAAATTCGGCAAAATTTGGCTCGAGGACAGCCAAATTTCAGCGACACAATACGACCAAAATTCGGCAAAATTTGGCTCGAGGACAGCCAAATTTCAGCGGAGCACTACCGTGCAAGCTCGAGGAAGGGAGAGTGGGCAACCAGCTGCCCACGAGTTCGCCGGGCGCAGGCGGGGCGGCCCTAGAGGCGTCCGTGACAGGGCGGGGCGGAGTCGAGCTCGCCAGGGCAGTTTTGGCCGGCGCGGGGCGAGCCGGGGCGGCGCATGACGGGGCGGCGCGGGGCGGCTCGTGGCAGGACGTCGCTGGGGCGGCGCGGGGCAGGACGTCGCCGGGGCGGCTCGGGGCGAGGCCAGGGTGGGGCGGGGCGAGGCCGGGCGGCGCCAGGCGGCGCCGGGCGGGACGGGGACGAGGCAGCGCGGGGCCAAGGCGGGTGGCCGGAGCAAGCTTGCAGAGCAGAGGAAGAAGAAGGATTCGACCAGGAAAAAAACATGTGGCATATTAAGAAATATTCTTTTTTACAGTTTTATTTTAGGGGTTGTGATCTGCGCCGACACTTTTTCGATCCGTAAACACGAGTTCAGTGGCCTGAACTCGATTTTTACAGTTCGCATGTTTACGGGCTCTGTTAGAGATGCTCTCACGAAGGTGTACACGGACTCGGTGCTCACCGCCACTACACGAGAGACCATGGCAGTTCCCTGCGGCAAGCCGGCAACCGAAAACAGATGCTTTTATATAGAATGTGGTCTTTATTGATTAAGCAACATCATTACATAGTTCCTCCCGAATGAACTCCGGGATAACACCTACTGAAACATTACAAAACAAAGGCACCGAAGAACGGGCCAGTTTATGAGCTACCACATTCGTACTTCTACTAGAAAATCTGAACGTACAGGATTCAAAATCCGACTTCAGAGACTTGATGTCATAGAGCCGATAACCGAGCGGTCTCGAACTGAGCTAGAGATCCTCTGAATCAAAGATAGACAATCTAAGACGAGGACAAGCTTCTGAAAACCTCTGTCCTTGGCCATGGATAGGGCAGAGCGAACAGCTAAGGCCTCAGCCAATTCAGGAGCTGGAAACCCATTCAAGCCTTCACTACAGGAGAGAACAAAAGCACCATCATGATTGCGAAACACCGCACCCCAGCCCATCCGCTGCTCAGCTGAGAACAGAGCCGCATCAACGTTGACACAGACCCATCCTGGAGATGGGGAGATCCACCGAGGCTTCTACATGTTCTGTGAGTCAAGTGTGCGTGATTAGCTATGCTGCAGTACTGCAGCCCTGCAGGAAGGAGCGGCAACTAACCGAGTAACCGTGCGACCGAATGGACTACAAGAGGCGATGAGCGGGGGCCTCGTCTGAGAGAGTAGAGGTTGAGGCCTTTGCGGCGTAGCGGCTGCCACCGGAGGTAGGAAGATGCAGTTGGACAGACGTCATGTTCTTCACTTCATCCTGCAACTGATCTTGTACGTGCTTAGCTTTGGCCTGCAACGACGCGCAGATTTAGCAGCTGATCTCGGGCGAAGCTTATATCCCAACCGCTACAGTCCCCTAGGGATACGAGCCATCCGTTGACCGGGCAGTGGATGTATGCGCGTATATCTCCGTATCGGTCGATTTGTTCGGTTTGCTGCAGTACCGTATTAAAGTGATTAGATTCCTTCGCGTGGACCCATCTCTCACCCCGTGTACGCCTCGTTCCCCTCCGCACACCACTCGTCCCCTCCGGTGAGCCCTGGCCCCTTTCCTCACCAGTCGATTTCTACCACTCCGCCGCCATTACCTGAAGGATCCAAAGCTTCGAAGGCCGCGCATCTCCTCTGACCGCCAGATCTACCTCGCTATGTCGCCGTGGTCTGGATTCACAGGCGAAGAAGGCGGACCAGATTCGACTCTGCGGAGCGAAGATCTCGTGGGGATTCTGAACTTGTATGCGAGGTAATCTTCTGACATCTGCTCAATCCTTACCAGCCGTTGCTTTGAAGATTTCTAGACTGCCTGATTTATTTCATCCAATCCTCGCCCCAACCAGAGCTACTGACCACGACGCCTTCTTAGACCTTCCTCGAGAGATCCTCAATCCGTTCTTCGCCGGACCGGATCTCAACACGCATCGCAGATGACGTCACGGGGAGGTCCCTCAGAGGAAGGTAGCATTCGACATGGCTGCTACTAGGAGGAGATTCCTCGGATGCCCTCGTCAGGTTAGGAAAATGATTTCTTTACCACATGGAGTGAACGACACTTGCTTATTATCTAGAAACCCAATCTAGTTGTGTGGTCTGTCAGCAGTAGAATAACTTTCTGTTCATTGCCAACATGGACACTTGTTCAAATATAGGTATCCTCCTAATCTTAGGTGCCGGAGGTGCACCAGAGGTAGCTGAGATTAGGTGACTTCGAAAGTGCTCGTTTATACTGATAATTTCACCGCACCCCGTTCTGTAAACAAAAAAACATATCAAACCATCACTCTCCTTCCCTGGCTGAACAAAACATTTTCATAGATGGTAAATAGTGGCATTGATGACGACCGAATTCTTATTTTGTTCTAGTGCTAGATGTCCAAATCAGCAGACAAATGATCCGAACAACTTTTTTCCGTAAGGATTGCAAATTATTTTTCGTACGCCCCATTATTACGATGAACCTAAAGAACTGAGATGTCTGTGTAGTGAATAAATTCAGACTTCAAAAGGTAACCGTGCTGTTTTTTGTTATTTGTATAAAAATGCAGGGGGCTGATCGTTGCTCGTTCGTCGTATGGGTTGATGAACCCTGGAATCCAGTTTTAACTAGGTCTTTGATTCATTTGTGGATCTTGGTTGGTGTACACTCCAAAAAGGGTATCATGTCAGGTGAATCAGATTATCCCATGGATCAAGCATACATAGCGCTTTTGGCTGAGAAGAACAATCTCCAGATCGCACTAGAGCATAAAGAGACCAAAATGAAGACTAGTGAATTCAAGCTGAAGGAAACGATCCGGCGCAAACAGCGTTGAAGTCTCGCGAAGCTTAAACATATATGCCAATGTGTGCATATCTGCCGTCAGTGTAGCTGTTACTGTGTTTGCATTACTTGTGGTTGTGCTTCTTAAATAGGCCTTAATATCTATTGTAACCCGTAGATTTTCGGAAACCCGCATGTAAGACTGCATAATTATACACTTAAACCAGGTGAAGTGATTATAGGCGTTGCACTATTTTTTCCATCGCTTATTCTTTGAACCCTGTAATAATCTAATCCCCCCTTACGTATATGTTTATATGCACCATGTGTTCCATTTTTGTTCCAGCGTAACATGATAGGATTTCTATAACAGAACCATGCTGTACTGTCCTATATGACTGAAGTACTCTATGTAGCAATTTCCGGGTCAATATAGATAAATATGGCAGTACCATATGCATTGACAAATAAGGACTCTACCATTTGCGGTGCCGTGATAACTTCCAATATGAAGTACTCTATATGCAACCTCTGGGACAATATAGATCACTACTGCAGTACCATATGCAGAGACGCTGAGTACTCTACGTTTCTCTACGTTTTGCCGTGCGGTGATATCTTCCAATCTGGCCCGTGTCCAGCGTGATAGAAAATGTGGTAAAAAGGAAACATAAAACTTCCAACTCTTGGCTTGCATGTCGCGTGTGTTGGTGCAACCGAAAAATGAATATGTCTGGTGAAATGTTATGTTCTGTGCTGTACTCAACCATGATGTCGGCAGTACTCTCTGTACTGACATCGCGCACCATATATTCTACGGATCTGTTCGATTTGTAGAAGTACAGAGAATTCTGTTCGACGCTGTAATTGAACATTTGTATTACACACCGCATTTTTTCCTATAATAGAATGAGTAGAATGACGAACATTCTAAATGTATTCCCCATTTGGTTATATAGTTACAGCAAAACGATAAGCATAGAGTCGTTTTAAGTATATTAGGCATGATAAATCCTAACAACACGATAGATAAGAAATCATAGCCCAGCTGGTAATCATGAACATTCCAGGGCATACGCTGAATTTAAGTGTCATTGCGATGGATACAAGAGTACTCAATTAATATTTGGAGGTCTCGTACGGGAGGGCGCATCTTTAGGTGCCCTCGCGATGCATGGGTTCGAAAAAATGGCAGGCATATCTCAGGTTATAAGAGAATCCACCCTTGACATACAGCCTCCCTGATTACAGCTGCATAGGCAACCAGGACACAGTACACATATTTCCTAACAAAGGTACATCAGCCCCTTTGGTCTTGGGTGACGTTACTTCGTTCTGAAGCAGCGTGTGTACTTCTCTGGGATATGACCGATGTTTCCCTCAATCGAAAGTGCATCCACTAGGAGATATATCCTAGAATGAATTAATCCGTCTCCAACCTGCAAAATCCATACCCCATCACGGACATAACAAGCTGTATGAAGTGACACTAGCTCACTATTCTCCTGTATCTTACCGGTGTTAAAACCTTCTTCAATTTTGATCCCATCCAGTGTCTCGCAAAGTGAATCGCATATACTCCGATGTTTTGACTGCAATTTGACATCACCATAAATAATCCATGAGACGACTTCATTCAGGCAGCTAGCTAAAAAATTCCAAGGTAAAATTTGCAATAAGGGTATGCCAGGCTACACCTCACAAATCGACGCAATAAGCCCTTTGAGGAAACATGGTTCCCAATCCTTCATGCACGCATTCCATCCAGGGAAAAAAGTGGCAATGCATACACCAATAGCTGTGCCTGGTCTGGATAACCTTATCAGACTCATCGCCATTGTTCATGGTTGGATCCATGATTATGATCTTCTCTGCCTTGAAGTCCCACACATAAGTAGACCATACGGTCTCAAACTTGACCAGGATGACGAACTTGAAGGAATTTTGGCAAAAGCAAAAGTGAGTGGAGAATAATTGCATGCCATATAATAAAAGTAAAGTGTCAAATCAAGCTTTCATGGTTGTGTTACCTCCATATGCTGGGCTCTGGTGTCGGGTCCTTGGTGGGGATCTTCGGAGCGCGGCGGGTGCTCCATGCGAGAGTAATCTATGGGTGTCTCTGCCTTTTGATGCCCTTCGACTCCAGCCGGTGGCACACAGGCATCATGGCGTCGTCTTGGCCGTGCGCAACCTTTCGGCCACACCCTCGACACAGGTGGTGACGGTGCGTAGTGTGGTCTCGGATGTGCACTGCTCTTCGATTACGTCGATGGTGCAGTGCCGGTGCTAGGTCTCGGCGGACCATGGCCGTTTGACTACTCCGGTGAGTCCTCGAGCTGGGTTGTCCCTCCTTCGTGTTCTTGGGGCTCTTCCTCGTGATTGTTGTGCCTAGGTCGGTCCCCTAGATTGAGGGATGGCCACTTTGTTTTTTTCTCTTCTTAGTCTTGTCTGTTGGTGGTGTGCGTTTTTTTCCTTTCTTCTTCTCCTTCGTAACCTCCGTGTACTCTGGTTCATTTTAACCCATCTTGTAGAGGCTGAAAAGCTTCATAGGCAACTTGGCTGAATATATGTTCAGGCTGGCTACGCCCGCCGTAGTTACAGTTTTAAAAAAGCAAACAAGCTCAAGACCGATAAATGCTTATATTCACCTACTTGTTCCCTCTCCCTTTCCCGGTCCAAAAGGTTGTGATAGTATTTGAATCAAAATCTTGAAAATTTACAAATGCTAGAACATATTTACAAGGCTGTACAAATTTGTTTGTTTCGTACTGCGTGTGTGAGAATACTCAACAAGTTTCAGTAAATCATACTGCACTGCATGGCTTGCATATAAGTACTCAATAAGTGCGCAATTAGTAGGCCGTACGACCTATAAACGTTACACGTGCTAATACCTCCAGGGGTAATCCTTATCAAAATCATAAAAATTACACCGGTTGCTTCTATTATAGCCCTGCTAATACCTCCAGGTGTAATCCCGTCATCTTCTTACATGACCTCCTATAGACATGCGGTCCTTACCAAGATGGCTATGTCGTACACCGGGTAATACCATATAGTTCTTATCAAAATCTCCATAGTGTACACTATGTAGCAACATCCGGGACTAAGTGTGACAGTGACTTTCAATCTGGTCCGTGTCCCAGCGTGATAAGAATGTGGTATAGACAAGGGTTCGCAAAGGAATCATAGAAATTTCAGCTTTTGCAACCATGGGTTCATAGAATGTGGATAAGAATGTCGATGCTCTCATAAAGTTACCCATCCACCGTCCCAAGTTCAGACTCAGAGGGCGGACGCGCACAGCAGCCATGGGGCAGCGGGACTCTGCGACTACGACTGCATCGACTGCTGCAATTGCAACTGCAGCTGGACAACAATCGCCATCTGGGTCGCCGTCGGCATCGTACTCACGGTCATCATCATGACATCATCCTCGCCTTCGCCATCATCAAGACGCCCAAAGCCACCGCCGACGACGCCCTCCTCGCGCGATTCTCCCTCTCCCCATCCACCAACACCTACACGCCCCAACTCCAGCTCCTCTTCTACAACGCCACCGTCACCATCTCCCCGCGCAACCCCGACATGTACTACGACATCAGCTACAGCGACCTAGCCACCGTCTTCTTCTTCAACGGCACCAAGTTCGACGAGGGAGGCACCATCCGAGCCTTCTACCAGGGCGCGAAGAAGACCACCGCCATGCGCGTAACGGTGGAGGAGTCGCCAAGGCCCTGCCCAAGCTGGCGGCGGCCGGCCTGGCGGAGTTCACCAAAGAAAAGGAGGCAGGGCAGTTCCAGATCGAAGCGAGGCTGGACGGCGTCTGATGGCGTGTAACTCACACGTTCGTTGGGAACCCCAAGAGGAAGGTATGATGCGCACAGCAGCAAGTTTTCCCTCAGAAAGAAACCAAGGTTTATCGAACCAGGAGGAGCCAAGAAGCACGTTGAAGGTTGATGGCGACGGGATGTCTTGCGGCGCAACACCGGAGATTCCGGCGCCAACGTGGAACCTGCACAACACAACCAAAGTACTTTGCCCCAACGAAACAGTGAGGTTGTCAATCTCACCGGCTTGCTTCGTAACAAAGGATTAATCGTATTGTGTGGACGATGATTGTTTGCAAGAAAACAGATAAAACAAGTATTGCGGCAGATTTGTATTTCGAGTATAAAAGAATGGACCGGGGTCCACAGTTCACTAGAGGTGTCTCTCCCATAAGATAAAAGCATGTTGGGTGAACAAATTACAGTCGGGCAATTGACAAATAGAGAGGGCATAACAATGCACATACATGTCATGATAAATATAGTGAGATTTAATTGGGCATTACGACAAAGTACATAGACCGCCATCCGAACCCCTTCCAGTATTAAGTTGCAAAGCAACAGACAATTGCATTAAGTATGGTGCGTAATGTAATCAACAACTACATCCTTAGACATAGCATCAATATTTTATCCCTAGTGGCAAAAGCACATCCACAACCTTAGAACTTTCACATCCTCGTCCCGGATATCAATGGAGGCATGAACCCACTATCGAGCATAAATACTCCCTCTTGGAGTTAAGAGCAAAAACTTGGCCGAGCCTCTACTAATAACGGAGAGCATGCAAGATCATAAACAACACATAGGTAATAACTTGATAATTAACATAACATAGTATTCTCTATCCATCGGATCCCGACAAACACAACATATAGTATTACGGATAGATGATCTTGATCATGTTAGGCAGCTCACAAGATCCAACAATGAAGCACAATGAGGAGAAGACAACCATCTAGCTACTGCTATGGACCCATAGTCCAGGGGTGAACTACTCACTCATCACTCCGGAGGCGACCATGGCGGTGAAGAGTCCTCCGGGAGATGAATCCCCTCTCCGGCAGGGTGCCGGAGGAGATCTCCAGAATCCCCCGAGATGGGATTGGCGGCGGCGGCGTCTCTGGAAGGTTTTTCGTATCGTGGCCGCGCCGCCCTAGTGTGGCGGCGCCTCGTGGCTCCACTTCGACTCCTCTTCGGTCTTCTGGAAGCTTCGTGGCAAAATAGGACCCTGGGCGTTGATTTCGTCCAATTCCGAGAATATTTCGTTACTAGGATTTCTGAAACCAAAAACAGCAGAAAACGACAAGCGGCTCTTCGGCATCTTGTTAATAGGTTAGTTCCAGAAAATGCACGAATGTGACACAAAGTGTGCATAAAACATGTAGATATCATCAATAATGTGGCATGGAACATAAGAAATTATCGATACGTCGGAGACGTATCAGCATCCCCAAGCTTAGCATACATTAATTTCATACTATACCTGTCCAACATGAAATTATCCTTTAATTATATCATAAAAAATAACAAACGAAACCCTCGGGGGCACCCGGATACCTCAGGGTGTGACATAGATGTGTCGGCGTCTCGACTCCGTATAAAAGGATGCGGTACCTCATTTTGCAGCATTCGGTCCTTAAGAAATTACTCATAAGGTACCTTGCTCAGACTTTTCCAAGTCACCCATGAATGTATTACTCATATCCTGGTGGTCAAAAATAGCTATGCGGTCCTTACCATGCCAGCCATACCGTGCACTAGGTCGATCGTAAAGTACTTGAGATATCCTATATCTTTTTCGTGGCCATAATAGTCCTTAACCCTCTAATAAACTAAAACACCCGCATATTACCTTGTTGGAACACGAAGAGGAGACGAAACACACAAAAAACTTACATATTACACTTTCGCACAGTTTTAAACCTAGCTCGTACTGTTGTGGGTTATGAATAAAGTCCTTATGATATCCTCCGGTCATCGATTTTGAGTAATCGGTGGATTATGTTCACATACATTAATTTAATACTATACTAGTCCAACATGAAATATCATTTAGTTATATCGTAAAAAATAACAAACGAAACCCTCGAGGGCACCCGGATAGCTCCGGGTGTGGCCTAGATGTGTCGGCGTCTCGAATCCTTATCAAAGATGCGGTACCTCATTTAGCGACATTCGGTTCTTAAGAAATTACTCATAAGGTACCTTACGAAGACTTTGCCAGGTCACACACGAATGTATTACTCATAAGGTACTTGATAAATCCTATATGGTATTTGTTGCCAAAAAAGGTCCTTAGTCCTCTAGGAACTTAAAACACCCGCATATAATCTTGTCACAATTCAAATAGGAGAAAAGACACAAAAAAAGTCTTCGTAAGGTACACCGGATACCTCTGGGTGTGACATAGATGTGTCGGCGTCTCGACTCCGTATAAAGTATGCGGTGCATCATTTAGCCGCATTCGGTCCTTAAGAAATTACTCACAACGTACCTTACGAAGACTTTGCCAATTCACCCATGTATGTATAACTCATATCCTGGTGGCCAAAAAGCTATGCGGTCCTTACCACGCCAGCCATACCGTGCGCTAGGTCGATCGTAAAGTACTTGAGATATCCTATATCTTTTTTGTAGCCAGAATAGTCCTTAACCCTCTAATAAACTAAAACACCCACATATTACCTTGTTGAAACATGAGGAGGAGACGAGACACACAAAAAAAAACTTACGAATTACACTTTCCACGCTTTTAAACCTAGATCGTACCATTGTGGGTTATGAATAAAGACCTTATGATATCCTCCGGTCATCGATTTTGAGTAATCGGTGGATTATGTTAGCATACATTAATTTCATGCTATACCTGTCCAACATGAAATTATCCTTTAATTATATCATAAAAAATAACAAACGAAACCCTCGGGGGCACCCGGATACCTCAGGGTGTGACATAGATGTGTCGGCGTCTCGACTCCGTATAAAAGGATGTGGTACCTCATTTAGCAGCATTCGGTCCTTAAGAAATTACTCATAAGGTACCTTGCTCAGACTTTTCCAAGTCACCCATGAATGTATTACTCATATCCTGGTGGTCAAAAATAGCTATGCGGTCCTTACCACGTCAGCCACACCGTGCACTAGGTCGATCGTAAAGTACTTGAGATATCCTATATCTTTTTCGTGGCCAGAATAGTCCTTAACCCTCCAATAAACTAAAACACCCGCATATTACCTTGTTGGAACACGAACAGGAGACGAAACACACAAAAAACTTACATATTACACTTTCGCACAGTTTTAAACCTAGCTCGTACTGTTGTGGGTTATGAATAAAGTCCTTATGATATCCTCCGGTCATCGATTTTGAGTAATCGGTGGATTATGTTCACATACATTAATTTAATACTATACTAGTCCAACATGAAATATCATTTAGTTATATCGTAAAAAATAACAAACGAAACCCTCGAGGGCACCCGGATAGCTCCGGGTGTGACCTAGATGTGTAGGCGTCTCGAATCCTTA
The DNA here is from genome assembly GCF_022539505.1 of Lolium rigidum. Classification (NCBI taxonomy): domain Eukaryota; kingdom Viridiplantae; phylum Streptophyta; class Magnoliopsida; order Poales; family Poaceae; genus Lolium; species Lolium rigidum. The sequence continues at coordinate 56,795,093 of NC_061509.1, forward strand.
TCAAAGATGCGGTACCTCATTTAGCGACATTCGGTTCTTAAGAAATTACTCATAAGGTACCTTACGAAGACTTTGCCAGGTCACACACGAATGTATTACTCATAAGGTACTTGATAAATCCTATATGGTATTTGTTGCCAAAAAAGGTCCTTAGTCCTCTAGGAACTTAAAACACCCGCATATAATCTTGTCACAATTCAAATAGGAGAAAAGACACAAAAAAATTCTTCGTAAGGTACACCCGGATACCTCTGGGTGTGACATAGATGTGTCGGCGTCTCGACTCCGTATAAAGTATGCGGTGCATCATTTAGCCGCATTCGGTCCTTAAGAAATTACTCACAACGTACCTTACGAAGACTTTGCCAAGTCACCCATGTATGTATAGCTCATATCCTGGTGGCCAAAAAGCTATGCGGTCCTTACCACGCCAGCCATACCGTCCGCTAGGTCGATCGTAAAGTACTTGAGATATCCTATATCTTTTTTGTAGCCAGAATAGTCCTTAACCCTCTAATAAACTAAAACACCCACATATTACCTTGTTGAAACATGAGGAGGAGACGAGACACACAAAAAAAAACTTACGAATTACACTTTCCACGCTTTTAAACCTAGATCGTACCATTGTGGGTTATGAATAAAGACCTTATGATATCCTCCGGTCATCGATTTTGAGTAATCGGTGGATTATGTTAGCATACATTAATTTCATACTATACCTGTCCAACATGAAATTATCCTTTAATTATATTATAAAAAATAACAAACGAAACCCTCGGGGGCACCCGGATACCTCAGGGTGTGACATAGATGTGTCGGCGTCTCGACTCCGTATAAAAGGATGTGGTACCTCATTTAGCAGCATTCGGTCCTTAAGAAATTACTCATAAGGTACCTTGCTCAGACTTTTCCAAGTCACCCATGAATGTATTACTCATATCCTGGTGGTCAAAAATAGCTATGCGGTCCTTACCACGCCAGCCATACCGTGCACTACGTCGATCGTAAAGTACATGAGATATCCTATATCTTTTTCGTGGCCAGAATAGTCCTTAACCCTCCAATAAACTAAAACACTCGCATATTACCTTGTTGGAACACGAAGAGGAGACGAGACACACACAAAAAACTTACAAAATTACACTTTCATACATTGTTGCATCTCATAGACGAGACAAGTCATAACTAAAATTTCTTAAGAGTTATACAGTTGCTTCTATGATAGCCCTGTTAATACATTGTTGCATCTCATAGAGGTGTCAAGTTAACATAGGAATTATCTAAGAATTAGCCCTCCTCATACCTCCAGGTGTGATATCGTTGTCTTGTGGATTTGACCTTGTATAGTCCATGCGGTCCTTATCAAATCTCCATATATATTGTTCATTGTGTGATATCATAGAGTCCTTCGTGTACCCTCAAATACAAGCGGCATTAATCGAGAGGATATTGGCATGCCGCTCTCAAAGAATCACTCACACACTACATTGTTGCATCTCATAGAGTTGACAAGTCAAGACAATAACTATCTAAGACTTACACAGTTGAAACTCTTTTAGCCATCCCCATACCTCTGGGTGTGATATTGTCGTCTTGTCGATTTGACCTTGTATAGTTCATGCGGTCCTTCTCAAAATCTCGTTCACATTGTAATATTATAGAGTCCTTCATGTATCCTCAAATACTGGCGGAATTAATCGAGAAGACACTCGCATGCTACAATCAAATAGATAAAATACCTGCATACATTGTCGCATCTCATAGACGAGACAAGTCAGAACTAATTTTGTTTAAGATTTATACAGTTGCTTCTATGATAGCCCTGTTAATACCTTCGGGTAATATCATAAGGTCCCTAGGTATCCTTTATGCATCGGCCTGACTCCGATGATAGATGGTGTTTACATTCATTTAATTTATAGTAGTCAAGGCGAGACTGAGACTAAAATTGATGTTTTTTTACAACAAATAAATGCTGGCCAAGGGCTCTATAGTACAAACACATATGATTTGTAATTCACGATTATAAAAAAATACTAGTCACCTAATGCACATACGGAAAATGGACCTTATGAAAGTTTCCACGCGGTACAATATGCTATACTATAAGGTCCATGTCGTACCCCTTATGTGCATCGTTCTCTAACGTGCTTTTTTCCTCACTAATTTGTCTCTATAAAAATGATGCGGTGATTCATCTAAGGATTATGCTTGAGCACATCAAATTCATACCTATGAAGCCCATTACGATAAAAAAATCCTCCATTTTTACTATAAGAAAACATGATCAAAACAAAAAAAAAAACCCGGTGCGTGACGTAGCAGTGACATAGGATAACATCTTCTCCACAAGCCATACGGTCCTTAAAAAAGTTTCCAGATGGTACAAAATGCTATACTAAAAGGTCCATGTCGTACCCCCGAAAATATGCATCGCTCCCTAGCATGGTTGTGCGCGCACACATTATATTCACACAAGTCATCGCTTGAAGGTTTACCCCTCTAGGGGATTTAGACACCTACATAGAACCTTGACTTAACCCAAATAGGGTGACAAGTCAGTGAAAAAATAGTTACGGATTAGTGGCTAACAAGTCCTTATCCTTCTATGAAGATAAAACACCATCATAAAAATTCATGTGGTCCTTTTGAAAGTTCCCACATGGTACAATATGCTATACTATAAGGTCCATGGCACGCTAACATCATAGCCAGGTTTGGCTCTTGCTGAAGTCAGGCGGCCTAAATCCGTTTTCTTGAATGGAGCAACCATGCCAGGGGTTAGGCTAGTCCGTCCGGGTGCATCTCCATGTCCTGATCCGGCATTTATGTTTCCTCCCAGGCCTGATGCATGAAGCCTCTGTTCCAGCCCAAGACCATCACAAATCCTGCTTGCCTCTGTGATCTTGGGGATTGCATCTAACATACTGCTCATTGCAACTTCGAATGACTCTGGGTTGAAAATGAGAACTCATCAAACAGCATTTGGGTGCATGAAAAAAGGCTGACAACAATGGTTTTCTCTTTATAGGCAATATTTCGTAAAGTGCGGGGTGCTCGTTTACATAGGCATTAAACTATATGATAAGAAATCATACCGCGCATCCGCACAGGATCTCCTGCATCATCATTCTCCCATGTTTATTCTTCCTAGACGCCCCATATCTGATGCCGAAGCCAACCTCCCAGGAGTAGAGGTTGAAGAAGTCGAATGCTTCTAGTAAAGAATCAAACTCCAATCCTGGTTCAGGAGCAACTACCTCATCTGAATTCCTATTTCCAAATTTTCTCATTTTTAATTCCAAAGTGCTCTTCCTCCCATTTTTTGCTGTTCTGAAATCAGGGATCTTCCCGAATCGTGGCCTGTCAAACATAAGTATAGCAATAAGAGAATGACCGTGTGATATCTCCTACTGGGACCTGATGCTACCCTGAACCAGCTTGTGCTCAGGAGTGTCTAGAACAGCCCATTACAAATGTAAACTACAGGCTATTCCACATCTTTCATACCGTTTCTTAAAAACCAAAAGCAAGGAAAATTCGTATACTGAACCCGCATTTTTTAATCAATCAGTTTGCAATTGAAAAAAGGGCAACTGACCTCTTCACCCATGTATCAGGTTCTGTCGGTGAATCAGATGATCCAACTGCAGGAACGTCCAGATAGTCGTCTTCTACTATGCCATCATATGGCCTGCTTTGTGGATTCGGGAGCCCATGTTATGCTCTAAGCAGCAAAGCCATATTCCTTAAAACTAAATATAAACATGCTATGCAAAGCTGCGACACATATAGGACCAGAATGGACGATACTCCTAAAACATAAAAAAACGACAAACCTCTTATTCGTACAATGTGTAGACTTGGGCGATTCTGATGCAGTAACATGGGAATACTCTGGCGTCAGTTGTTCCTCTTCGAAATCGTGTGAACTGCATAAAAGAGATCAAATTACTCACTCCTCATGGCGTCCTGAAAAAACGATACTCATATAACATATGATAAAATGCCCATCGTTCCATCTCCTAAAAGCCCCCAATTTCCCTGACTCCGCAATAGGCGTAACACAAAAGAGAATGTCTACCTAATTTCCAACTCAACCACGTTTCTTTCAAGAATAGCAAGTACCGTCTAATGTGGACCTAAAATCCAACTCAACCTGATTTCCCTTTAAAAGATATGTGTTTTAGTGTGGGCCATGACCAGGTCCGGGTTGAATGTGGCATACTTGGGGATTTTGAAATAACCATAGAACGAGCTAGAATTTCACTTTCAGAACGCCTCTACAGGTGCATGACAACGAAGCATTTATGTGTAGTACTTTTTAAACACGACCACATTTCTTCCTAATAGATGCGCAGTTGGCTTAATAGGTATGTTTCACAAGACCAATGTAGCTTGAAATTAAATGAAAGGATACTGGAGTATTCTCTGAACTATACATTAAATGGAAGGCTACTGATCAAATGAAAGGATACTGGAGTATTATCTGTACTGTAAAATAAATGAAACTCCAATTATTACACCAAAGAAATAACTTGTCTTGATGAATTACAACACCGCAAAAACAGCAAAGCAGGCTCCCTCACGACAGGGGCAAGCATGAATACTAATGCATGTCCAGAATGCTCCAGTGCACCCTTTTTTCTGATTCTTTTCACACACATCTAATTAGCAATTACCGTTTAATGTGAACCTAAATTCCAACTCAACCACACTTCCTTCAAAACAGATGTGTTTTAGTATGGGCCATGACCAGGTGCGGTCTGAATGTGGCATGCTTGGGGGATTTTAAAATAACCATAGAACATACTAGCATTTCACTTTCAGAACGCCTCCACAGGTGCATGATTACTCAAATTCAGATATGAGGCAGCAACATAATTAATCTCAATTGCACCATCATACTAGCCATGGGACAACAACAACTGAATTCTCTCGAGAATTAACAACATATTTCCGCACCTTTTGTTCCCTGACCCCATCGATGGAGAGATCGGAGCTTCCGCTACAGATTACTGGTCGGATTTCAGCGCCGAGCTCTCCGTGAAATCGCCGCTGCTTCCAGATCTCCCAGACTCGACGCTCCAGCTTGGGCTGCTGCACTCGTCTTCCGTCTGGATTGCGTCCTCCCGATCTAGCCCTGGCCAATCTAGGCCTGGAACTCCCATGCTGGAGCCAGACGAGAGAAACTGAGTCAGACAGTCGCCGGCGAGAAAAACGAACTCGAATGAGGAAACAGGACTCTGAGATCTGACCTTGGGGGCTAAGTGAACCCTTGGGGGCTGCCATGGACCTCCATCGCCGCCTCCCGTCGTCGGGATCTAGGCGGAGTCGGCGGTGGTCGCGTGTGTGCTGCAGCCGCAGGGAGCAGGCGAGTGGTATTCGAACTGACCGAGCCCATGATTTGTACGATACCACACGTCGTCTGCGGGGCCCGACCGTATATCGTACGCCGTATGGTACTGCTCGCATCGCGTATTGGAGAAAAAGGCTGGTCAAACCTTGCAGCGCGTGGGCCCGGCGCCCGAATCTTACAGCGGCACGGACGGCGGTTGATATCAACAACGCCCCAGATCAGCTCCGCGAACGCATTTTCGGGCCTGCAAAGGGAAACCTCAACAGCACGGTTCAGATTCAGTCAGCCAGAGTCCAGGAAACCTTATATATAGATTGGTGGCATGCCGCAAGACAGCACACTCCGAAGCCGATGCACAAAGGGCTGGCGACTGCGACGTTGCTAGTGCCATGGATGGTCTGGAAGCATCGTAATGACTGTATCGTCGAGGGAGCGCAATCTTCAACTCGAGACCTGTGTGCCAAGATTAAAGAGGAAGCGAAAAACTGAGGTTACTGCAGGCGCAAACGGGCTGAGAGATGTCTTGCCAACAATGGACGTTCACTAAACTCCCCAATCCGTGATAAATTGTGTGTAAACCTGTTAGGAGATTAAGTAATAAAATGCCCTTTATCGAAAAAAAGGAGGTGTGTAACAAACTCTACCTTTCAATGAAATGAAATGCAAAGTTCCCTTTGCGTTTTGTTGGATAAAAAGAACCTTAAATACATACATATATATGACTAGTTCAACATTGATTCATACATGATAAACCTTCCAGTATAATATATTTGGACATAGATTGAAACATCATAAATCTTCGAGTACAATACAGTTGAACATAGATTGATACATGATAAATCTTCTAGTACAATATACTTGGACACAGATTGAAACATCATAAATCTTCCAGTGTAATACAGTTGGACATAGATTGATACATGATAAATCTTCCAGTACAATACAGTTGAACATAGATTGATACATGATAAATCTTCTAGTACAATATACTTGAACATCGATTGATACATGAGACCAAACCAGTGCTGGTGATCTCAGTTTCTACCGCATTTTACCTCTCAAGGAAGCCCAGGAAACAACCACTTGCACATAAGCCCGGTCATACAGCGAGTACCAAGAAACTCTCCATTTCCTCTTGAACAAGAGGGTGCAGAAGACCACGCAGAGACCCATCACATATCCAGAACCCATCGCGGGGAAAAATGAAACCATTTCATCGCTTGCATCTCCATGGCTGTCTCCTGGAATTGGCTCGGGTTGTGATGCGCATTTCCGCGAGAGAGGAGGACCGCAGAGGCCAGGGTTGCTGATGTATATAGATGCCGGGTCTTCAAGTGTTTGGAGTTGATTTCCAGTAGGTATCCTCCCACTCAGAATGTTGTAGGACAGGTTCAGGCGACTCAATGATGTGAGAGCCGATAAGCTTGAAGGGATTTCACCGGACAAACAATTGTGTGATAGGTCGAGTGACTCCACTTGCATTAAAGCCCCAATCTTCTCAGGAATTTTTCCGTTGAAGTTGTTCCACGATAAGTTCAGACTCTTCAATGCAGCGAGAGTGCTGATTTCTTCAGGAATCTCTCCAGTAAGACTGTTACAAGATAAATCAAGATTCACCATATATATGATTTCTCCTGTATATAATCTCTCTTGACCTTTTATGAGTACCGTCAAATTCTCAGTAATTAGTCCCTCGCCATCATCCCCTTCTCCAAAAGTGAATGCACCCCGAAGAACGTCAGCGTTCTCTTACTTGTGCCATGCCTGTGCAATTAACGATAGACTTCGGTACGGTCCCTGACATATAGTTGTAGGCAAGGTCCAAATATTGAAGATTAACAACCTTCATAAGCTCGACTGGAATGTGACCAGAAAACATATTGGATCTCAGTCCCAAGAATGACAAAGACGATAGGTTCTCCCCAATCCATGATGGTAAAATCCCAGAGAATTGATTGGATCTAAGATCAAGAAAGACAAGTTGTGGGCAGTTCTTCAGAAGTGAAGGAAATTCACCCGAGAGACTATTGTTTCTTAAGCTTAGATTGACAATACTCAGACTTGTCATGTTTGTGATGGATTCATTGACAAGGCAATTAGTTATTGACCCATTGAGATTATTCCTTGATAGATCTAGCAACCGCAATGATCGCAACCTGCACAAAGAAGATGGAATGGCACCAGAGATCATGTTGTCATATAGAATAAGTGTTATAAGCCCTGGCGCTCCAAAGTCTATTGGTAGTGGCCCAACTACATTGTTCCGACTGAGATCTAAGCCAGTTAGATTGATGGGAAGCTTAGGTATTGGACCACCAAACTGGTTAGAACTGAAATCCATTGCTTTCGCTCTCATAAATTCCATTGTTGATGGGAGAACTCCTTTTATCTGATTATTTCGGATATTGAGATACACCACAGAGAAAGCTGCAATCCAAAACCAATCTGGTAACATGTCATTTATGTTTGTGTTTGACACATCAAGACTCGCTACCTGTGTTTGCCATCTAAGCCACTTCGGAAATTTAGGCCCTAGTGGGCAGGACCGAAGGTGAATCAATGTTAGACTGAAAGGAGGAATCCAAGTTGGACTCACTGTGATGGCTATGGAGTTGTCTGACAACTTCAATTCCTCCAAAACATGTAAACGTGAAAAGTGGCCTTTATGCATGACCCCATCCAAGTTGTTCGAGTAAAGGACTAACTTTCTTAGCTTTCTGAGCTCTCCTATCCACAGCGGCACATGACCAGTGAGTTTATTGCCAGAGAGATCTAGCCAGCTCAGGTTGCTCAAGTATTTTACTAGTGTACTTGGCAGGTTTCCAGTCAAATTGTTGTATGGCAGAAACAACTTTTGAAGTTTATTCCTTGAACAAATAGGTAATCGATGGAATAGTTCTGATATACTGCCGTTGATATTGTTTGTTTCAGAAACTAGTTGCATAGATTCTTCATGTTGGATGGTATCATGCCCACAAGGTTATTGAATGACAAATCAAGTTCCAACATGGGAGTCATATTACCTATCTCATCCGGAAATGGGCCATAGAAACCATTGAACGAGATATCTAGATACTTGAGGCGACTTAAACCCCAAAACCAGTTGGGTGTGCTACGTTTATGGAAGTCGTTGTCCGAAATATCTAGTGTTTCAAGAGATGTCAGGTTTGTGAGCTGAAGAGAATCAGGGCTACTTCCAAGCAGGCAAAAGGAAAGACGAAGAACTTTCAGAGTTAGAAGCATGTTCACCGCCGGAAGCCAGTGAACAGCTGTACTGAGGTTCACACCAGTCATATCCAGGTGCTCAATAGAAGTCAACCGCGACAACCACGTGATATCAGTGGAATATATGTTGTATGAGAGGGTCTCAAGATTCAAGTACCGTAAGTTGGAGAGATTACCCAGCTGTGGTGGTATCCTTCCAATGAAATTTGACCTTGATAGGTTGAGGTATCTCAACTTATGGAGAGAACCCATGAACTCCGGTATCTGTATCTTGTTGAAATTGTTGCAGCTGAGGTCGATATAGTGCAGGTGCTGTAAATCTAGAAGAGAGGAGCTTATGTTGCCAGCTAGCACCTGCCAAGGCCCATCGCCGCTTCTGCAATCAGTGCCACGGATATCGAGCCTGACAACATGGCCGGTTCTATTGCTGCAATAGATGCCCTTCCATCGGCAGCAGTCATCACCCTTCCATGACGAAAGGAGGTTGCCATGGTCTGATAGACCTGCCCTGAAGGTGAGAAGGGCAAACCTCTCACTGGCAATACAGCTGGTGATCATACCATTTGTATGGGCAAACCTCTCCTCTGTAGTGCTCTTAGCTTGAGTGAACAAAAGCAAGGCTATGGCTATTTGGATGCAGGAGAGCTGAAGCGTGTACATGGGTGAGTATGCCATGGGTATGTGTTCTTCTTGGTGTAGGACACTCCTTGGTATACCTGATATACCAAGCCTTCGAGTATTGTTTTGTGTTGTATCATTTTTTTTTCTGATCACAGTGTAGGAGGCGATTGGTTAATTAGTTTAATGGTGGTGTCAAAACGACTCTTGCGGCCGGTGTGTGATGGGAGATCAGCAGCCGTAGGAGGGCGACATGTGGCGATTTGGCTGCAATTGTGTTAGTTGTAAACTTGGTGGTTAGCTTTGATTAGATATGTAGACAACTAAACTATCCGAATAACCTAATTGGTCAGTAACCGCCACTCTTAGAAGTCGGAATGCCCTTTTAAAACATATGAACTCTTTATTTGTGATAACAGTTAACAATAAGAGCCAAGTTGGGAATGAGTACACAAGAGTCAATACAAGTCGCAGCCGTCTCCCTGTCTACTATCTGGAAACACCAATTGCAGGTGGCAGTATAAAATGCAGTGACTTCTACCAACGAAAATTTCAGATCTACACCTTGATCATGCCTTCCGTAAGAAAAGGTACTTAAATTTTTTTTTTAGAAAACAGCTGGTGGCGATCGGCAGCTTCCTCTGTCTGTGTATATTTGCTCTCTCAAATGTTCGCAGAGTTTGCTGTTAGCCCCTTAACTTAAAGTGTAGAGTGGAGCATCTACCAACACAATGGTAAAGCCGAGTGCACTGTTCCCACAACTATCCAATGTTAATGATTTTAGCGACTGAGATTCAGGAGATCCAGACCGCTTTACCTTATCACGACTACCTCTTTTTGAACTCTGAATTTGATGTAGAAGTGTGCGGCCTTGTTTTGATTTTCTGTTATTTCTTCGGCAATCCATTCTAATGTGTTTGGAGTTTTATTTGTTGAATCTGAAGATACATTCTTCTTTGTTGCGAACTAACTCAAAACCTGGGAAAACCACCGACAGCAATCCTCAAAGAAAATGATAATTGAGGGAAAGGTAGTGTTCCTTGGCTGAACAATATTCACAGAGCTGAACATATGTAGCACTACATAAACTTACCCCAGTAACACAACCATCGCACCGACATTGTATTCCTGCATCCGCTAAGAAATACTACAATTCGAGCCCTGTTCCAATAGAACCTGTCCAGACATAGAAAGGTTGACATGGGCACAATTTTTAGCTCAAGCAATGACGAATGAGATGAATCGGCTTAATCAAGCACGTGCTAGGAGAAGGGTGTAAGTTCTCACGGAGTCAATAAAGAGAGGATGATCTTTGTGCGCCGATGGCTTAAAATGAGTGCACACCTTCCAACCACACGGCCTGACTCGTGCATGCACGAAACGCACAATGTAGCAACTCCAACCGGAAACCAAAAAATAGAGGATGATCTTCTTCCGAAAGAATATGGTTGACGCTCTTGTAGGAGTTGAAGTCCCATATTTCTCCACTTTCATACCGGCCACCTGTAAACCAATCTACAAGGACCAGGTTTGAACAGCCGGAAACATGGAAAACTTGCTTCTGGTAGTATCGAGAGGTTGAGAAGCAGGTTACAGGATTTGGGATAACTGCAAAGAGTACATCCTTTCCAACTGTTGCCTACTACATGTAACAAATTATCGTTATTTTCTTACCAACAAACCTACAAAAGTAACCATCTTAGAAACAAAGGGGCGAAGCCCAAAGATGTATGATTTTTCCTCTGAAGAAACATTACCTCTAGAACCTGCTCGGAACATTTTAAACTCTCAGCCTTGTAACCTGAACATGTACTTGACAATCAGAAAACAAGGTCTTCTAGGAACACAGCTTTATTAATAGTAAAGATTTGTTGACTGAGCTTGTGTATACACTAACCAGAGGCATGACAGTAAATCGGTAGAAAGTTATCCTAAACTGCTAACAACAGAGCTCGGAGATAATACTGTTGGCATCTAATTTGTCTCGCTTCAAAAAAAAAATTCATAGATCATAATACAAAGAAGAAATCATTTGATGACCCAAATTTGGCCCCAGCTCCGACGTTGGAGAAAGAACAGTACTCTCAAGTGCATATGGTACTATAACAGATTGTCATTTCCATGCTCAACATCGCGGTAATCAAGTATTACCAATTTACCATTATTACACGAAAATGCTACCGGAGTGCGGCCACGGATTTAGTAATTGGGCCCTAAATTACATGAACTTTTATGGGCCATGCAAAACACAAAACTGGCCGAGCAAACCCTTTTCAGGCTGGCCAACAGAAGGCCAGATGATTCGTTTGAGCTGTACAAGCGAGTCCGTAAACTGCCAGGCCCAGCTATGACAACAACTTCTAGCCAACAATATATGTAGCTAGACATGTGTATATACCGAAAGAATTTAGAGCCCCATTCGTATCCACGTGGAAATTTCACAATAAGTTAACTCAATGATCAGCAGTCTGCTCTAAGCTTCATGATGCAGAATATGGGGTGGCGCCAAGAAACGGTTCAAGCGCAGCCAGATGGTCTCTCAGGAAGTTGTACACGGACTCGGTGCTCACTGCCACTATCCGGGCGACCATGCCGGTTCCCTGCGGCAACCAGAAAACAGACGTTGCCACATGCTATGTGAGCCAAGTGTGCTTGATTAGCTGTGGCTGTAGTACTGTAGGAAGAAGTGGCAACAAACCATGTGACCGAATGGACTGCAAGAGGCGATGAGTGGGGGCCTCTTCTGGGAGGGTAGAGGCTGCAGCCTTGCGGCATAGCGACCTCCACCAGAGGTGGGAGGACGCAGTTGTACAGACATCATGTTCTTCACTTCATCCTGCATCTGGTCCTGTATGTGCTTCAGCTTTGGCCTGCAAAGGGGATCACCAACAACATGGTTCAGATTCAGGCAGCCAGGCTATCAGTAGACACATGGTAATGTAGTTAAATGTGCATTCTGGTATCCAACAATCTCACAGATTCCTAAAAGAAATTCACAGATACTACCTCCGTTCCGAATTATAAGATGTTTTGGATATTTCAACGTGGCCTACATACGGACTGAAATGAGTGAACCAGCACACTGAAATGTGTCTAGATACATACGCCTCAGAAAAAGAAGTTAGAACATCTTATAATTCGGAACGGACAGATACTACACAAGCTCCTGGAATATACAGCTGTACTAACTACCAATTGATTATGATTCCCAAGAACTATTAGTCTATTACATTTACATTTCTTCAGAAGATCATTACCGCAGCTGAGTACTTTAACAATTGCCAAATTTCAAGTCTAGAAAACCTTATAGAAAAAGAAACGACTGGTAAAAAGACATCCATGGTCGTGCATTAAGTTTTCTATTAAACCTGACCATAATGGCTACTGGAGAAAACTGGAAAAGTAATGCCATTTGATTGAAAAATATTCATAGAACTGCATATTCATGCTTTTCAGTGCAGCCCATGCGGGAGGAATATATGTTGTAGAAGATGAACTTACCCCAGTAACACAACCATCGCAACGACATTGTATTCCTGCATACGCTCAGCAATACTACAATTCGAGCCTTGTTCTAATAGAACCTGTTCAGACATACAAAGGTTGACATGGCACAACTTTTAGCTTAAGCAATGATGGTGAATGAGATGAATCGGCTTAATAAGGCACATGCTAGGAGAAGGGTGTAAGTTCTTACGGAGTCAATAAAGAGAGGCTGATCCTCTTCCAAGAGAATATGGTTGACACTCTTGTAGGAGCTGAAGTCCCATATTTCTCCATTTTCATACCGGCCACTTGTAAACCAATCTACAATGACCAAGTTTGAACTGCCGGAAACATGGAACACTTGCTTCTGGTAGTATCGAGCAGTTGAGAAGCAGGTTACAGGATCTGGGATAACTGCAAAGAGTGCATCCTTTCCAACAGTGGCCTACTGCATGTAACAAATTATGGTTATTTTCTAACAACACTACAACAGTACTCATTTTAGAAGCCAAGGGTCAAAGCCCAAAGATGGTATCCATTTTCTTTGAATAAACATTACCTCTAGAACTTGCTCAGAACATTTTAAACCCACAGCCTTGTAAACCTGAACATGTACTTGACAATCAGAAAATAAGCAGAGACTTCTGGGAACGCAGCTTTTACAGTTAACATTTAGTGACTGAGATTGTGCATACAGGCAGTGGCGGAGCCAGGATTCGAGCAAGCCCCGGGCCAATACTAAGCGCAAAAGGAAAATTTAAAAAATCCATATAATTGCACACAAAATTGGGGAAGATTGCAATGATACACACATGATTTCAGCACAAAACCATGAATCAGTGCAAGTCTGGACTGTCGGCATAACCCAATCCAATCAAAGACAACATGACCAAACATTACGTAGCTCATGTGGGAGCTGCAAGCCGAACCGTTGAGCAGTGAACTGATTGAGTGGAGGCTGGACTAGTTATCACGTAGTGGAGACATGCATCAGAATTCAGAGCTTCGCCGGCTGACGGTCGCTGGGTCACGCGGAGAAGGAAGGTGGAGGTGGCCAGTGGCGGCGGCACATCAGCCAAGCAGCAGGTCCGGGAGCCTGCGTGCCTATGGTGTTAAGCCAGCTAGCGGTGACGACGGTGTGGCTGCGCGCGCGTCCTGCAGGAAGGATGGTGCGTTCGTTTGATGACACGATGCCGGCCTGCTCGTTTTGGTCATCTTGGACATGTTGATGCAACAAAGATGGTGTTGTAGTGGGCTGCAAGCGGGGCCCAAATCCAAAATGCATATAGGTAGCAGGCTGGAAAAGATCCTACGCCCTGGGCCATGGCCCTGGTTGCATACAGGTGAGCAGAGGCATGACAGTAATTCAGTAGAAAGACTTCCTAAACTGCCAACAACAGAACTCAGAGGTCATACTGCTTCTATCAAATTTATATTTCTTCAGTAAAAAAAGTTTCATAATACAAAGAGGAAATTATTGGAAAACCTGAATTCGGGCCCAGCTCCTACTTTGGAGAAAAACCACTACTCTCAAGTGCATATGAAACTACAACCTAGCTTCCCAATTCCCATTGCCATGCTCAACATCGCGGTGATTAAGTATTGCCATTTGTATACGAAAATGCTACCCAAGTGTGGCTAAGGCTATAATCATTATAATAGAAGACTATTTCCTACATTGTTAAGACAGTTAACTTAACACCACGAAGCTACCCATACATATTTGGAGGTGTATTGCCGTTCATCCCCTGCCACACTGACGAATCTACCTGAGTGTTCAGTCCAATTGACAACCAGAAACATTACAGGTAGTATTATCACCTTGGTGGAGGCCTGCGTGGTCATCGCCGCCGTGCACCCGTCGCCGACGCTCACCGTGCAGGAGATCCTATCCCCCTGAAACAACACAACATACTTTCAGAAAAGAGTTCACTCCTCCTGGCTACAGGCACCACCAGTCGGTCCCCTGAGAGAAAAGCGATCGAAGGGAATGAGACAGAAGGCTCACGGAGACGATGCCGCCGCCGTAGGTGAGGGAATAGAGCCAGACGGCGCCGGAGGAGGCGGAGCCCACCTGCCATGCCATGGCGAGGTCAGTTAGGCGAGCCAATCTACTTCCTCTGTGAGGGCGGGGGAGGACGTACGCACCTTCGAGGGGACGATGATCTTGAGCGGGTACTTCGCGAAGCACCGGGTGACCGCCGACCTGCCCCTCACCTTCTCCACCCGCACCACGCCCGTCGCCGTCGGCGCGGCCGGCATCGCCGGCTCTCCGTCGGCGACCGCGTCCAGTTCCATTATTTCCCCGATGAGTCAACTCGGCCACATTCCCGGCCGCAGAAAGGAGGAATAAATCAAAGTCTGGGCCGTGTTGGATTATGTAGGCACAGCATGCGGTTGCACATATGGGCAGGATTAAAGCAGGCCGTCAAGCAGGCCTCGCACTTTTGTATTTTTCAGGGATATTTTTTTTGGCCACCAGTGCTTGAAAAAAAAACTAGTAGTACCTATTTTCCTAAATATAAGAGGGAGTGGTAATTTTGTTTTCGATAAAAACTATTATAAAATATAAAAAATTATAATGTTTCCTAGAATAGGAAAGAGTGTAATGACTTTAAAAACTAAAAAGTTGTTTTATTGCGGCTAAGACGTGAGTATTGAGTAGTTGACCAATGAGCGAACACCTTTTCAGGTAGAGGGAAAATGAGTGAGCATCACACCACCTAATAGTAATCACTTTCTTTACCAGATTTTTTGGCCGTGTAATGCTATGTTGTATTCCTTATGTGTTTATTTCTTTGATGAGACATTTTTTCCTTCTATCCTAGGAGTATCGTTTTCTCCTGTTTTCTGTAGAAAGTATCAAAGTATACAATACTATTCTTGATCAAAAAATTAAGTAACTTTAGCAGTTTACAAATGAAAATAGATTGTATATACTTTTATGTGACACGTCGTATTTGAGCAATAATTGATGGTCAAATTCACTAGTGTTGTATGATGCAACAAGAACCCCTATGCCATGGTATCCAAGGATTTTGATTCATGATGGATGTGAGCTTGCAACACGGTGTAAAAGAATTATATTTCGGATCAAAGAAAGTAGTCAACAGTACAAAAATGCAATAAACAACAATTAATAGGTGGAGCACTGAAAATCAAAAGTTCAGTATACAACTAAGAGAAAAAATACAATAGAAAACTAAATAGGTGTAAAAGTACTATACACAACTGCGAGAAGACACAATGGGAATAATGCAAAGCAAAGGTATGAATACATAGAGTAAGTTGTATTAATATTATTTATATTACATTTCCGCAATTGTTTAATTTTCATTTATATATAGTAGAACAATTGGAAAAATAATATCAATTAGTAGAAAAAACTTGAAAATAAATATCTGAACTCATCTATCGAGATTTAGTTTTGATGAGTGACCAACTTTTCAGTTCGAGGGAAAAATGGGTGAACACCACAGACCTAATTTTAACTACTTCCTTTACTGATTCTTTTGGCCGTACAATGCTATGTTTTTATTGCTTGTTTATTTATTTCTTTGTGAGATTTGTACTTATATCTTGTTGCTTTTATTGTTCTCTCTAGTTTTTCTGTAGAAAGTAGCCAAGTATACAGTACTACTTTGATAAAATAATCAAGTTACTTTAGAAATTTATAAATAGAAAATATTTAATACTTTTTTGTGTGATGCAACGAATTTTTGAAGAATTGATGTAGAAATCGCTAGTGTAATAACCCCACTGCACATGACATGGCCTCCGGAGATTTTGATTTATGATGTTTTGACCTTGTAACATCTTTTAAAAGACTTATAATTTTTTATCAGAGAAAGTACACAACAATACAAAAATGAAATAAACAACCATCAATAGGTGGATCA
Source organism: Lolium rigidum (assembly GCF_022539505.1). Taxonomy (NCBI): domain Eukaryota; kingdom Viridiplantae; phylum Streptophyta; class Magnoliopsida; order Poales; family Poaceae; genus Lolium; species Lolium rigidum. The sequence goes on from NC_061509.1 coordinate 56,811,683, forward strand.
CTCAAAATCAAAAGGTGCAATATACAACTAAGAGAAAAAGTACAATAGAAAACTATAATACAAAAATAGGTGTAAACGTCTATACTCAACCGTGAGAAGACACCATAGGAACAATGTAAAACAAGCTGGCATGAAAGTACAATATAGAATATAAAAAATCAAATTAGACAATTGAGAGAATGTAATATAAATTATGTTAAAACAACTTGCTAAAAGATACAGTACCAAAATAGGAAAAAAAAAATACTATGCATCAGTAGTAAAAAAACACAGTTGAAATAATATCTGAACTTACCCATCGAGATTTAGCTTTGATGGTTCCATGGGGGTAAAACAATGTTAAGAGGAGGTGAGCGTGATGGAAGGAACTCTTTGACTTAGGGGATTTTGATAGGAGCTCTGGGGATTGAAAACCTAAGCAACTTTTTCTATGATAGTTGTTTGATTTGAATGATTCAATCATACACGATTTTTTCCAAGAAATCATTTGCGCTACATTTTATATTAGAAAATTGCGGGGAACATTTTATAAGAAATTCAGCATCCACCTAGAGCTTGTTGGTAAGAACCGTTGGTTTTTTACATGACTAATCAAGTAAACTTTCGTGCATACCAAATCAAAAAAAA